>NW_023458560.1:53249726-53264480 GCF_013731165.1 Rhagoletis pomonella
TATAAAAGCGTTGTATATTAAAAAGTTTTTTTTATATTATTTATTTTGAGGTATTTTCAAATCGGTCCAGCTCGCTTAAATCTTAATATTTTTCCGAAATATTTTGGTGGACGCCTTAAAATATAATAGATTTTATAATTCCAATGGAAAAACAGTTTTTTTTGTATGGGGGGGTGATGCAGTCTAATGTACATATGCGTATGGGGAAAATATTTTGGATTACTAATTTAACAAAGAAAGTAAAATTTTTGATTTTTTGTTTATTTTATTTTTTTTCGCCTAAGAAATGAAATGTAACGAAATTGGAAAAAATTATGCATTTTTCGGTTCTTGGGACCATGGTAATGGAAAAAAACCCGACTTCAATAACCATGTAAAAATTTAGGAGTTGTACCGTTGGTTTCTTTATCATCAAATAATTGGAACTAAAACTAACAGAGGTTTACAAAAAAAAAAACGTTTCTGCATATTGACCTCTATATCCCTATGTTAATCGACGCGCTGAATGTCAATCCGAGGTCTGTTAGCATCCATCACGTCAGGTTCGAGGTCATTTGAAGGTCAAGTAGGGGAAATAAACCTGAAAATTCAATACAATTTTTCTAAATTTGACGTTGAGATAATCTTGGCATGACCTCTAGATGACGAAGAGACTAGGAGTACCCATATTCGGATTGAGTGAAAAAAAAATATTATTCAATAAATTTTCCCTATTTGACCCTTAAATGACCACCAACCTGACATTATGGAGGTTAATTGATTCGGGTCCAGCGAGTCGGAAACCCCATATATATGAATTTTCAGGTTTATTCAATGAATCTTTCGCTATTTGACCTTCAAATAACCCCGAACCCGACGTGATAGAGGTTAAAAGACCCTGGATTCGCAGAGGTTTGGTTCAATATGCAGAAACTTTTTTTTTAACCTGTGTAAACCAAATTATTATGGAACCATCAAATCTTTTCCGATAAAAAAGAATCATCGCAAATGGTTCACATCAAAAGTTATCCGGTAATATACATATGTACATGGAAAAAATTATTCCGACGAATTGAATTTTTGAAGGCGGTTAAATAAATTGAATTGGAAAAAATTTTAAACCCCCTATTTTTAAAGATCATTACCTTGACATTTAAAGGTAATTTTGTTATCTAACGAGTATATTTTTCCCGATTTCGAGATATCAAAGGCATTAAAATGCTCTTAAATTATTTCGCTTGCTGTTCTCGCTTTCGAGATATTTAATTTTGTCTCAAAAAAGTTCGTTTTCCACAATGTGAGTCGCAAGGGCTTTAGCTGTTAAACTATGGACGAACGTTCGGATAGTATCGAGCTCCGATTAAAAATTTTCTTTTCGATTGAGTTCTATGTCTTCACGTATGTACATACTTATGATAAAGTACAATATATATACTTGTTTTATTATGTGATTTGATTATATTTAAATTGAATTCATTCCTCACTGTTTGCGGGTTTTATCGATAAGCCACGTTTCAAATTATGTGCATATTTTTACGTACATACATGTGTGTTTTTTGGGCATTCCAAGGATGAGTCCCTTGGGAATTGCTGATCAAATTTATAACTTGAATTTGATATAAGATTATAAAACGGTAGTTCCTCGTTCTCTGAATGAATTCTGCATAAAAAATTAGACCCAAGAATGGTCAGCCATAGTCTTTCAACACAAAACAAAAAGAAAACAAATATCACAAGAGCTGAAAAATGCAAATGGGTTAGTGAGTTATTGCGTTTCACTTTTTCATCAAAAATCAAAAACATTAACCTATGGTCATAACTTTTCAGTAGCCAAGCTAATTATAATTTCCTGTCAGTCACAGATGTGGTGGGTATGTGGATTTCTGTTCTTCATATACATATGTAATTTTGTATTTGTGGATACCGCACTTTTTTATGAAAAATATTTTCAGACCACATTTATGCGACTTTTATGACTAGTTATTCTTTTCCTTTTTCCTTTGCACGTTCGCTGTGTGTTAAAATATATTCTTGTTTTGCTGTATTTAACTTTTTGTTATTTACAAATAAAATAAACAGAGTTTAAGTGCTCAATAAATTTCAATTTAAAAAATAAAACAATAAAGCATAAGCATAATATCATAAAATATCACATAACCAAAACGATTAAAAATTATTTTATGTAAGCATTTTTGTGCTAAAATGATAAATGAAATTCAAAACATTCTTATTAACTCAGCAAGTGGGCTTTATGAACTTACGAATTTATAAACAAACCTCGTACGGTTAATAGTGAAGCGAAGGAAATACGTAAATAAAACAAAAAGATTCATAAATAAATAGCTACTAAAAAGCATACAATTAAATCACTAAAAAAGACTAAGTACTTAGCAAACGAGGCAGCCATAACAACTTATCGTTGTCGTCGAAAAAGTTACTTTGGTCAATTGAGAAGCTCAAAAGCGAAGGCAAACAGAAATCGATTATACAACACGTTGCTGCATTTGGCGGGCTTGAAATCTGAGTACAAAAAAAAAATAATACATGCATACATATTTCTTATGAAAAATAATGTAAGGCGATGTGAATACGTACATACTTTTACCACTTATTAGGGTGATCAATTTCAATCTTCGATTCTTTTGGGGACTAAAAACTATTTGAAATCTTAGGACCTCGTGAAATAATTGTCGTAAACAGAGATACTATTGGTGGACAGTGTTCACATTAGTTCAATGTCTTCATTTTTCAACCGATTTGGTTAATTTTGTTCTGAATGAAAAGAAATAGAGAAAGTAGGAATTTTGAAAAAAAATGTATTCTCCTGTTTCTGTTAATAAATGTTACATAGTAAAAACTAGTTAAAAATAATTTAAGCATTCCCCTAAATTTTACCAAATTACATTTTTTTAATTTTTAGAAAAATTTTGGGTACACAATTAAAGAAATTGGAATTTCCGTTAAAATTTGTATGAACTTAAACTGATACTAAAAATTCAGAAATTGGGCACAATTGAGCTGTTATAAATTTTATTAACTTTCATTAAAAAAAAGTTCTGAAATCGGTTGAAAAATGAAGGCTCTGAGCTATTTTGAACCGTAAATTCCAGTCTTGGACCACTTTGCAGCGGCCTATTCCTAGACAGCTGGGATTTTAGTTGGCTGGAGGAATTTTAAATATATAATAAAAAACAGTTAAAAACAATTTTAGGGTTCCTTCAATACGAACAAAATTTCAGAATAAATAATTGAAAATTTCACATAATTAAATTTTTTTATTCGCCTTGATTTTTAGCTAATATTTTTTTTTCTGACGGTACTAGGTGTTTTCTTCCATATAAATAACATTTGCTCGAATTGTCGCTAAAACGTTTTTTTAATGTTTCTAAAAAATTTGAAAGAAATTGGAATTTTGATGAATTTTTTTTATTCTTAACTGTTAAATTCAGAAATCGGTTTCAATTGATCTGTTACAAATTTTATTAGCTTCCATTAAAAAAAATGTAATCGGTGCAAAATGAAGGCTCTGTGCTATTTTGAACCGTAAAATCCAGTTTTGAACCACTGTGCGACAGGCTATTCCTGGACAGCTGAGATAGTCATAAGTCGCTCGAACGAAGCCTCCGACAGGTAAAGTAACCAACGTCCTTAGTTCCGGACACAAATCCTGCCCGGGATATATCTAATTGGAATCAATGCGCTGCGGCCATGCCAAGGTTTACAGAACGTATTTCATCCAAGCTCCAGTGGAGCTATCTGTGATGGTCATCAGCTGAGTGCGAAACTTGACTTTGAGCACACAGCGCCTTTCTCAACAATTTCATGTAGACTAGTTCTAGTTAGAGAGCAAGAGAAATGTTTCTGTATCACAATTATTTAAAAAAGCCAATTGGACGGACGAAACTTTTGGCAGAAAAATTCTGACCACCCTAGCGTTCACATAGGAAAATATGCATGCATATAAGTATGTAAATTACGACTTCAAGAACTTCGAGCACAAATTGTTTACCCTCCGTCGAGGCAGGCAAAGTAGGTCTCTGTAGTGAGCAAGTAAGGAAGTGTAAAGCAAATCAGTGAAGTTATGTTATTTTATTGGACTCAGCAGCAGAATTACAGTCGTGGGTGCGTCGAGAATGCATTTTTCTTGTTAATAAACATATTTGTGAATGCTAAAAGAAATATAACATGCGGAGCAAACGATCTTCGACGCCTGATAGCTGGAGAGCGCCGAAGTTCTATCGGAAGAAATCATTAACGAATTTTGATATACCTATTGATAAAATAGAAGAATTTCAGAAGGTCGGAATAATGTCACTATGCAGAAGTAAGGCACAGAATATTCGATATTTCTTGCGGCGGATGGACTCCATTCATACTTGCCTGTGCCAGTATATACAATTGTCTTTAATTGGGAAATATTCTAAAGAAAAGCGTCAGCGCCATTTTCCGAGAGACCAAATAGGCTACCTGAAATTGAGTTTGATCTTCGTAAATTGAAACCAACGAAAGACGGGATACAAATTGCAAGAAGCTTTACCGATGAAACCTTACCGTTTAAAAGGTATTTGTTTTAAATACTACGGCAAATTCTAATATAGACGAGGTCTCCTTGAACTATAATTTGCAAAGCCAAGCTGAATCGATATTGATCATCGAGAGTGTGCCTTCGAGATCTAAAGAGGATCATCGACCGTCTCCTGTCCATATACATAGAAATTCCTTGCATTTCCATATGTACGAGCGTCTGTTGAGCTTACACGAGGCCCATCTGCCCAAGGGTAATCCACACGTAGTCAAACGTAGTACTTCCGCTGTCTATTTTCTCGGTGAGACCGACTGGAGGGTGGTTTTCTGGTCGAACTCATCCGGAACACTATGTCCTTTAGAATGACTAAGATCTGGTAAAATCAGAAGTTTTTTCTATCTTCCAAAATCGTGCAATTAAGTAACCAATCTTCTACTCTTCTCAGCTACTTCTACCTGGACAACAAACATGTGTGATCTGTGGAAGTCTAAATTTAGTAAATCCTGTAATTAAGGATAAATTCTAAGCTTCCAAGCATAAAATATAGCCTAAATTCTGATTCAGTTAAGGGCACAGTGTCCCTAAGTATGAACGGAAATATCGACCGGCGCTATGCTACTGAAGCATGACTTTAAGCCAGAGTGGTAGTTGTCCGAATTGCGCCACTGACCACAACACCGTAAAACATTATGGGCTTAACTATAGCTCAACAAAGTTAAAGAATAACCTTAGGAGACAAACCAAATATATCACCAATCGCCACCTTGCAGCAGTACAGCGCCAACAGATGCCTTTTGCGCTCTATCGACAATGTTAGGTTTCTACGATATCTTCCTATCTGGGCCCCAAGTACTTGACTCTATCAGTAATCGCTCAACGAATGCCTCTGTTTTAGAAGAGCTGTGTGGGGTATCCTGTTATGTATTCCTAACTGTTCGCAGATCACTTAGTCACCAGGTAAAAAATCCTTGGATCAGATAATAGAGGCTATCCGAAAATGAACACCTCATTAAAGTGCAGTGTCATTCGCACCTGCACTCCCAGGGAAGCCACTGCTCTTCACCTCCTCTGGCAGGTTATTTTGGCAGAACGATTGGGGGAAAGAGTGAGCTTAAATGCAAAACTAGAAGAGATGTAGGTGATGTAGAAATCGTGATTGATTATAGCTATAGGTCAATGAATAGATAAAGCAGCGCGCACATGTAAAAATGACTACGGCTGACTCTGTGTGTTGTGGAAAATTCCTCCGAAAAACTAATCTAATCTAACCCTAAGCTATTCCAACGATACCAAACATAATTTCTTATTAAAAATTTAATTAGATGATACCCTAGAAACGCACCAGCTCTTAATTTGTGGCATTATATGTAGTTAGTAGTGTACTTGTAGTCTCTTCACGCATTTGTATGATTTACCGATACCAATTCTCATGACCTTCACTGTATTCGGTTGGCGGGTACAATAACCCGAAATTAAATTGTGCGCCAACGCCTGCATCAATGGTGTTACATACAAAGCAATGCAAGAAAGAAAGGGTGAAAAAAACCTACCTTTGCTGAAATTTTTGCAATTTTGCATTCTTAACCACGAGAAAACAGCGCAACACACACACACCAGCACATAGGTCAGTTCAAATTGCGAGTGGTGGTATTCAAAAACCTACATAGAGTGGCAGCACCGAAGGTAATACGACTTTTTTTTCACTTTTTTTGCAATTGCTGTTGATAGATGCATACATATGTATGTATGTATGTATGTAAGTATGATTGCAATTATGTACATATGCTAAAATGTGCATAGGCATCCAAAGACGTCAAACGCATGTGCGTTTGAATACCTCTGTGTTCAAAGAAAATACAAAAAAAAAAAAACAGGTAAATTGTGGAGGTAGATAATTACTATATACAAATGGTGCTTCGTTGCTTAGTTGATGTGCCCCCTTCCAATGCAAAAATAATAAACCCTTATGCAGAGACTCAATAGTCAACTGAGAAACGACTTTGTGATTGCAATTCAATGCAATGAATGAGAAACATACATAAACATTTGTATACCCTGCAAGAAATGCGATTACTCCAGTAATCAACTTGTATATTAGCGATCAGAGAGTAGGAATTTGGAAAATAAGCGAAACAATTCTACTAATCTTAGCTGATTTCGGCTCGCTTGAGTTCATCCCTGCTAGCTTAACGAAAAATTTGTATGTGAATTCAAGAGTAAAGTAAGTTAGCAGCAATGAACGTTGGCGAGTAGAAATGCCGTTTTAAATCGAAGATTGATTAATCGAGCCCTTTCGTTTCGTTTCTTTTTTGTTGATTTTTTAGTTTCGATTCGATCCGTGAATCGATTCAAAAGTTTCGAGAATCGACGTTCGATTTTTCCTCAATTGATGCATATTGATATACGATTTAACTCATAAAACCTATAAAATTTTAAAGAAATTTGAATTGGAGACTGGTACAAAGAAATAATGGGGCTTAACACGCCCTCATTTCTAACTTGAGAGAGCAAAGACCAAAGAATGCAATGAGCTTCCTCTTTTTCTCCGCCGACTAAAGGGCTCCTCAGGGAAACCTCTTGGAAATAACTTTATTTAAAATTATGGCTAATACTACAATAAAAGCTCAAAAGATCGGAATTCCAAACTTTACGGAAATTTTCATAAAAATTTTGCACTCCTTAATTACTCCTTTGAGAAAAAATTTGAGTATATATTCAGTTCAGCAGCAAATCTGTTCTGAAAATGATAAATATAGACTTAAATAAAACAAAAAAAAAACCTAAAAAGCGTCCGTGTTAAAAAAAAAACTGCATATATATGTACAGTGACTCAAACAAATGACCACGTATTGTTTTTTTTTTTTAACATTCGTAACATTTTTCCAGCTAAATTTTTTTTGTTATTTTTATATAAAAAACTCGTCTAATCTTTAACCACAACCGTGTAAATCACAGTTTCAAACTTTGTACAAAATTTAGGAAAATTCACCAAATTTTCATCAAAATTTCAACTCAACGTGAGTTGTTACAAGTAGCGCCCAATTTAAATATGGAACGTTTGCACCTTTTATATTGTCAGGAATAAGGTCTTTTTAATCGCCATAATCACTTTTTAAAGGTACAGTAGGCAAAAAAAGCAATTATCTTAAAAAAGGCGGAAAAGGCAACACGAAATGTGTATATATGGAATCAGGGAAAGCTAAATCTCTATCTATAGATATAGAGATAGAGTATATTCGATTAAGAATTTCCACGATTTAGCTTTCCCTAATTCCATATATACACATTTGATGTTGCGTTTTTTCGCCGTTTTTAAGATATTTACCTTTTAATGCCTATTGTTCCTTTAAAAAGTCAACTCACGTTGAGCGGACGTTTAGTACATTTAAGGCTGTGTTAAAGCCTGTTCTGTTACAAAAAAATTAAGTTTATAATGAAGAAAATCGATTGATAAATAAAGAAGTAATATGCGGTCATATGAAAATGCGCAAATAGTTTTTGTATGAAAAATGAGCAGGAAAGAATGCTACTCATACAACATGTGCATCTGAAAATATCTCTAAAATTTATCCATAGAATATAAAATTAAGTCGATTTTCGGACTCAGTGAGAAATTTTTATAGGAATTGGATATGTAGTGGCGTACGTTGAACACTTTTCCTGTAAACCCGTGTTAAATTTCAGTTTTTATCTTTTTTAAGTGCCTTTTTTGCTATTTCTAGTGCCTTTTCCTATTTCGCTATTTTATTTTGCCTATTTGTATTTGGAACATACATAAAATAACTTTCTAAAAATAAAATGAAATAAAAGTTATGTAAATATATATATTGTTTTTTAAAACAATAAATTCTAGCAATAAAAAAAAGAAAAAAGTGTTAACTATAAAAAAGAATAAGAAACTCCACTGACTGAGACTAGAACTCAGATCTTTCGAATAGCACGCCTGTGCTTTGCTCACTCGGCCATTGCGACTGGTGGAGCGACGAGAGCTACATAAATGATATACAAGTGTTTTCTCTCAAAATGGCTTTTCACCACGAATGGTGAATGAGAGAGCTTTTTTCTAAGACTAGATAAATAAAAGTCTTTCGATCTATCTGGCCATCTGTTTTTCATTTCTCTTACGAAAGACTTTTTACTATCTTAGCCAGAATTGTCCTGTTAGTTGATTTCCCTACTGGGTAGTCTTGTTCTTGAGCTTTCTGTAACAACAAAATTAAATATAAGCCTCGGATTATTTTCACGCATGTGAGCGTAAATATTTACTCGGTTATATCGCTTTGTAGTTATAGCAAATCTTTACACGATTGTTTATATGGCGTCATGGCGCATAGTTACCCTGTGGGGAAAATCTCTAGTTCTGAACTGGGGCGCTTCTAGTACATTTAGACCCAGTACTGGTTCGCGATAAATCTCTTTTGCATGCAAGCAACTGGCGAATTTAACATGGCGATGTCCTAGGAAGTGTCAATTGCCCCCCACTGCATCCCTTTTTCGATAGTTCCGAACTAGTCCTAAATTCTATAGTTCCGAACCAGTTCTAAAATCGACAGATGAAAGAAAAAAGTATCATGATTTTTCAATCTTTTCGGTTCTTCCTTGTGTGATTTTACATTATTTTCAAAGTAATTTTTTTTCAAATTTGAAATTAAATTTGTTTGAATGATTGTAAGAAATGTACGTTTACATACCTTTGGCTGTAGCTGACTTTGCAGAGGTACTCGCTGTTATTGGTTAGATTCCAGTAGGCCCCAAGATGTTAATATGTTAACACAAAGCTTTGTTTTGTATTACCAAACTATGAAATAGCATCTGCGAAGCACAGAAGAGAAGCGTATTTGAACGAAAAAGCCGCCGAGCACATATCTATGTAGAGTAAACAAGCCCACCGCTGCTTCCCTTATTCGATAGTTCCGAAATAGTTCTAAATTCGACAAATAGGATCTAGTTCGTTCTGCATCCCTTTTTCTATAGTTCCGAACCATTTCTAAATTCGTCACTTTAGATATAGATTTCTAGTGAAAAAACTGAAAAAATTAGTTTCTTAAAAGTACCACTTTTCGCCGATTTTGGACTGGTGGGGATCTAGTTCCTATCGGACTAGTTCGTTTTTGGCGATGAAGACCTAGTACGGAACTAGAAATTTGATTCCCTAGTCCGCGGTTTCCCTACAGGGTAGTTCGAACTTGAGAGCATTGTTTAAGTAAGTAGTTTACACATACATATGTACATATTTATCTGTGGTATGCGGCAATCGGAGTGGTCAGCGTGGGAACAGGCAGCTGCTGGTACGAAACGAGCAACTCGGTAAGTACATACTTGAGTATTTTATCAAACCGGCTATGTTGCACAATTAAAGTTAAGGTAGCAATGAAATGAAGCCTAGCTTGGCGCTGACTTGAAATGGTTACCGGAAACACCAGCATTTTTGAGATTTTTTCCCCCCAATGCTGCCAAAATGCAACATGTAATTTTCTTTTGCACTATTAAGTGTAAGCGTAGTTATATAAAAAAAAAGATTTTTTTTTGTTGTGAAAACAAAAAAACACAAGCGCATGGCTAATATGCTCTTACTCGTGCATATGATGGCTTGATTCCATATAATCGTGCTGTATACAACCTGATTCACTTGTAAGGTTTCCGTGTATGATTTTTCGCTTCATGATTCGTTTTATTTATTTTTTTTTTTCATTTGGCCTTTCACACTATTTCACATTTGGTTGGTTGGATTTTTGTTTGTACATCTCTTGTTTGTGCAATATTTTCCCATTTTCGATGCATTATATCCGCCACATTTAATCGCGTATTGTTGGATGTGAATGCTTTTATGTTTTGGATAATGAAAATTGAAACTTTTCAAAAGGCAAATAAATATTTTACAGCTACTTATTTTATATAGAGTGTAACCGAACAAGTGTATTGAAGCGGCACCACTGCGGATGGCGTTTGTAAAACATGAATATCAAATGACGGTATACAGTGTGTCGGTTCGATCAAAACGTGGGCTGGCGAGTTAATTTGATACATATAGATATTATTACAACTATTTTTTGAGTATCTCAAAACTATTTTAGTCACAAAAACCGTTCTGGTCTCGTTTTAAAGATGATATTTGGGACTATATAATTGTGTTTTATTACGACACATAAATTTTTGAGCTTCGAGAAATTTTTTTTTTCAAACTCTAAAGTTAAATAAATAAAAATTGTGGAACTAGCATAACTTTATTTAGAGTTCGGAAAAAAAATTCTAAGTACACAAATGTATACCTTTAAAAAAAATGTTTGAAAACTTCAGGACCTCTTAAGATCAGGCGGAGGTGTTGTATTTAAATTCTGAGCCAAATATTTTTGTAAGTTTTTGTTTTTCTGATTTTTTTTTTCGAAATTCTGTAATTTTTTATTTATGCTTTTTCTTTATATCTAATTTTTGTAGCTGTAATATTTTTTGAGATATTCAAAAAAATAAACTTGTAAAATCCTGAAAATTTAGAACTTTCCATACTTTCGAAAAAAAATGTTTTTCCTTTCGCAGAACTTTGTTATATGATAAAAGAAAATTTTTGACCAAAATTCATTCAAATAAAAAATGACCGATTTCAACGATTAGCCGGTTTGACAACCGACTCTCTACTCTGCGGAACCGACTTAATTTTGCGCATAGCTGCGGTAGAGATATACACGGAGCAAGAAGCCCGACAGGCAGCGATGCGGCAAGAAAATTTAGAAACGAAGGCAGCAAGTAAATTATTGCAAAACCTTTGATGGTTTCTGCAGAGATGAAGACAGGAATCTGATAACAGACGTACAAGTTATATTTAAGATATGGAGACAAAAACTTGTAACGCTTTTTAGTGGTTAATACGGCTTTATCGAGTGACGTTTAGACAAAATTTTAGCTACGTCCAAATTGGAATATACCTCTCAGCGGCATTCGAGTAAAACGAGTTTATATACAAGACGAATATGTATGCAGGTAAGAATATTCTTCGGAATCGGCACCCACAGGTGGCCGAAGAAGTTTCGCAAAGGACTGAGGTAATTGGCGAATATTTTTGCTTTTAGTTTCTTGCTGTTACGAGATCTTAAGCGCGTCTTAATATTACCAGCATACACAAATCACAAACATTTTCGAAGAACTTGACCGTTAGGAATAGAATTTTTACTTCTTCCGACAACTTGAAGCAAATACTTAGATACTGGGGTGATTGACTCGTGTTTTCCAAATCAGGTTATTTTGAATATTTTTATTCGGTTTATTTTGAAATCTTGATTTTTCGAATACCGAGTGAACCGGATTGTTACAATCGAGTAAACCGGGTTTTCACCTTATTTCTTTATATAAGTACCCGTATCTAAACAACATAAATACTTGTTTTATTGAAAATGGATGCAGAACAATTTTATATGTGAATATTTACTGGAAAATTTTCCACTGCAGAAAATTGCTTAAAAGTCAAAGGAAAACAGATCGAAAATCTCTCACGTTTTTTTTTGTTGTAACAGCTTATTAAATTAGTGAATCGCACTATGTATGTTGTCTTCATTCTCATCTGAAAGCAAGCTCAAGAAAATACTAGATTCGACGGGTTTGGACCTTAAGGAAAGGTTTGTTAGATGCGCTGATGTGAGAGGGCATATAAGGAGGTGGTTAGTGTCTCCGGGCATCTTATACAAATTTATAGTCGGTCTGGTTCAGCAGATTGCGTGTTCTTATTCCCAAGACAGTCGGTTCAATATGCTCGACAATCTTATAGAGCAATCGCATTTCTGGCTAGTATATTTCAAGACGAATGGATAAGGATGAAGCCAAGTGTTTGTGTTGGCAGTCAATGTCAGTTACGCGGTTTTGCAGAATGACGATACGCGCTTTTGTACTTTAAACGACGAATTGTTGTTTTAACGACTTCATCTTGTTAAAATCTGTGAATCCAAGTAAGAGTGACTTTTGTACTCATTTTTTTCTTTTCTTCGAACTTATTTTCCCTTTTTGATTTTTATCATGATTTCTGGGTAACAGTGAGTTTTGCCAAAAATAAATATGTTTAAAATAAAACCGACTTATACGGTTTTTTGTTCATTTGAAAATCAGGAAACGTTTTTTGAATTCTTGATTTTTCAAGTAACTCGAATAAAATAGGCGAATAATCGAACACCCTAGTATTTAGATACATCGGTTGTATGGTGTACATATGTCGCAAAATACTTCAATGTAATCCAAACCGACATGTTCTAATGCCATAAACATATATATGCATATTCATTAGGATGGCCCTAAAAATATAAAATTATAAAATATGTATGCACTCTTTTATTTTGTTCTACGTACTGAATAAAGACATCCACGAAAAGTTCAACATTTTAAAAAAATGTTAGGGGTTTGAAAAATTAAATTTTTTTTAAGTCGAAAAAACTCCACAGAAATCTTATTTGAAATCCGATCGATTTGTTTATTTGAAAATTGGGAACTAGTTTTTCAAATGCCGAATAACTCGAAAACTGGGTTTCGAAAATAATCGAACACCCTAATAGATACATAGGGGATATGTTGCAAAATACTTCAATGTAATCCAAACCGACATGCCCTAATGCCATATACATACACATACATATGTATGCACATACATTAGGGTGGCCCAAAAATTCTTAAAAATATAAAGTTTGTATGTTGCACTGCTTTACTTTGTTCTAATAATAATATAAAAACATCCACGAAAACTTCAACATTAAAAAAAAAATTTGGGGTTTGAAAAATTTAAATTTTTTTGTCACAAAAATTCGACAAAATTCTGACTTCACATCTAATAAACTTCATATATTTTTGAAACCTTTTCATATAAACTCATAAATGTTCTGAGTTATAGCTGATCACAATCAAGATTTTCTCGAATTTTCGTGATTTAAAAATTTTCAAAACCTGGCAGCGACCCCTAAATAAATTTTTTTTTTCAAATTTTGTAATTGTCGTCGATGTCTTTATTTTGTAGGTAGAACAAAATCAAGCGGTGCCCCATGATGTAGATGTTTTCATGACTACCCTAATGTACATACATATATAAATACTATCGCTTTTGCATGCTCTACATTCTTCAGCATGAAGCGAATGTAAAAAAAACTAAAAATTTTCCGCCAGAGATTAATAAAAATAATATTTAATTGTAATTCGAGAGATAAAGCCTCGCTGCATGTACATATTTTATATGAGGCCACAAAATATTAGAAAGTTGCAATTGATTGCAGCCATTCAATAGAAAATCAACACAAAAGCGTGAAACACAGCAGGTGCTGAAAAGAAAAGACAAACGAAAAAAGAGACGAAGAAGAAAATGTAAAAATTAGCAGATGAAATGTTTGGAGTCATTGCCGCCTCGAATGGCGTGGACTTTGTTGTCAAACAACGAAAGTGGAAAAACCTGACTCAAGGTTGATGTAAGAGTGCACACATACACTTAGCAAGTAAATACTTTTATGTACATACAATGAGCGCCGAAAACCCGGCTAAACGTTGCAATGCGCAGTGCAATCTGCCGAAGAAGCTGCATGGCGAGGTATATTCGTATGTACATATGTATGTATGTATATTATTTCATAAATGCATTACAATCTAATAAAAAAAATCTATAATAAAATAAATGCATTTGAATTGCAAGTGCGCTAGTTGGCTAACAATGACCTTAACCATGGATGGCACGATGATGAAGGCGTATGGCTGAAGCTTTGGAAATAGTGCAGCGGCAAGCTGCTGTTGGCTGCTGACGGCTAACAACTGCCTTCACGCCAATGTCGCCTGATAGTTTAACGGCAGCACACAAATGTTAATAAAATAAGTTTTTGAAAAGTATTCATGCAAGCAGCAGGCGCATAAAAATTCTAAAATTAGCGTTTGCCGTGAAATGGCCGCAGTGTCGCATGTCGCATGCCGCATGCCACACGGTGCTGGATGAGTCGAGAATTTCCTCTTTTTTTTGACTCAACCATAATTTATTTATGTTATTTTTTATTTGGTTTCTCTTTCTCTTAACTGTCTTTATATGGTCGATAATGCGTCCTTCAGCTGTCGTTCACCGCACTGCATTACAACATAAACACTACGAGGAATGCGATGTGTAAAGGCAGCACAAATTCTCATAAATACTTGGAGCTTACATTCAGGCTGTGTAGATTTAATGCCTCACAATGCGAAAGGGGCAGCTGTCAAATACGCGACGTGACGACAGCCATGTTAAGAATTTCAATGAAATGGGTTTATCG
>NW_023458560.1:53264580-53268868 GCF_013731165.1 Rhagoletis pomonella
TAGCAAACGTAGTACATAGGGCGACATCTAGATGTCATCTACCTCGCTCTATTCACTACAGATGTCGCCCTATGCACTATGCTTTTTTATAGGAACTTTTCAATGCAAAGGTTTTATGGTGTCGGACACACAACATTGAAAGTTTCTGGATCCACAACATTGAAAGTTTCTGGACACACAATATTGCAAGTTGATAAAAGCGTTGTAAAAAGGAAACAAATTTACCAAAAATAAGTAAATATAACTTAAATATTATATTAGATTTAAAATATTTTTATTAAAAAAATGCAAACAATTAAAAAAAATATAATAAGATCCTAAAAATTAATTGTAAAAAAAAATATATTTTTTTTTTCAAACCAACAAAATCTAAATATCAAAAGAAAATAAAATTGACACAATAATAACATATTAATTTTAAAAATAGAAGAAAATAAAATAAATTTCTAAAAATTTAAAAATAATTCTTTCTTACAAAATAAAATCTAAAAAATCAAAAGAAAATTTAACTAAAAAACAAAAAGAAAATAATTTTTTTAGGAAAATAAGTTCCTAAAACTTAAATGAAATTAACAAAATATTTAAAAAAAAAAAAATAAGAACCAAACCATCAAAGAAAATTAATAAAAAAGAAATCGCTACCTTAATATAGAAAGGCCCTATCTGACATCGTCGCTGATATACAAAAAGCCGTAACTAACTAAAAATCGAAAATTTACGTTTTAATTGATTATGATGCATTTGATCGCATTATGTGGCCCTAAATCGTTTTATGCAATAAAAGATTTTAGTTAGTTACGGCTTTGTGCATTTCAGCGACGATGTGAGATAGGGCCTTTCTATATTAAGGCAACGAAATGAAATTAAAAAAGAAAAAAGACTTAAAATGAGTTTCTAAAAATTAATTTTTTTTAAAATAAAATATCGGAAAAATTACATTAAAAAAAGAACTCGCTAGGACTCGAACTTTCCCCTAAAATGGCTTTTCACCACGAGTGGTGAATGGGAGAGCTTTTTTTCTTACGAAAGACTTTTTACTACCTTAGCCAGAGGGTTATACCAAAGTGTAGTTATAGTATCTGTTTCTACCTTTACTACTGTTGAGGAGATCTGCCATTTCCAAGTCCCATTTCCCTGTCAAGTTAGTGAAAGGCGAGGGCCTTAGTGCTTAAGTCGCCTTATCCAGAGAGTTAGCCATCGATATAGGAAATTTTATGGAAATACCTGTTGATACATATACGTCATCGCCGTGTTAAGAATTCTTTCTACGAATTTGTTTAACGTCAAAAGTTCCTCAGCACGTTTCTTATTAGGCCTCGTTCGAAAAGACCATGAGACTTTATAGTCGTCTCGCTACGTACACAATTATCTTGTTATGACAGTTAACTTTTTTCTCATCGGCTATTCATTCCCTTTGATATGTAGGTACAATCTATGGAGTATGGTTTCACGCATGTGGAGCAAGCTTTTGATCGCCATTCACCAGGGAGTGGCCAATATGGATTTATTTGCGTCCGGTTAATCAGCTAACTCGAAGTGTTAACACTAAGTATTCTCTAGGTAGCAGCCGAACAATCTTCCGGAAGCGAGCTAATTGTGAGAAGGCGAACCACTAGCGATGGGTTGCGTGCTGAGCGTACTCCATGCAAACAAATACGTTTGAAAGACACTGCATCAGACAAGTGATATGGATTGGCTGATTTGCCTGGGAAACTGTATGGATACCCGCGACGTTTCTTTTATCTTTCTTTGGGCCTGTGGGATAGTAATATTATCGTTTCATCAATAAGCCAACGTTCCCTAATCGGAAGTCGTATAAGTCTCGGAATGTTGTACCGTTATCAGTTCAGGTAACTATCATATCTCAAAACAGTTAGCGCGCGATGGCAGTCCGGACTTTTTCCATTTTGCAGTCTGCTAGAGGCATTGCTTTGTTTCCATCTTGATGCAATCACTTGGGATGGAAGGTTAAAGTTGGTCCAATTCAGCCTTTATAAAGAGCAGTCAGTGAACTTCGTTTTTTTTTTCATCGCTATAGTCATACATTGCGTATGTATGTATATGGGGAATGTAATATCCTTCAAATATTAAAATGCTTCAATGATTCTGCGGCAAAGATTCGACTGTATTTTAGCGATGGCTTGGGTTACCTGGGTAATGTTGATTTTAAGGACATTGGTCGATTGTGGCTCACTGAATGTCTACCGCGACGTCCGATGTTTTGCACTTCGCGGCGTCTTATTGTAGATGACTTGCTACTTTGCGAACGACGTTTCGTTCATATGCTGGTACTGTGTAACTCGAAATCGCCAGGAGCACAACTGTCAATCGCTATTAAAAATCTTTTTAGTTGGTTTAAATTTCTATTCAAAATTCGTAGAAAGAGAAAAGGCTGCATCAAAGTTTGTAGAAAGAGTAAAAGCTGAGCCACGCGCAGAGCTTTTTGATCTTTCTATACATTTTTTATAGGCATACTAAGGATGAAAAGCCATCAGAGGGAGCTTTTACTAAGTGATATACAATTTATAGAAAGCTTCAAAAACGGGAAAAAAGTATTGAGAGTAGTTTGAATGGGATCAAAATGGAAACAAAAGCTTCTCGAACTTTCCCGTAAAGAAAAAATGCGGACAAAACTCTCGGAGAAGATTTTTTTCCGTTTCTTTCTCTGTCAGAAAGTTCCTGAGATTTTAGTTCCCAAATTGTTCTCCGAGAGAAAGATGCTTAGAGTTTTGTCAAAATTTTGTTCTTTGCCAAAACGTTCCGAAGATTTTTGTTTCCATTTTGTGCTCTTATAAAGAATTTTTCGCATTTTTTTCTCTTTAGAAACGTTCTTCTTATATAATTCCCATTGAGAATGTTCCCGACAGTTTTCTTCTCACTTTCGTTCATGTGAAAATATTCCCGAAGATCTTGTTCTCATTTTTTATTGGTGTTTTTAAGCGTTCTTCGGAACAAAACTGCGAGAACGACATTTAATCACACAAAACTGTACGAAATTTCACAAAGCTAGGTTCTCCTAAGCCCGATTTACAAGTTTCGGTTGGCAGATAACCGGTAGCCGACACGAAATGTATGAAACTTGGCGCAGCTTTTTTGAAAGCTCTAACTGCTCTACACATACTTCGTGCCGACACTCCGGTTGCCGGATAACCAAAGACCGGAGCTTGTGAAACGGCATTTAGGGTACCTGTGCGTACAAAAGCCATTAAGAGGCATTTCCTTTTTAAGGTGGCATAAAACGTTATTGATTTTATAGCTCTTTCTTGTTTATATGCTTTATATAAATTGTTGCTTTTACAATTTTATGCTTTCTACTCTTTTCATGCGCAACCTTACATTATTTTAAATCAGTAATAAAATTTTGATTGATTTTAATTTTATTTCCCTTAAACTTATATACATATACATATGTACCTCGATTGGCCGTTCCTAGAATGAAGACGTAAATACAAAATAAAATCTTTAATAATTATTAAGATCCCTTCTTTAATCAAGTGCAAATGTACAGGCTTAGTTATTATATTCCCGAAATAAAAATCAAGGCAACGTGATGAATATGCGCGTAGGCACATTATAGGTGAGCAAATTATAGAGTTTTCTTTGTTGCAACCGACACAAAATACAAAATATCGAACAACATCCTAAAACTTGAGTGTTGAAATGAATCATTCATTGGCACACATACGTACACATATCGTCGCCTCAGAAAACGGATGACGAATGTGCAAAATCACGATTTTGGGATTTTGATGCAGATTTACTAAGTTGGACATGCTCTTTCGATTTCTGCAATCCATTTTTTTATATCTCCATTAGTTTTTGAGATATTTCGTGCGCATTTTGTCGTATGTTACATAATATTAATGATTGGGTATGCCTTTTGTTGTATGTGCTGAAAATGCGTCACATACGACAAATTCCCATACAAATGTAATCTTTTTTTAATCATAAAACATTTGTCGTATGTATCGCAAAACTTTGAACTTACGACAATTGGATGGTCCTCTACTATAACGATACAATTAAAATTGAAAATTAAACTAAGTAACTAATTTTAAAATTTTAAATTTTTAAATTTTAGCTTGCACTGAGTCTCCAATGAAATGAAAGAGATAAAAATGTACAAAAGACTGAATTTAAGTATTGTTTTTTGTTTTTATATAAAGAAAACGTATGTTCGTAACATATTTACAGCATAAGAGATGTACAGATTTTTTTTATTAAATACATGATTATGTTTTTGTTATGTTTTTTCTAATAAGTAATCATTATTTAATAAATATGTCTG
>NW_023458560.1:53268968-53269557 GCF_013731165.1 Rhagoletis pomonella
TAAATGAAATGCGCTCATTTATGTTGAACCGACAAAAAAAAATTCTGTGGTTTGAACTTTCTTCAATGCATTCATTCTCGAGATGAAGTTAAACTTTGCAGCTAAATATGGAAGATCTCTAACCAGGATTTCTCTAATGGTTTCAAATGAAAATGTTCTATTAGGAAAATCATATCAAATTGAGATTGAGCTAAAAAGATTTGTGTGAGGGCTTCATAATTTACAGGGCAATTCTGGCAACTGTTTTTCAACTCACTACAGTCTTTCCAAAGACAAAAGGCTTTCGTAAGACAATTGTCAATTCTGCTATCTGCTAACGCGGAGGCCTTAGCGTTATGCTGTTCGCCTTTTAGCTATAAGGTTTTTTAAACTTAAATTAAAATAAAAAATATATATATATATATTTTTTATTTTTAAAATAAAAAAAAATTATAAATAAAAGAAAATTAAATTAGAATAAATAATATAAAAAAAACTTTTTAATATACAACGCTTTTATAAATGCACTAAAAAGTAGAAAATAATATTTCTCAGTCCCATAGACAAAGCATTCGATTTAATTGACAATAGTCAAACTACATAACGTAGA
>NW_023458560.1:53274557-53293584 GCF_013731165.1 Rhagoletis pomonella
GTTTGTCGTATGTGGCACATACGACAAATTCCCATACAAATGTAATCTTTTTTTAATCATAAAACATTTGTCGTATGTATCGCAAAACTTTGAACTTACGACAATTGGATGGTCCTCTACTATAACGATACAATTCAAATTGAAAATTAAACTAAGTAACTAATTTTAAAATTTTAAATTTTTAAATTTTAGCTTGCACTGAGTCTCCAATGAAATGAAAGAGATAAAAATGTACAAAAGACTGAATTTAAGTATTGTTTTTTGTTTTTATATAAAGAAAACGTATGTTCGTAACATATTTACAGCATAAGAGATGTACAGATTTTTTTTATTAAATACATGATTATGTTTTTGTTATGTTTTTTCTAATAAGTAATCATTATTTAATAAATATGTCTGTTTTTTTTTCATCAAATTATACCATCGTCGTTGAAATAGATACTTTACTATTGTCGTATGTTCTGTGGACAAAACAAAGTGGTGAGTAAACGCTACTTACGACAAATGTATACGGAATGAAAAGTAAATTTTCTCATTAACGTTAAGAGATATTAAATGTAAAAATATGGGAAATCAAAACTAATAACACCAACTACGTCTCCTTCAAAAGTTACAAAAATCTACCGTACAGTTTCGGATTAATTCGACCTTAAACTTCAAAGTCAATTTTCTCAAAACCGTGTTTTGTAACATTCGACATCCGTTTTCTGAGACGACGATATGTAGACACATATGTACCTACATACATAATTTAAGTAAGTTGCCCCGTCATAGCTGCCTCCATCAGGATGGACGTTCACGCGCAAGAGGGACTGTCAATCAAGCGCTAAGCCAATGCAGTTGGCCGTTGTGGGCCACGAAAAAAAACCTAAAAACATCAAACTGACTAAGAAATGCAGCAGCCACTGAAAAATTACAGCAATGGCAGCAGTGCAATACACTTGTGGCAGCAAAAAAAGAAACAAAAGATCAGACGAAAAAACGACAACAGCAACCACAAAATGATAGGGAATTTGAAAGAAAAAAAAACTTACAAGAATAATTGCAGCAGCAACAGCAGTAAATAACAGCAGATGCTATTGCAACAGCTGTATAATGCGGGCATGATGTTTGTTGTTGCAACTGCCACTGTTGCAGTTGAAGTTGCTGCCGCTGCTGCCACGCCACCGATGTTGATTGGTGGTGGAAACAGCAATTATTGGCATTGTTTGTAACGGTGTTAGGACTTAATCCGCCGGCCTAAAATCACCCGGATTTGCTTGAAAAGAGTAATAAAGCAGTCGAAATTAACTCTTTAGGTACCATGGCTAGAGATTTTTTGGGGTGATATTGTACGGGAGATTTCTGTTACGGGGGATTTTGTCCGAGAAATTTTTTTCGGGTCGATTTTCGTCCGAATGATTTTTTTCGGGAGATTTTGTCCGGGGAATTTTGTTCGGGGAATTTTGTCCGGGGAATTTTGTTGGAGTAATTTTGTCCGGGGGAATTTTGTCCGGGGAATTTTGTTCGGGGAATTTTGTTCGGGGAATTTTGTTCGAGTAATTTTGTCCGGGTGATTTTAGGTCGGGGGAATAAGTCCGACCACCGTTTGTAACAACTAAGCAACAGACAAACGGTGTACGCCAGTTTGGCATCAAATCAAGCATTTGTTGCCACGACATTCAACTTGCAATTTTCGCAATAAAAACCACAACAAACAACCCCAATAATAACGACCACACTGATGAGTACGACAACAACCCCATCTCAAGAGCAAGCGAGTGAGGCAGCAGGCAGCTGCGAATGCATCATCTCGTGCCACTGCACTTTACTTACATACATACATATTTATGTAGAGTGATTTGTGGCACTAGCGTTAGCAGCACCAACCAGCACCAGCAGCTGAAGCGGCTGGTACTTAACGTGCACAAAAATTTATTTATTTATTTATTTATTTATTATTATTATTATCAACAAACAGGACGCTTACAGACTATACGACAAATATATACATAGAATAAGGGAAACCCTTATGACAAGTGCCTTATGAGTAAATTCTTAAAAGTAAACTGTGAGTAAGAAAAATCGAAGTCTAAAGATGAAGAATAAGCATTAAATTGGGAGAGAGTCCTCCTTAAAGGAGCATTCATACCATAAACAGTTTTAACAACACCCACAAAAAACAACTCATTACAACGAAGAATACGTGAGGAAACATTAAAACGAATTTTCATAAGGAGGTGCGAGCAATCTATAGAGCCTACAATTATGTCAAAGACAAAGCACATCGATAACAAAGTACGCATGGACTCTAAGGACATGAGATTTATCAACAAACAACGAGAACGATAGGACGGAATAGGGTCTACAAATTTCAACGGACGCAAAGCAAAGCGTATAAAATCCTCTGAACAGACTCCAATCTGTTCACATGAACTGTATGAAAAGGTCTCCAAACAAATACAGCGTATTCTAACCTCGACCGAACTAAAGACGAATACAACAGTTTGAGAGTATAAGGATCGGAAAATGACGAGCAGTTGCGACGAATAAAGGCCAACATCGCGAATAATTTAGAAACAATAAAGTTTATGTGGGTGGTGAAGGTGAGCTTGGAGTCAAAATAAACACCCAAGTCTTTAAAATCAGTAATTGATTTTAGCGGGACATTCGAAAAACAGTAAGAGGTTGGAACAATACTAATCACTTTTGCAAAAGAGGTATAATGACATTTACCAATATTGAGGGACAAACGATTACGCGCACACCAACAGTACAAATTATCAAGCTCACCCTGGAGAATCAATGAGTCTTCTCTATTTTTAATTTCATAGTATATCTTCAGGTCATCCGCATATAGAAGAAACTTACACTTAGAGAAACAGGAAGATATATCATTAATAAAGGTAACAAATAATAACGGACCTAAGACACTACCCTGGGGAACACCAGAGGAGGAGACAAAAGAATAAGACGATACATTATCAAAACGAACAACACAGCGTCTGTTATACAGATAGGATGTGATCCACTTCAGAAACTCTGAATGAAAGCCCAGGCCTTCAAGTTTAGCTATCAATATTCGATGAGGCATCCTGTCAAAAGCCTTAGAGAAATCGGTATATATAGCGTCAATTTGGAATCCCTTTTGAAAGGTTTCCAAACAGTCCTCTGTAAAAGCAGCTAAATTGATTAACGTAGATCTGCCCGGCACGAACCCATGTTGGCTGGGACATAATAAATGTTTAACAGCAAAGTAAATTTTTATTTTTACTATGGACTCAAACAGTTTTGAGACAGTGGTAAGCTTAGAAATCGGCCTATAATTCTCAATACAATTTTTGTTACCACTTTTAAGAATTGGCGTAATAAAAGTCAATTTCCAGTCATCGAGGAAAACTCCGGCAGATAGAGACATGTCAAAAATGTGCCTCAAAGGCGCAATTAGTGAAGGACAACTTTTAAATAAAATAACCGAGAGGCCGTCTACATCAGTGTTAGTGGATAGTTTAAGCTGGTTAATGCCATTAGCTACATCATCGTCTGTCAACTTTAATTTCCCGAAGTTAATGGGAGTATCTAAATTTGACAAAACATCTTCAGGAATAAAATCATTATCAGAATTACCAGAAATAAAGTTGGAAGAAAAAAAATCAGCAAAAAGATTAACAGCTTCGGAGATGGAGTTGGCTGACACCCCGTTAAGCTGGACCGATGCAGGTATAATAGAGCAATTTTTCTTTGATTTAATATAACTCCAGAAGAACTTGGGATTAGATTTAATATTGCTTTCTACGCCGCGAATATAATTCCTATACAAAGATTTATTGAGCCTGTTAAATTCAGCTCTATAAAACACGTAACGCTCACGCAAATTAACATCGTTGGAATACTTTTGTCTTTTGTAGAACTTATTCTTCTTATTCCTTATACGTTTAAGTTCTTTAGTAAACCATGGACGCTTAGCGGTTTTCGAATTAAGAATTGGGATGTGACCCACACAAATATCACAAAGTTTAGACTTAAAAATATCGTAGCAACCAGTTACATCCACATTTCCAAAGAGCTGGGACCAATCCAAATCAAACAAATTATTCAATTCAGCAAAATTACAGCAAGAGTAGTTAAAAGCAACCGTCTGACTAGCAGTCGGTAATTCAAAATATTGGTAAAATTCAAACTCCAAAACCATAGGGCTATGATGCTGATTTGGAGGGGAGATGTAACTGGCCGCATGAGAGAGCTTGAAAATTATATTAGAGCTACTAAATATTAAATCTAAAATTCGGTTTAACTCATTAAAATAACCATTGATTTGAAATAATTCAATACATATTAAATTATCAATTAAATATGATTCAGATAAAGTAGTAACATTTGATGGGGTGAGGAAGATATTGTTATCAATATCTTCCAGGAAATATTACATAAATTAAAGTCACCTAAAACACAAAGTTGGCTGTTTCCAATTTTCTCGTGGAGTGCCAGTATATTGTCAACATGTGCCTTGTATATGACATCACAGCTGCCCGGCGGAATGTAGGACACACAAATGTACAGCACACCACAGGTGCCATGTAATTTTACACAAAGCTGATCCAACAGGGAGTTGGCATCTAGCAGCGGATAAAAAGAAGCTCGAAGATATCTGCGCGCAGCTATCAGTACACCACCACTAGGGATGAAAAATGGAAATTTCAGATTGTACCTAATATCATAAAATAAATGTACCTAAATGGACAAGAATGTACCTAAAAAAAATATTTGTTTGTAGATTTTATATTTAAATTTTTATTTAAAAACTTGGATACAAAATATGTATGTGGATAAATATATATATATATACATATCTAAGCTATGACCAGAGAAATATCGCATTGTCAGCACATTCTAAATATAAAAGTTTTAATCCAAAAAATGTACATACATATGTTCACCTATTAATTAACTTACACTTATTATTCTTAACAACCTTTTCAAAAAATATAAATACATACATATGTAAGTAATGGTTTACTTATGACTATAATTAGGTGAAAAACTGAAACTACTCAAAAATACGTTAGACATACAGTGACTTTAACCAGCGTTCACAAGGTGGTTTTTTTTTAAATATATTCAGAATGATTTTAAGATAAATTTGTTTGCAAATTTAAAAAAAATATTGTTCATGCTATAACCATAACCATTAAAAATTTAGTCACTGTTTACGAAAATTATACACATTTTCATAAACATTTGAAACTTTTTAATCTGAAGATAAAGAAAATTTTTGGGTATGTATTTTTATATATTTTTTACTTTCTACTTTATAAATGTGGTTGTGGTTATAGCACACACAATATTTTTAAAAAATTTGCAAACAAATTTAACTTAAAAACATGGTAAATATATTTAAAAAAAAAACGCTTGTAAACGCTTGTTTAAGTCACTGTATGCCTAACATATTTTTGAGAAGTATCATTTTTTCACCTAATTATAGTCATTAATTAACCATTACATATAGGAATATAAATTTTATGATGTTAATAAATAAGTGAATGTTCATACTGCTTATTGAAACACTTATAAAATATACGTAAAACAATAACAAAAAAATTGCGCTTTGCGCTACATAAATTCATTATTTTTTTGAGATACAATTTCTTTGTACTTCAAAAATCTTTAATCAACTAATTGATTTTCATTTAAATCATTGTTTGTAACACTGGTTTTCAAAAAAACTTTAGCATCAAAATTGTAGCAACAGCTTTCGTTACATCTTATTAAATCTTTGGTTTGTATTAGTGCGGCACAAGTTCCTAACGTCAATTTATTTCTGGATTTTGTTTTTATTATATTCTGAATCGAAAAAATTCGTTCAACACAGGAAGAAGAATGCGGCAAAGAAAGCAAGCCTTGAGCAATACGAAATATATTTGAATACATAAATTCATTAATTTCATTTTTAGTTTTACTAATTTCAACCCAAAATTCTGAAATGGGTAAATTTTCAATTTTTTTTTAATTGTGGATGATCAGCTAACGCCCGATATTCAGCATTAATTGCTTCTGCCCTTTTAAGCTCTTTTTCTGGAAATAATTTTACAATTAAAGGCAAAATGCTGTTCGTATTTCCAGAAAGCACTTCTTTAGGAGCGAATGCCGGAAGCTCTTTTGTAATTTCGTTTTCAAAATCAATCCTATTTCGCAAGTCCTCACAAAATGTTGTATAAAATCTTAGAACATTTGCTTAAATTTCATAAGTTCTACATCTTTCAGACTTTGTTCAGTATACAAAATTTCGGTTTCTGTGCCACAAAAAATTTGTAATATGGGAATGTGGTAATGTATGGAAGAAGCGTCAATTTTTTCTTTTGAAATAAAATTGCGGCATATTTGTCTAAATAAAAATGTTAAGCGTGGAATTAGCACGTGAATGCGTGCTTCTTCGGCTTGCATTTCGACATTAACTCGTTAATAAGTTTGAGTACATACGATAAAAAAAGAAAATATAGTTTTATGTTCGTGTCAGAAAGGCTGTCTGAAATAAATTTGTTATTTTCGTTACCAAATCCAGATTCATAGTTGCATAGTCCAAAATAGTACTGTAAAGGAGTCCACTGTTCTAATATCCGATTAACCACCATCTGCAATGTAAGTATACATATGTACGTTAATATATTTATGAACATATGTTTATTAAGAAACCTTAACCTTATATAAAAGTTACCTGCGGTGAAAGCCATCGCGTGGAGCTGTAGCGTAAAATGACATGCAGTTCACTTCCAAACTCTTGTTGGAATTAAAAAAAATCAGCCTTTCGGCTTGCACTATGGCAAAAGTGATGATTAATGCTCGGCATAAGTTTCTCAACATCTCTGGGGAGCATTGAAGCAGCTGCTTCTGAAGATAAGTTTAAATTATGACAAACATCTCCGTTTATAAATATTTTTGGACAAATCGCTCTTAGTTTCGCTTGGACGCCATTGCGTTTGCCCATCATAACGTTACAGTTGTCTGCAGCAAACCCGAGTAAATTTTCTGTGGAAATGTTATGGTCCTTCAATACCTTCATCAGGCTATTAAAAATTCCTATCGAAGTAGAATTGGCAACCGATGCAAAATCTAAAAACCTGTCTCTGCAGTTTTGTGTGAAAATCCGTATAATAACTGCAAGATTTTTGTTCATGGACACATCTGTACTCTCGTCTATGATCACAGAGTAATATTGCGTATTAGCTGCATTGCAAATTGATTTGCAATTCTCTGGTCCGGTTATTGACGTTATTATTTTCTGCCCTTTTTGCCGATTCAAACACATTTTCGAAACTATTTTTGAGTCCTTCACTGTTTTTACGCACTGCGATAGATGGTCCAACGATGTAAAAGGTAGATTGTGTTCTGCCACAAACAAGCATAAACGAATTTCGAGATCTTTTGCAGAATGCATAATTCTATTTTCTTCACTATTTTGCTGAGTAAAGTTGGAAATTTTAATCGTTGATTTCGCAATATTTTCATTCTTCTTATGCAAATCAGTATTTGCATGGCGAAAAATATGGCTTAAGTTGCCGAAAATGGGTACGCAACACAATAAACACTTTTTACCCTGTTTAATATTTGGATCTTCTTGTAACCATGGATAGGTTTCTTTCCATTCCTTCCTAAAACGAATTTCAAATTTTTTCTTTTTGGCCGGGTTTTCATTTTGCCCCTCTTCGCCTTCATTATTGCTAAACGGAAGTGTCAACGAAACAAAAACCACTTGTAAATAGTAATACTTACTTTTCATCACAATCTGCTTCTTTAGTTATATTGTTTTGCCGAGTGAGCCACCTGAAACAAATAAATATAGATATTAAATAAATGCTGTACATGTTATTTTTTTTCGTTATTGAACTTACTTATCCATTTTTGTTGAATTGAAGAGACGCCCGAAAAACGCGCTTAGCCACACAACTTTTCATTTAGTTTTGTCTTCTTCTTTTGTATGTAAGATTCACAATAACGAAAAATAGAAAACATACAGAGTTGCATGTCGAAACAAAACATAGTTCTTGAAAATCTCGTTTGCGGTTACAGCCATTCAACGTACCGCATGCATTATTACAACAGGCAAAAGAAAAACTAAAAATGGATCTGACCATAAGCTGATTGTACCTAAAATAGAGAGAGTGTACCTAATGTACCTTTAAGTCCGCAAACGTCGGAAAAAGGTACAATTGTACCTATTTTTTCATCCCTGACCACCACCCCTACTAACACCAGTTTTAGCAAAATCTCTGTCTTTGCGAAAAACGTCAAAGAGAGCTGGATTAAAGAACTCCGCATCGAAAAAGTTAGCATTCAGCCAGATTTCTGTCAGAACGAAGCAGCCATAATCCAATTGTGAGCTGAGAATGTAGACAGATTCGGATTTTGTCCTGAGTCCCGAAGTATTTTTTTGATAGATACTTATTTTCCGATCACCAGAGGTGGAATGACTTTTTACTTTTTGGGATGCGGCTGGGCATCTTTTTGAAAAAAATCAAAAGGTCGGACAGCAACGTTGGAGGGCCAAATATCCGATGACAGAATTTTTGAGTAGTCAGATTCTGAAACTCCAAGCTTGAAATTAATGTGCTTAATAGTTTCCAAATCAGAATCCTTTTTGACCAGTTTATAGCATACAATTGTCTTCATATCGATAGCTGCATATTTAGCCACATAGCCAATGATGTCATCAGTCCTTACAGTAGGCAAAAACGATGATAAGTGCAGCCATTTGCGGCGAACAACAACTCCCAGCTCCGAGTTCTCATTTGACCCAAATACACACCGCCTATGTCTCTTATGAGTACGCTTTTTATCCATAGCGGACCACTGTGCATTATTTGCTTGCGCATTGTTAGTTGCGTTTTTCGCTTGTGCGTTGCTCAACCTAGCATTGTTCGCCAAAGCCGCAGCAGCGGCATACGTAGGCACAGCGTTAGCAGGCGGAAGAGAAGAAGCAGAAAAACCGATGTTATTACCAGGAGTTAGGCCTGGGTAACGGCGCAAATTTTTTGGCGCTGGCGCACTAACTCCAGCGTTACTGTCGGAATCAGCACAGTGTGTTGGCGCAATTGCGCCTCTTCAGGCTAAAGCTCATTTCCTTTATTGCTGCACGCTGCACCAAAGTGAATTAATACAAGGTGATATCGGTTGAGAAAAAACTCAAGTATACCCAAGTTCAAAACCCAAAAATACAACAAACCCATCATTTTCACATTCAGAAGGACCGCGATGAATTCTAGCAACACCACCTTGTATAAATTCGCCGACACCCGGTATGTAGAAACTAAAGTGTGTGTACATGTGCCGCATTATGTTGATTGGCGCCTTCAACGCACGACTTCATTAGTTTTAAAATAACATTCCTTCCATATGCTGCGGCAGTTGACCTTTTTGAAAGTAAACTTAGTGGCTGCGTAAGTGGATCTGAATATGTAGATCTGTGTATCTCTGTATCTGAATATCAATCTGGATTTGTACCTGCATCTGGATCTATATCTGAATATCTATTGGGATTTGTATCTCTAACTTTATCTAAATCTGTAACTGTAACTGCATCTGTATTTTTATACCCGAGCGCACTTGTGCACAAGGGTATTATAACTTTGTTCACATAACGGTTGTTTGTAACAGGCAAAACGAATCGAGATAGATATAGACAAATGTATACATAAATGATCAGAATGAAAAGAGAAATCGATTAAACGGTGACTGTCTGTCCGTCCGTCCGTCCGTCCGTCCGTCCGTCCGTCCGTCTGTCCGTCCGTCTGTGCACACGATAACTCGAGTAAAAATTAAGATATCTTAACGAAACTTGGTACGTGTACTTCTTTCAGGCGTAGGACGGATGGTATTGAAAATGGGCAAAATCGGACAATAACCACGCCTACCTGCCATATAACGGTAATTTTCAGAAATACAAAAACTGCGATATTTTAGTAACTACTGGAGATTATTCACTCAAAATTGATATTTACAATAAACTTTAGATAAAATAAGAATATTATAAATTTTTGGAAAATGGGCGTAGCAACGCCCACTTACTGTATATCTTGGTAACCGCTTTACCAATTTCTTCCAAACTTGGCACAGTTGGTGGTCTTCGAACATCATACCAAATGGCCGAAAATTTTTAAAATCGGACGATAACCACGCCCACATCCCATATAACGGTAATTTCGAGAAATACGAAATCCTCGATAAATCAGTAAATATTAAAGCTAATTTATTCAAAATGATGGTTGCAACAATTCTTTGCCAGGAAATACGTTTATGATAAAATTTTGGAAAATGGGCGTGGCTCCGCCCACTTATGATCACGTATATGTATCTCGCTAACCGTTCTAGCAATTTGTACCAAACTCTGTATGGTTATTGTGCTTGCCACATAAAAGTAAACCATTGAAAATTGTTGAAATCGGACTAAAATTACGGCCGCTTTTCATATAACGGTAAATTACAGAAATGCTTGAAATTTCAATATTTTGAAATTTAAAAGTATGTTTGCACGCACGTGTGTGTGTGTTGAACGCAAAGTTGAATAATGCAAACACTGCTTAAGGACGCTAGTTTACTTAAAATTTATACACGCCGGCTTATCATGTAGCGGTAGCTTTCGGAAAGGTGGAAAACATATTTTTAATACTTGCGCCGGGTATTTAATGTTCGGCTCCGCCCGAACTTAGACTTTCTTACTTGTTTTTTACGTTTTTGTGTGTGTATCTGTATCAGAATCTGGATCTGTAGGTATCTGTACTTGGATAAATATCTGCATTGCATCTGTATCTGTGGCGGATATTAGCCAATGATTTTCAAAAATGGGATTTAAAATTAAATGCTTAGCCTGTAGATGAAACCCTATTCCTTACGTTTTCGAAAAGAGTTGCCACCTTTTAAAAAACTAATTTAAAATTATTTAAAAAGATGAATCAATTTTTACAATATGGCTATCAACCGAAATCGTTTTGAAAAGGCCATATTTCTTAACTAAAAGTGGGAGTGTTGCCACCTGTATAAAATTTTAACTAAGGGAATTAGATAATAGAAATATATATATATATATATGAAAAACTTTGAGGGGTTGCCACCTGTTTTAAAATACGGATTTTTTAACTCATACACAAGCTATATAAAAGAGTATTAAGATATCTTTAGTTTACGCATTTCGATTTTTTTTTGGTATTTGAAGAGGGTTGCCACCTGTTTAAATGGTGAGACTCACATTATTTATTGAGTTAAGTGTATCATGAAAAGATGAGTATCAATCGGAATAGGCTTCAAAAGGCTTTTAATCGGTTAAGACGTCTTCATAAGGTAATCTGAAGTTTGCCTCCTGTGCCACACGCCTTAACCGTGTTCAATCGGGGCCAAAATTTATATGTGATATCTTGGACTACATATAGGAGCATCGACGTAGGGTTTGAGGCTAAGGAAATCTTATGTAAAAATTTGCTTCCAACATTTAAGGAGCACCCTAATGTACACTGAACCAAAAGTACAATGTTTTTTTCAACCAAGTTATTGCTTGTGATTCAAGTTGAACATTAGAAAACATTTCGTATGTCTGGCTGTTAGCTTCCAGCAGGTTCGGGTTCGAATAATTTCGATCGAGAGCTGTTCAGAAGTGCGAGCCAAAATGCTTCCATCTTAGCCTCGCGAAGGTTAGACAGTCTAAAAGAAAGTGTGGAGATAATGCCACTTCATCTTCCTCTTGATAGCTGATACCAAAGGAATTCCTAGTCTCACCGCACAAAGGCCTGTCAGAACCCCCACCGCTAGCCTTTGAGAGGTAACGTATTATAAAGTGCCCTATAAAAATATTTTCTGCAGCAGAGAAACGTCTTCTTTTCCTTTTTTATAACACAAAAGACCGGGTTTCCCTTAGCCTAATAGCAGCTCGTGCTGCGAAAATTCTGTCTGCAATATCCGCAGGCGCCGTGTTCAACATATGTACATATGTTAAGCGCCAGTGAGGGTTGCTTCCTAATGCTCCGCTAATTCTTGTTTTACAAGTGTAGCCTTCTCTAGTGAGTTCCACCAGACAAGGGCTCCATGAAACAATATAGGCTAGAATCTGGTTTCCTAGAGCTAATGAATTAATTTCAATTTTACCAATAGCTCCCCTACAGCAGTACCAGGCAACCGACAACTTTGCTACCCTTTCCTCAATGTTAGGCTTCCACGACAGCCGCTGTTGATCGCCCACCTAGATACCTGGTTCAGGTTCTTAAGTCAGATCGAAAAGGATGTATAGAAATGGTCCCTTAACCAAAAGTTCCACATCATCTACATAGACGATCACCCGACAGCCCACTTTTCCCAGTTCCTCTAGAAGGTCATTTACAACCGGAGTCCAGAGATCCTATTGACTCTGCACTGTGTGCAGACGCTCACCCATTCCGCCACGACAGTTCTGTCACGAAGTAAGCTGTAGATAAGCCTTATTAGGTTGGTTTCAACCCCTAGATTATGAATATACTTGACTATTACCTCTGGAGTGACATTGTTGAATGCCCCTTCGATATCGAAGAGAGCTCCTACTGCATAATCTTCATGTGTGAAGGCTTCCTCTGACCACATTACACACATTACACATGTTCAGGGTGGTAATCACCGACCTTTTCTTGCAATAAGCATATTGAACTCTTGAAAGACAGTCACGCGAAATCGCGTTTCTTATGTACAGGTCTATCAGTCTCTATAGCGCTTTTAGCGAAAGCGTTTTTAGCAAAAACGAAAAATCCATAGGGGGGCATGTGACGATCGTCCAGAAGATCGGAGAAGTACAGGACCTGGAGGGGAGATTCTGTAACCAGTTAGCGACAATTTTCGAATCACTGTCACACTTTTTGATGCAAAAACATTTATGTCATACGAAGTACAAGAGCGAAAAGAAGTACAGTTTGTCACATTATGTATACCCGATAAAAATATGAATTGGAAAATCCAGGGTTAAAACAATAAAATCTAAAAATTTAATTAAGAAAATAGAAAAGTTAAAAACAAAAAGAAATAGTTTTTAAAAATTAAATTAAATTAAAAAATATTTCCTTTTTGAAACAATAAAATCTTAATCTGAAAAATAAACTAAATTAAAAAAGAAAGCAATTTAATTAAAAAAAAAAATACTTTAAATAAGTTTCTAAAATTTTGGTTATGTAAATTATTATTTGTTTTTGAACGAGGAAAATCTAGAAATTCAAAGATATTAAAACAAAAAGTTATATGAAATAAGTTAGCAATAAATAATATATATGTTTTTTAAACCAAGCTTTCCCGTATGGACCAAATCGGACAAGAAAAACGTTTTTTTTTTTTCAAATATCTCGGGGTATGAGCCAAGTTTGAAGTTTAAAGTCTCTAGCCCATCGGGAATTTGGTTAAGTATTAATTGCAAAATTGAAGGGTGTACAGAAAAATAAAAAAACGTCCGCCGCCACAGGATTCGAACCTCAGATCTATAGAATGGCACGGCAGTGCTTTTCCACTCGGGCATTTCGACTGTTGGAGTAGCGCGAGCAAACTGATAATACGCAGCAATTCTGGCAACTGTATTTAACCTCACCACAGTCATTCGAAAGATAAAAGTATTTCGTAAGACAGTTGTCTATTCTGGAAACTATCTTAAAAGCTCTTTACTCTCTTTAGAAAGACTAATTGAAAGATCTGCTAAAGAGGAGGTCTTAACATTATGCTGTTCGCCTTTTAAGTTTTTTAAATTAAACTAAATTTAAAAGAAAACATTTATACTTCTCGTTTTAAAACAATCAAAAGTAATAAATAAAAGAAATTTTAATATAAATTTAAAAATTAAAATAAAGCGAAAATAAATAAATAAATGGTTTTAAAAATTAAATGAAATTCAAGTAAACGGTTTTTTTTTATTAATTGAAACGAAAAAAATTTAGTTTGAAAAAAATAAAAAATAAAATCCGCCGCCCGAGACTCCAACTCATGATCTTTCGAACGGCATGCCTATGCTCTGCTTACTTGGCCATTGCGACTGTTGTGGCGACGAGAGCTAAATGACATACAAGTGCTTTCTTTAAAAATAGCTTTTCACCACGAGTGGTAAATGAGAGAGCTTTTTTCTAAGACTTTTGTACCAGAATAACAAAAGTCTTTCGAACTATCTTGCCATCTGTCTTTCATGTGACTTACGAAAGATTATTTACGGCCTTAGCCAGAATTTCCCTGTTAATCTTCATTTCGAGGATGCCCAAATGCTTTCTGTCAAAGAGCTTTTCACCATGAAAGTTGGTAAGTAGCTTTTTTTGTAAGACTTTCGGGCCAGAATAAACAAAATCTTTCAAAATACTTTGCCTACTGTCTTTCAGTTGTCTTACAAAAGACTTGAAACAATGCAGAATTGCCCTGTAACTTTCCTTCTTTTGGTTAGGGCGCTACTGAGTTAATTAGCAAGGTCAATTGTCTACAAATGCCCTTTCCATGACAGTCCACCACGTATGTAAGTATATAAGTACTCATTAGTAATACGATATTTAATCACCTAATTAATGCAAATCTGAGTTTCAAATACCTTCATACATAATATATGTATATGTAGATCTTTAAATAGATATGTATAATAATTTCAGCATTCACTCACCTTCATTGACATGTCCACTCTTTGGTAATGCTTCAGCTTTTGTAAAATTATTCATTTTTCTTCACTACACTTTTCACTTTTCGCCGGTGATGAAGAACAAAATAAATAAAACAAATCTCCGTAGGCTAGCATAAAAACTTGTACGTATTCAATTTAATATGAGTATCTTGAAGAGAAACAGGTTAAAAACTGGAATACAAAAATTTATATGTTGTTGATAAAGTGAGAAAAAAAATGTAAAAAATACACGATTGAGAGAATACAAAGGTTGCGCCGATCTCGGACCGCTATTCTTCTCTTAACGAATTTGACAGAATCGTTGTTTGCATGACGTCACACTGGTGCAACATGTTTACGTTTTCCTTGCAACATTTTTTCTTCTTCTTCCATTCTTGCTCACGTTTTGGCATTTCTCTCTCGCAATTGCACCAGTGTGACGTCACACAAAAGTTATTCTCAAAAATCCTCTCTGATCGGCGCAATCTTGTATTCTATCATTCTTGTAAAAAATATAACATTCATTAAGAAGTTTTATATGTAAACGACAAACGCGATGCTGAGTAGCGTAGCATTGGAGAGCGGTTTAGCGGTTTAGGACGAATGAAATGTTCTCCACTTCGTATGCTGCTTAGATGCTAATCGTCACGAGAATACATACATACATACATATGTACACTTCCAGTGTTTTTAGTTATGAGAGTATGTGCCCATTAAATATTTCCGACTTGTTGAAAGCTATCACTCACAAGCACGGTTGCCACTTGTTTAAAAAATAACCAACCAAAATCTGAAACAAACAACGAAATTTGTTATCCACTTACATATCTATTCGGCCCTATCTCGCATTTCACATGAACAAATATTCCCAAAATTTATCAAGCAAAATTAAAACAATTTTTCCCAATTTGTTTTTGTTTTGCACGTTGAATTATGGGAACAATTTATTAACTTGGAATTGACCATAGGGCTGATTACGAAAAGCAAAACTTATTAAAAAAAAAATTCAACAATTTTATTGAGCTTGAACCCGATTTTTTTTTATGAAAATTTTATTGAAAAGCAACATTAACTTACATTTTGGCAGAAGTTAAAAGAAAAATAAATATTATTAAATTACTTGTGCGTTCAATCACATATTTGCTTTTTATATAGGCATATAAAACATGTAACATTAAAAATAGAAATTTGAAAAATTCATTTACTAATATTTGGCATCCAGTATGCAATAATACTTTTTTTAAAGAAAAAATTTGCTAATTTCTAATTTGAAAAAAAAAACAACCAAACCAAAGAAAAAAATACCAAAAAACCAAATTGAAAAAAATAATAATAAAAGAAAAGCAACCAAGTTTGTTTGGAAACAACCAACAGTGGCAACCGTGCTCACAAGCGAGTGAGCGCAAAAGCAGGGCGGCTTAAGCTTGATGGAGCTCAACTAAATAGTGTGGAATGAATAGAATTGTATTTTGTGTATTTTAATGGATGAGTAGAGTATGTATTAGTATATGTACATATGTATGCATGGATGTGTACAACTCCTGCATAGCAAACCAGGTGTTTGCTGGAAGCCGCATTTCAAGTGTTTTTTACACAATCTTTCAAATTGGAAGCAACGATAGAGCTGCTGTTGATCTAAATCTGTATGTATATATGTATTTATGTACTTATGTACGTTAGGGTGACCAAAAAAAAATATATATATGTTTTGAAGCCAACTGCCAGAACTGAAAAACATCAAAAATAAAGAGACTCGCGTTTTTATACCCAAGCGCACTTGTGCACTTTCTTCACATAACGCTTGTTTGTAAAACTGCTGAGAATGAAAAGAGAAATCGATTAAGCCGTAGATAGATAGATAGTTGGTTATGGCACTGCCACCGGTAGGTCTACATATTTTGCCCTCAGCTCATCACAACCCTCGACTAGCCCCAGAGACTCTAAAAATTCCATAATAGATCCCGGGGATAGGGAGTGTACATATCTGCTCTTCACTTGGCCACAGGTGCCCTATACTCCTACTCCATAAGAAGGTGAAAAGGCGAAAGCGGCACAGATCACTGGACCTAATTTATGTAGGTGCCTTTTTAGCCTGCAATGGCCCGTCAAAAAACTTGTAATAATTCTTAATTTCTCCTTGGGGAGGTCCATAAGTAACCTGTATCTTTTGAGATTGTGTTCTTGTAGTACGTTTTTTTGCCTGACGCAGACCAATGCCGTTGCGCCAATGCAGTCCCCTCAGTTTAGTACTCTCTCTTCTGAGCATTGCCTTTATGGTTTTGAGCCGCACTGCATGGAAGGGCTCAGGTCCTATCGGGGTCGAGGCTGCGGCCGTTCTGGCTAACTTAGCAGCTTTCTCATTTCCCTCGACCCCCATGTGCCCTGGTACCCAAATCAATTGAACATCACTTACCTCAACCAGAGCATTAAGTCTCTCTACACCAAAACCAAGGAGGACTCAAATGATGAGAGAGCCTTGATAGCCGCCTGACTATCGCTCGCAGTAAGTATCCTCTCGCTTCAATAATTTATTCGAAAGTTAATCTCAGCACACAGACTGATGGCATCGACCCTCGCTTGAAAGATGCTAGGGAGGGTTCCCAGGGTCACCGAAAGCTGCAGTGTAGGGCCTTTTTTGGAGCCGTCAGTATACCATTATATTGTGCTCGCCTGTAAGTGACTCTCCATAAAAGAGGTACTCCAGGTCGCCTTGTTATAAGTGTAAGTCCTGAAGTTTATTTTTAAGACCACCACTCTGTTAATAACATCCCTGGGGAACAGAGCTAGGGAAGCTGGGAAACGAGCCTGTCTCTGTTAAGCCGTGACTGTATGTTTTTCTGAGCTAAGAACCGACGGTATTCAAAATGGGCAAAATCGTAAAAAAATCACGCCCACCCCCCATGTAACGGTAGTTTGAAGAATTACAAGTGTATATATCGGTAACGGCCAATTTTTTCATAAGTGATGTTTGGAATAACTCTTTAGCAAGAAATACGATTATAACAAAAGTGGGCATGACACCGCCTACTTATGACCATATGACCATATATGTACATACATATGAGTACCTCGGCAACCGTGCTATCAATTTGTACCAAACTCGGTATAATTATTGTACTTGACACAAAGAAGAAAGATGTTGAAAATGTTTGAAATTAAATTAAAATTACGCCCTCTTTGCATGTAACGGTAAATTTCAGAAATGCGGAAACTTCGATATTTCGAAAATTAAGGACCCTAATTTACTCAAAGTTCAACTAGTAACAACAGTTGCGTTCCCTAACTCGCAAGAGGTTGCAAGAATTTACATGAATTTACCAGAAAGCGTTCCCGTTCTCGGTTCTCTGGCTTCTTTTGCTTTGTGACAGTTTTACAGGTTTTAACCCAGAAAAGTTGAGGAACGCAACTAATCTCTTAAAACTTTCACTTTTAGAATGTTGTCATCGTCTTTTAATTGCCCATATACCCCGTTTTTCTTTATCGGGAGGGCATTACAGTCAAACCTAGATATAACGAAGTTGAAGGTGATGAACAAATACTTCATTGTATTCATAGAATATTAACCCAGTCAGCAAGAAAACGTACATTTTACGAACATTATGTTTTACGAGGGATTCACGTATCGCCAAAAAGTTAGAGAAAAGCTCGTAAACGATAAAACAAAAAAATATAATAGAAAGAGGCTTGTAATAATTTGTCAGCACAAGAAAAAATTTTAGTTTTGTTGACAATTTTTCTTCAATCACAATATTTTATAAGTAAGTAGTTTGTTAAATATTTAATTTAAGAAAATTATTAAGTATGTGATTTATTGGCAGACTGGTGCAAACGCAAAGGATTATCTACCACTTTCTTAAAAAAAAAACCGTGGACCCCTTAAACGAAAAAGTGAATCAGATGGATGCAAAAATTGGAGATGTTTTGGAGCGGTTATTTTCAGAGGTGATTGCTTTAAGGAAAGAAAATGGTACTCTTCGAAACAATAAGAGACCAACCATTGCAGAGGGCGTCCTGCCAAGAAGCCCATTTAAGGAAAAGCATGCATTTATGGAATTTGAAAAAGACCTTGGGAGTTCAAGTGAAAAACAACAATTATTGGTAACTAAAAACATAAATTAACCATAATAAAATAATTTTTATTGCATTCTTTAAACACTTTATAGGTTTCTGAACTCGAAGCTATAAATATTTTAAATGTAGATAAATGTTTAAGAACGTACTGGCGGAAAATTATTACAGATGAGGAAGCAGAACTTTTCTTGTGGAAGGGAACTGGTACCAAATGCAACGCTATTGGTTTGGCAACGACTGCGGCAATAAGAAGTACTGATTATAATATTATTTAATACCACTTTTTATTTAATTCAATTTTCCGATTTCCAATGGAGTTTAATCTTTCACTTTATTTTCTTAGGTGCTTGTCGTCAA
>NW_023458560.1:53293684-53315786 GCF_013731165.1 Rhagoletis pomonella
AATGGAGTTTAATCTTTCACTTTATTTTCTTAGGTGCTTGTCGTCAAAAATTTAACTCCGACGAAGAAGTTTTTATTTCCGTTTCAAAGAAGCACTTCCAATATGCACACGACCGTCAAAAAAAAATTGGCAGCCTATCGGCAAAAAAGATAAAAAATAAATTCAGCTACTTTATAATATATATTAAACCCCTCTTATTTAATTGTTAAATTGTTAATAGATAGTTTGTTAATATTTATTTATCTGAAAATATCTTCACATATACAGTGCCGGGAAAAAATATTGGCACAAAGAATTTTTCGCCATGAATGCAAAGTTTTTTATTCTGATTTCTTCTCTAATAAAAATATAGCTAGTATGAAGTTCTACTTTCAAATCAGATTTTTTAGAAAAATTCTAAGTATGCAGTTTTATAGCCCATTTAATTTTAGTATAATAAAGTGCACGCTAGAATAGCTAGAAAACCTCTTTGTTTTTTGGAAATTTTTTATACGCAGTTTCTTCCATACAAGAAAAAAATGTCGCACATAATTTGCATGGAAGAAACTGCGTAAAAAACTTGCCAAAAATCAACGCGGTTTTCTGGCAACTTCAAGAGTGCACTATGTTATACTAAAATATAATAGGATATAAAACTCCATACTTAGAATTTTTCTCAAAAATCTGATTTGAAAGTACTAACTATATTTAAAAAAAATAATGTGCGAAAAGAAATTCAAGTAAAAAACTTTGCATACATTGCGAAAAATTCTCTATGCCAATACTTAGATCCGGCACTATAAATATTTATTAATTATAATTCCATTCAATAAAAGAACTACAATAATTTGAATTAATTAATTGCCTTTATTTTTAGCATTCAAAAACAGTAGATAAAGCAGTGTAAAAAAACGCTTTTTTAACGTAAATTAATCGTTTACGAGGCTCGTTTACAATTAAAAAACGGACGTAAAAATATTCGCATACGAATGCTTTTTCGATCCGTTTACGACTGTTCGTAGGCGATGCACAATTTAAAGCGAAAAAGTGCTCGAAAAAGAGTCGTAAACGGCTATCATAAACGATTTTTAATCCGGTTTTTCTTCGAGAAAATATCCAATTACGAGCTTGTTTACGATGATTTTGCTGGCTGGGAAGACAACGATACAACAAAAAATGCAGAATTATGAAAAAAACTTTTCAAATATGCGTAGTTTGTTTTCTTATTTTTATAACGAGACTCTAACAGTCAAAATATTCAGAATTCGATGATAAAAACATTACAAGGTAAATTCATTCTCTCATTTCGTCGGCCATGATTTTTTTCTGACGTTTGCCAACATTTTAAAATCATATAAAATTGAAAATAAAAAAATTAAATTGTTCACAATTGTTGTTGTTTGAGATTGAAAATGAGAATGTGTGTGTGAGTTTGAGTTTTGATTTTAAAATTATATTGTTGGCAAACGTCAGACTGCCTCTCAATGATTTTACCTTGTTATGTTTTTATCATGCAGAATTCTCTACATAGGGGTTTCGCCATATATAGGCTTTTGCCAACGATTTTCGAAACAACGAGGGTTTTCATGGCACTCGGCCACAATTTTGCTATATTGAATTTTTCGTTTTACCTAGCTTCGTTATATTGATGTTTCACTATATATCAAGTTTTCCCTTGTTCCATTTTCTATAAGCATCAAAATTCCAAAAAAAATAATATTTTCCTGTGCCTTTTTGGTCCACCCTAATGTTAATATGTACATATGTACTGGTACATATGAGTATGCTGTATCAAGTGTCTATTACTGGCTAGTCGCTTGTGCGGCGATTATGTTGTGTTGATTTGGTTTTAATGGCACACTTAAAAAAACAATACCAACAAAAAATTGCTGTTCTCTTTCAAAAATTGCATGCGCTTCTGTCATTTCAAACATGCATATGTACACATGTATGTACGTACATACCCTGCAAAAAATGGGACTAATCCGGGATGACTCCGGGAGTAATCGCAAAGGAGCATGCGACTAATACCACTTTTGATCTCTTTATATGGAATGAACTGATCGCTTTTGTTCGGGCATGTCCTATGAAGAGACTAATTGTTCACCTTTATACCCGAACGGGTATAAAAAGCGACTAGTCACTTTTAAAAAATAAAAATAAAAATTTTCGCCACCTGTGATTGGAACCGGGGTGCTCAGTTTTGTTAGGCGAATACTCTCTCTGTGTGCCAACGCCGCACATGATATTTCATTGACTAAGAGCGTACATATCATTAAATCGTTAATAGTACCCGTTAGAGATGAGTTGGGGACTAATTGATCTCCAATTATACCCACAAGGGATGAGTCGAGACTAATTGACCCCCATTAGTACCCGTATGAGACTAGTTGGGACTAATTAATGCCCAATTGTACCCGATTGAGAGTAATCTCGGAATACTCTCTTTAGAGATTAGTCGCACAATTTTTTGCAGGGTATATAGAATATCTGTATATACAGAGCTCTTTTAGTCCACGCCCGTCTGTAACTTTCAACTTCACTCTTCTTGCACTTTCGCCAGAAAATTTCGTGTTCACTAACTTGTTTTTTTTTAACTTTTACGTTTAATTTAATGTTGTACTACATATTCGAGTTTTTATTTTATAGTCTGCTCGAATAACGGTACCAAAGTTTTAATTACTCTTTCGCGGTTCCGACTCCAAGCCCCGGTCCCTACACGCTTGGCAACTCAGCCGACGAATTTTTGTTTGTTTTTTGTAAAGAAAATAACAAACAAAACGCAAGCATTCGTATTGCCTCTGCACAAAAATTTATCCAATCAACGGCGTATGGTTTTCAATTAATTTTAATTTCAGCACTGAACTTTTAACTCGCACTAGACTTCAACAAAAGCACAGAGCAAAAGAGAAAACATTTGAAAAAGTGGATATAAAAATTATTCGCACTCACAATAAATACATTTATTTCAATATAAATTTTTTCTGTAGACTCAAAACTCAAACGAAATCTTAAATATTTTTCGCTCTACAGCTGCAACACGAAGCAGATGCATTCCTTGCTGTTTGTCGTCCGTTGCTCAAATGCACTTTGTTTTACTCGCCAGCTAATGCGTTACTATTTTCCCTGTTGTGCTACCACTTCACTCACTCACTTAGGTCGGTGTTATGCAGACAAACTTTTGTTTGCCAAATTAAATGGCGGCTGCTTAGTTTGCTCGGAGGTGGTTATGTCGAGTTTGGCACAGGGTTGCACGTTCATTATGGTTTTCATGGCTATTGCCAACACGAAATGAGAATTTCAGATGTACATAACGCGCAAAATTTAAAATTTTTGTATATGACAACACCGAATTTGCTGCAGTTTGACCAAACAAAATTAGTTTGCTGTGAGAAGCTCGGAACACTTTGACGACTGCAACTTCACGACGTAACGACAGCGACATCATTTTGTCGACAAATGTCGCCTTGAAGCCAGCTTCTTAAACATTTTGAAGACCTCAGCGACATAGCAAATAGCTGATTTTAAAGTTTTACATTTTGGTATATTTATTTCACAAATTGTGTATTTTTATTTAAGTAAATAAGAACACCATGAACAATCAAGAATATGTGATTAATTTTGCGACAATTTAATTTTGCAGCACTACATCTACTCATTGTCGCCGGCAAAATTAGAAATAGATTTAATTTGGCGACGTCGACAATTGCAGTCCTGCAGCCAAGATGTCGTGCTGTCGTCAAAATAATTGTGTCCGTAAGAACGTGTGTATTTAAAATTTGACAGATGCTGCTTGTCGCTTGCTGTCGTCAAAGTGTTCCGAGCTAGAGTCGCCAAACTCGCTCTCTCCGAGTTTGCTGCAACAACAATTGCACGCAGTTCGCCAAACAAAATTTCTGCATAACACCGACCTTACCGCAGAACTCCACAGGCAAACATCGATGGCCTACCAACTGTCATTTTGACGAGCAATGTGATTGCAAATTTTTGTATGTGGGCACTTTGATGTCTTGAAATAAGCATTTGCCGCATGACGCCACCAGACAACATTCTCTCAATTTCGGTGTTTAAAAACATTTAAATCTTTAAAAAACTTGCTGAATAATTTCCTAAAACGAAATCATAAATAATCCAATAAGGAACAGACTTTTATTTTGATTTAATATAAAAATTTCATCGATGTTACCACCAGCACGCTTTCTTTCAAATGAAAATATGGCTGTCAAACTATCGAATTGCCTGCAATAGATGTCAAGCAATAAGCGCTGACATATATTGCAGCACATGAGAAATAGGCGGTCTCCATTGGAAATATATTTTGTGACATAGTTTTCACGACATCAGTGTTTTCCTGTGGAGACAGGGCCTTACACGTTTGTAAAACAAATGGTCGTCGGCGTTGGACGGATGCCTGGCCAGCCCGCTCAACATACTCGCATACAATAATTGCTTTGCTTTGCTTTCTTGCACACTTTCCGCCGCTCTGCGCAGACCTTTTGCACCAACAACTTCGTAAACGTTGTATACTTAACTCAACACCAATCTACGTACGCGTACCAAGCCAAAGTGTTTGTATAAACAATGCAAAAACAAATATGCACATGAGTATAAATATATGTATATGTATATACATTGCTATTGGAAATTGTGTTGTTGGCCATGCTTAGTATAGTACTCAAAAATTTAGCGCTCGGAGAGACCGTTTATGCCCTGGAAATACTTCGGAGTTACCATATTTTTTAATTTCTTTATTTGTTGTGTAAACATCTATGTACGGCTTGGAAAAGCCTTGGGGGCCTCAGTTACGTCCATAAATAGGTTAGGCTAGGTTACGTTAGGTTAAGCATTAAATGAAATTCATTTAATTTTATTCATTTTGTTGGGACCAGTTCCCGACTTTTTTATAACCACGTCAGTATTAGTTTCGAACTACCCGGAAATGATCCCGAAGTAGTATCAAAATTGTCCTAAAGTTGATCTGAAAAAGTCGTAACCTTGTGCGAAACTAACTCGAACAAGTCTTAAAACGGTCCCTTACTAGCCCCAAAATGATCCAAAACTAGTCCCGGCACGTTCCTGAAATAGTCCTGAACAAGGTCCAAAATAGTCCTAAAATAGTAGTGAACTATCCACAAAGGGCCCTGAACGAGTTCCGAAATGAACCCGAACTAGTCCCGAAATAATCCGGAAATAGTCCCGAAATGCTCACGAAATAGTCCTAACCAGGTCCCGAAACGGTCTGAACTAGTCCCGAAATGGTCGTTAAATAGTCTTGAACAGGTCATGAAACTCCTGAAAAAGTTGTGAACTCGTCTCAAAATTATCTCGAACAAGTCTTGAAACGGTCCCGAAATGCTCCCTCAATAGTCCCAAAATGATTCCGAACTAGGCTCAAAATGATCCTGAATTAGTCACAAAATGAGGCCGAATTGTTCCTGAAATAGTCCGGAATCAGTCTTAAAATGGTCCAGAAGAAGTCTCCAAAATAGTCGTGAACTAGTCCCAAAATAATTCGAGGCAGGTCCGGAAATGATCCCGAACTAGTCCCAAAAATGATTCCGAACAAGTTCTGAAATAGGTCTGAACAGGTTCCGAAATGATGCCGAACTCGTCCGGGAATGGTCCTAAACTAGTCGTTTTCTAGTCCGAGACGGTCCTGAAATAGCCCTGAACTAGTCAAGAAATGTTCAGTTGTACACACACGAAGAAATTACAGATTTTCTTCTAGATTACACAAGAAACAGTTACAAAAACTCAGCTGGGTTAACCCAAGTTTTACCCAGCGCTAAGACGTTTACACATCAAAAACTTCTCTAGCATTTTCGGATAATGATACTGACATTGCGCGAAACTAAAGGACCAATAGAGAGATTAGATAAAATTACTTTGAAGAAGTTCTTCTAAGGATGGGATTGGTTAGCTCAGATTTGAACTCAAAGTGAGCCCAGCGAACAGTGGATGGTAAACTTGTCGGCCAGTAAGACTTTCCTGCTTGTGGGTGAAATTTTTGCATTTTTTAGGTTCGATTTCCGATCAAAAATTAAACGGTTTGCATTAAGCTTTGGATACGTCGCCCTGAGCTTGTCCGGCTTATCTCTTCCGGCAGATATCCGCAACAAATATTTTAAGTTATTGGTTTGAGATTGGAGTTGTTGAAGGCCCCTTCTATATCCAAGAATACTGCAAGACATTATATTCTGATTTATGTCGTCTCTACATTATTTCTTTTGCTATACTCCTACTGAGCAGTTTGTAGTGGAATATATATTCTTTTTGCGTTGCAAAATGCTGCAAAGGGCTCCTTTGAGCTAACGTTGAAGAGTTCGCTGAAAACTCCAAAAGCATTTTGTACGACGAGATACGTCGACGACGATTATGAACCAAAACTGATATTTTGAGTGATTTTAAAAGCTTTTCGGGATCCGGGATTACTTCGGAATCATTTAGGGACCGTTTTGGTACCTGTTCAAGACTATTTAAGGGCAATTTTGAGACTATTTAATAGGGTCCATTTTGTGACCGCTTCAAGATTTTTTCGATATCATTTCGGGAGAAGTCCACGACTTTTTCGACAATTTCGAGCCTTGTTCAGGATTATTTAGGACCATTTCAGGACTTGCCCACGCCTATTTCAGGGCAAGTTCGGGTTCATTTCGAGACTAGTTCAGGACTATGCCAAGAACATTTTCCGGACTGTTTCGGTATTATTTTGCGGCTAGTTTAGGAGAAATTAGGGACTAGTAAGGGACATTTTCAAGACTTGCTCGAGATCATTTTGGGACAAGTTCATGACTTTTTAGAACCACTTTAGGACTACTTTAATCCAATTTTGGGTCTAGTTCGGGATAATTTCACGGTAGTACGAAACAGTCACCAATAGATCCTGAAATAGTTCGCAATGCATTAAAATGTCCAAGTTATACATACTTAGTTGGTAAATGACTATAAATGGCCATCAAGTAAAGGTGCAGGGATGGTATTTTCAGGGGCAGTAGCCTAAGGTTCTAGCTTTAAGTTAAGCCTAAGTGGAAGGTTCTACCACATTTTTACTCTTTGCTCGAGCTTCTCAAATATTGAAAAAAACCTGATTTTTTGACACTTTGACCACGATTTTCTCAAAATCTGTACGTGATGGAATCTTTATAATTACGGATTCGTAATCAGCTCAAAAAAGTCTATCAAAAACAGATTTAACATTTGCCGCACCAAAATCAGTGTTGCCCTGCAGAACAGCAAATTTTTTCTTTCACTAAATTAGAAGAATAACTTCTAACGGTGATGATTGATATAAGGAATCGAAAGCTACACTTAAAGCTCCAATACATGTAGTTAAAAATTGATAGTCCCTTTGTCGCATACAGCGCATTGGCGATAACGTCAAGCGGTTTTAACGCAGGCCAGTGTTTACGTAATTGCGAGTGCACTCCATTTTGTTTTTAATTTTTTTATTTTTTTTATTTATAACGTTCAACCACGATATATTAAAAAATAGTAATTTATTAATATGGCAACTTTGTCAAGTAATGGAAGTACGGTTTTACATTTTGGAAGCCACTGTTACTCTTTCCAATGCAACCACTTTTTTCTGTTAAAATAAATTTCTTTTAAATATTTGTACTGTAATTGACTTATGATAAGTAATCAAACTAAAATCAATCTTTTTCTTATTAAGTATAAATACACACCTTTGAAGCAAGTCCATTTTAAACTTCTGCTAGCATTTATTTTGATTTCCGGTCAATGCTACAGTGGCTCCCTAACGGTATTTAATGCAATGGTGCCAACTAAAACTGTATTGAGTTATCAGATTTGGCAGCACTGTGAATAAGAGAACAAGAGAAGGAATTGTATACGCATACCGAGTGTGTAGCCTACATAATGTAGGTGTATGTGTGCACCTTTAATACTTTTGTCTACATTTCTTATTTGTTTTCATAATGGCCAGAGCTTCTTAACATAAGTACATATGTGCATACTTATGGAAATACATAAATACCTTTGTGATTGCATGCCAGCAAGCGTTTGTGAGTTTTTAATTTTTTTTTAGAGGAAACCAGTTTTGAGTTAAAAGAAAAGTCCTGTTTTAGGCAGAGAATGTAGAGAGATTGAGTAGCACACACTACCCTGCAAAAAATGGGACTAATCCGGGATGACTCCGGGAGCAATCGCAAAGGAGCATGCGACTAATACCACTTTTGATCTCTTTATATGGAATGAACTGATCGCTTTTGTTCGAGCATGTCCTATGAAGAGACTAATTGTTCACCTTTATACCCGAACGGGTATAAAAAGCGACTATTCACTTTTAAAAAATAAAAATTAAAATTTTGCGCCAGCTGAGATTCGAACCGCAGTGCTCCGTTTTGTTAGCCGAATACTCTCTCTGTGTGCCAACGCCGCACATGAAATTTCATTGGCTGAGTGCGTACATATCATTAAATCGTTAATAGTACCCGTTAGAGATGAGTTGGGGACTAATTGATCTCCAGTTATACCCATAAGGGATGAGTCGAGACTAATTGACCTCCATTAGTACCCGTATGAGACTAGTTGGGACTAATTAATGCCCAATTGTACCCGATTGAGAGTAATCTCGGAATACTCTCTTTAGAGATTAGTCGCACAATTTTTTGCAGGGTATAGTTATAACTTGTATAGATATATGCACATTAGGGTGGTCCAAAACAAGTAAAGTCGGAGCTTTTATGCTCTCACTCCCTAGGATTGTTCTATATAGAAAAAATATACTCCTATTTTTTTAATTTGAAATCAAAAAATATTTAGAGGTCGCTCAAAGCGTTCAAAGTTTTCCATGTATTTTTTTCGTAGAAATGGTATCGAATTCTTGAAAATCAATATTTTCATTCGGAAAACATTGGTTCCCTTCAGAAGACTTCCAATAACAATACCCAATTGTTTATTTAACCAATTTTTAATACTTAAGTCTTTTTATTTATCCCCCATTGCATTTTCTGGCATTTTCTGTGGGTTTTGGCGGACCTATAAAATATTGTTAAATAAATAGTTGGGTATTATTATTGGGAATCTCCTGAAGAGAAACAAGGTTTTCCAAATGAATTATATTGCTTTTCAAGAATTCTATACCATTTCTTCGAAAAGTGGTTTTTCCTCATATAAAATACATGGGAAACTTTGAGCGACCTCTAAATATTTTTTTTATTTCAAACAAAAAAATTGAGGTATATTTTTTCGATATAGAACAATCCTAGGGAGTGAGAGCATAAAAATTCCGATTTTACTTTATGACATGCATTTTTGGACCACCCTAATGCACATACATACATATGTATTTTCTTATAAATTCAAATACTAACTTTCTTTCAAAGTGTCTCCCACACTTTGTTCCCGCTTCATAAAATCTAACCATCGACGTAAACAAACTTTCAACCGAAATTCTGTGATTCAACTTGGCCGGCTATTCAAAGCACTTTAATGCTCCTATCAGCAGAGAACTTATAAGCACTCATAATAACTTGTTATAAACTCCCTGCTTTGAGCTGCGCAACAGGTAGTCAGTCAGTCAACAAATGCTGCTGCAAGAGCAAAGACTTAGCTCTACTCAACTCAACTCAAAGTAAAAGTCACTGAAGTGTACTGGCGCTTGACATACTATTTGTCAGTTGCCTGACTACATACATTAACCAAAACGTATATACAATAGCATTAAAAAATCGTAAGTATGTATATGTGAATGCCCATACATATTTATGTAGAGAAGTAAAAATATATGTACTATCACTTGGCCGCTAAAGGCAATAGACCGACTACGTTTACTGACACTTGAAAATTGATACCCATGTAGGGATGTTTATAGACATAAATGTTAACCGACATGAATTGCCTGCTAACCGATTGTATTGCCTGAGTATCATTGTTGGTAGTACTTGGTACAACAATCAAGTAGATATCTACCCTGTAGGTAAAGATCGCACGCGTGAAATAAATTTTTGTTTCACACAAATATGCCCAGACAATGATAATGTCCTATCACTCAAAAAGGTAGTTAAAAAATACTTCACAGAACCGGAACTTTTAATGTGGATGTACATAACCATTATTATTTATGAGCCCAATTCTAACCCATGGCGACCTAGTAAGCAAACAATGCAAAGTCAGCCAGCCCAGAAGCTTACAAAAGCGGCTCAAACGAGGGTAACGGGAGTGCTGAAATCCTGCCCTTCAGAAACGCTGATGGATATTCTTTTTAAAATATCCATTGATCTATCCCAAAGGAAACCGCGTTGTACTCAGCAGTGTGACTTAAAGAGCCTGATTTGTGGAGAAAGGAGCCCATCGGGGCGTAGATCAGTTCTAAATACGTATATATGTATGTGCGGTACCCATCCAGAAGCGAATGGATAAGAGCCCAAGTTTCTGAAAAGGAAGTTATTTGCATCTTCTCTAAAGGAGTACAGAATGGACTGCGATATAGGCATATGAGTAGTAGATATTTAGCCTGTAGGATACTAAAGAATAACGCTACCAGGGAAGCTCGAGATAGAAATGTTTCGATGTTAATGCGAGGGCGAAATAATTGACCTAGCCAGGAGCAACGCGTGTTCACAATAGTTTGACTAAACTTTCGTAGACAATGCACAAATTGAGGAGTTAGAATAAATGTCCATTGTACAAGTGAAGTCCAATAGAATGGCGCTACCAAGAGCTAACTTAATGCTGAAGGGCAACTAGGAAAGAACTAAAGCCAGCCAGCCAATCGACCATAGCCCAGAACTTGTTCCGTCCGACTGGTAATTTTTAGGTCTCGACCTAACTCTTTTACTGGTGAGCTGATGCTATAAAGGAGACTCATGAAAATAACTTAAAAAAGTAAAACTAAACGCTTTTAGATTTATTTTTGTAGATATATTTTAAAGAGCGTGTTTTTATGCAAGGTTAGGTAGAAATGGCTGGATAGTAAAATCCACACAGAGGCACATGTTTTCGTCCATAGTATTAAAGCAACTATTCATGACGAATCTGTGGGCACTACTTATATCATATACATATTATGATCCTGCAGAACCCGACTTTTGTTGCTTGCTCGAGGATTTGAGGAACGCCCCGCCAAAAAAGTTCAGACTTAAATTTGTCAGCGCTTGACAATCGCACACTATTTGCTCCACCGTTTCTTTTTCCATTTCACTTCTCACTTCCTGCAGTTATCACTACAGACCAAACCCACTTTAAGGGCGTGGTTAGCTAATAAATTGTGACCAGTTATGAGACTCACCAGAAGTCTAAAATCGTTCTTTAGGAGTTTAGTAATAGTCCTCTGGCATGAGCATCCACCTCGTTGGGAACACCTCTCATGCGCCTTCGAACAGATTTAAATCACTCTTTTTAAGAGCCTGTAGGCAAGTAGGAATTTATAGAATGACTGCAATGTTTAGTAGCACTCTAAACTCTAAAATTTTTAGCTCACTTCTGCATTCCAGGACACTTTTTGAGGTCGTATATGATACTATGCATTTTATGGCTGCTTGGCTAAGTATATACATAGAAACTATGTGGATTGCTTTGAGCATTGCTGTAATTCAGAAGCTACGCCGTTTGCTTCAACGCCCTGACTTCCACCTGAAAGAGTTGTAGTAATTTGGCATTTTATTCCTAAATCATTGCAATGTACACCTGCTCCTATGTCTTCTGTATATTTTGAACCATCTTTGAACACTTTAATTCTACTGTCTGTCACTTGCAGACCCTTACGCCATCCATCCTTGCCAATCGTGACTGGAAAAATTTCCCCAAATTGCAGTTATGGGATGATATAATCTATGTAGCCGGCTAGGTGGTATGAAAACTAGCAATGAGCGTATGATCAACAATTGAACTGATCAGTAACTTTGAGCCGCATTGCAGTTTTCTGGACTATCTCAGAATTTGGTTGAAGAACGAACTACCAAATCGATACCAAAATCGATAGAAATTTCGATAAAAATATCGATAACCAAATCGATAAAAACATCGATTATTATATCGATAAGTTCCGAGAATACCAAAAAACTCTAAAATCCAGAAATAGTTCCCAGATTTAGTCTGTCTCTATCTATATTTTACGCACTGCAAACGATAAATAGAGTATACTTTAATTATATTGTCTTTCACTAAACTGAGCCCTCACCCAATACCGCTTAAAAATTAAGACAGGCTCTACCAATTGGACTCACCCGTAAAAAAAATTAGTTAATGAACACCGCGAATAAAATATGGTTTCACCACTGGGTGTACTCCAGTGTTGGAAAAGTAGGATCCAAACACGCGAATTTCCTATCGGGTACACTAGTCTATGTATATATTTGACGTGTAAAAGTTAAAAAAAGAAATTAAACAAAACATCAAACGATCGTTGAGTGTTAAAGTCGTTCTGTTTGTAGATACATACCCAACAAGCAAAATAATCTTAAAGAAAGTTTTTTTTAAGATTTCAATTATAAACATTAAGCTTACAGAACGTTGATTTTTTGTTTATAAAACGCTTGAAAGTAAGCGTAATATAATCGAAAAGGAACATTGGTTATAAGCGTAGAAATATAAACTTGTAATAAATGTTCAAAAGAAAGCTTTTTATAAGCGTAAAAGTGTAAACTTATAATAAAGGTTCAAAAAATTTTTTTATTAGCGTATGAATATAAACTTACTAAAAATTTTCAAAAGAAAGCTTTTTATAAACATTTTTATAACCCTTTATTTAAAGATATTTCAATAAAAACTCATACATAGATTGCTTAACATCTAGAAACTAAACGAAATGCGAATTTTCGGCAGACTCATCTACAGTCGCGAAAATATAAATAGGGAATAGACATTTTAGCATACAAATTCACAATAACACATACAAATTAAGCATAAAAAAGTTAATTATTACATCTTGTTGCGTGCTTTCAATTACTTGCGGTTATTGGCAAATTGGAAAAGCGACATCGATGCAGCTACATATATATTCCGCTTCATCACCGCCATTCTCATTGATGAACTTTTCTGAAAAAAATTTAATACATTTTTAATTGAATGTTAAACTAAGAAAGGATAAGGGGAACTCATCATTTGAAGACTCGAATGCTCCACCGATTAGCGCAGCGGGTCCTGGATTGGACTTCTTTTTACCACATCGGTTTTATTTAATTTTTTCTTTTAATAATATATTTTAAAAAACGTAAACACGTCACTTACGATTGAAAAAATTTTATATTTACTACTTCATGTCGTTGGCATTTACATTTCATTTATAAGTTTAAGTTATTTATAAACATTCGCTCTCAAAACTTATTAAAGGTTTATTTGAAAAAATTTTTAATAAGCTTAATATTAAAAATGCTTATTTAACGCTTATTATAGCAAACTTAATTTAAGTTATTTTTAAAAACGTTTACTGAAATGCTTGTTGGGTATGCACGTATGTAGGTATAAGTGTATGTGTGCGTACACAAAAGTCAGTAGAGAAGTGAAGTTTTGTTGTTTAAATACGACACCTTTAGTTATTGGCTGAGTTTGGCTCAAAACGCGCGCTGGTAGCGGGTAAATTTGTGAAAGTGAAAATTTTGGCATTTTTTTGAAATAACAAATTTATATAATATACCGAAAATAGGTAAATTGATTGGATTAAAAAAGTCAATTAAAAGAAATATAATTTCAATCAAGGCGAATTTATATAAGGTGGTGTTACTAGCTCAGCTGATTTTGTGTATGTGTTTCGCCGCACGGCTTCTGATATCAAATTGAAAAATTTTGTTTGAATTTCTACACACACTCTTACAGATTTTGACAGTTTATGCCGCCAAAGCAAAAACAAAATACATGTACATTTTTGTTTTTGTACTCCTGCTATCACCTTATATTAATTCGCCTTGATTTCAATTATGATCCTCTACGGCGGCTTACAAAACCATTGGTTCAGGTTGAAGTTTTGAAGTTGGTGAATCACTAACTGGATTTACTGCTTTGTTCGTTGTTTTTTTAATATTTGATTTAAAATGAGTGTTGTGAGTATTTAGTACGCAAGTTGGCTCGTTGTATTGGCAATGCGTTTGAGCCAGCCACTTAACCGCATAAACCAGTTTCTGCAAAATATACCCAATGTATCTGTGTATTTGTGCTTGCGTGCAGTGGTGATTCGTGCGTGAAGTTGAAAAGTGGAAGAAACATTTTTTGAAAATCTAGACAAAATGAAAAAAAAAATAAAAACACAAAAGAAAAAAGAAAAAAATACAAAGGAATACACACATACCTAAAAATTAAATGAAACTTAAAAATTTTAAAATTAAGAGAAAATGTTTAATTTGAAAAAGACAAAAAAATTATAAAAAAATAAAATAAGATCCTAAAAGTGTAATAAAAATAATTATTTTTTCTGTTTAAATCAATTAAATCTAAAACCAAAAAGAAAATTAAATTGAAAAATATAAATCATATAGAATAAAAAATGGGGAAAGATAAAATACGTTTCTAAACGTAATGAAATTAATTAAAATGTTAAAAAACCTAAAAAGAAAACCAAAATAAATAAAATAGGTTTCTAAATATTAAGTTAAATTAAAAAAATATTTTTTTTTTGTATGAAAATTAAATCCAATAATTAAAACGCAAATACATAAAACAAAAAAGAATGATAATAAAAAAACCCTGGACCTCTCGAATGGCACTGCAGTCAGTGTTGCCACGAACGAATTGTTTTCCTATCAAAACCTACCAAACATTTTTTTAATTATTTTATTTTTTTTCAATGTCAAGTCAGCCCATTCGTTGCCTTCACGCCCTACATGTGCCGGAACCCACCATATCGCGAACACAGACTTTGGCCGACTTTTTTAGATGCTTGGTCCAAGTACGCCTGCCACAGTACTCCCGCCGTCCATCTTTGATCTGTCGGTATACCATACTTGGGACTTTTCGTCAATTGTAGTTACTATCACTTCACAGCAGTCCCTTTCCTGAATTCTAACCTTGTAGGGTTTATATAAGGATAACTCGGAATAATCCAGGAGTGACTTGAGAACCTACAAATGACCCCACGATCTCCACTTTTCATGATGATCGTATTGGTCAGCTGTGGGGCTCCCCAGCAGGCCTCTTTTCCAACAGAGTACACAAAGAAGGAATGCATGTAATGATACCAAGGTGCACATAGTTCCTGTGATGACAACGCGGACACAAAAAAACTGGTGCCGAAAACAGCATTCTAACTCGTGTATGCCCCCGAAGCTTGCAAGTTATTGATGAACGAGGTATTCACCCAGTTTCTGACGGTAGCCTTGATGGACAATGTTGAGAGTGATATAACTGCTTGAGGTTGAGGAACACTTGGTCCGAGCCTCCTATTCAAGTGATCTAATGCCTCATTACCTAAAAGTCCAGGTGACCTAGCAACCGAAGTAAAACAAGTTCGTTTTGTTTACCACAACAATTTAGCCTAGACCTGCATTTCTGAGCTAGTTTACAAGGGGTTTAGGGATCAATGCCTATAGTGCAGCTTAGCTGTTACTACGACACGTAATCTCATAGACGAAGTCGAATACAAAGACAAAGACAAATACAAAGCGAAAAATGCTAATACGAAGAGTAAGACCTAAAACTGTATCGGACAGGCAAATACAAGATGGTGCAGGATAGCAAGGCATATTTGGCCTAGATTGGATAAGCGCCGACGTAATTACAGCTCTCACCGGGCACTGCCTGATGGAGCGCACACTATTAGAATGGGTATGCCGTCAAACGATTACTGCCGTAGTTGCTTGCGCTAGGACGGATACGAAGAATAATATGAAGACGAATGCAAAACTGAATACGAAATCAAAGGAAGGCTTAAACGAAGGCTAAGAGAGATTCGAATACGAAGTGTACACGAAGTCGATTATAAAGACAAAGACGAACTCAAAGACGGAAACGAATACAAACCAAAACGATCACGAAGACGAATGCGAAGACTACTAATAAGACGAATATAAAGCGAAAGATGAATATCATTATGAAGGTTAAAACGAATAGGAATACGAAGTTGAATACGAACACGAATGCAAAGATGATGACGAAAACGAAAACTAATACCGTTACGAAGGAAAATACGAATACATACGGATACAAATGGGATGACGCAAGCGAAAACGAGCACGAACATTAATACGAAAACGAATACGAAATTTGAAGACAAGTATGAATACAAAGGATAAGGTTTATATAAAAGTAATTAAAATTTCTGCAATACAAAATTCACTCGACTGAATCGAATAAAGTGCACAAGTGCACATTGTTATGTATACTATATATGTATGTATGTATGTAGATGTACTTACTACTACATAATGTATGCATGTGTTCAAGAACAAGTCTATAAATAATAATAATAATAAAAAATAACAGTGGTCAGTTTGGATGAATCATCGCCACCATCATCATTATCATCAGCACCGACGTCGCATCGCTGCCAATCAAAAGCAGACAATACAACTTACTAACCGGCCAACAAATTGGCTACTTACACATTGACTTACAAACCAGTTGCGGCATTCATTAAAAAAAAGAAACTTGTACAATAAGAAAGTTAAAATCAGTTTCCGTTAACAATGTGCGCATGTATGTTTAAGTATATGTATGTGCGTGTGTTTACTCTCCGGTGACAAACCACTCTACAACTTAATTTAATAAATATTGATTAGCGGCTCAGGTGCGAGTAAACAAATCGTAAAAGCTGTTTTCTATGCCAGTTTTTGCAGTGCCTAGTGGAAACAAATTCGAAATAATAACGAAATCTGCAAATCAACAGATACAGTAATAAAATAGATAAAGTAAATAATCAACACAATTGATAATAAAGTTAAACAAACGCCAAGTGTTAATAACTGGTGAAATCAGCGTATTCAATTACTTACATACATACATCACTCAACATGATTGGCATCGTACAGAACAACGATAGTTATAATGAAGCGTGACACCCTCGACAAAAAGAAAATTCTTAAAAATGAACCATTTTTCCGAATTTTCAAATTTGCACATTATTATACTAAAATACAATAAGCTACAAAAACCAGTAAGTTTTTAATGAATCTGAAAAAAATTTAAAATTTTGATGAAATTTTTTTAAATTTTCCTGGACTGTACACAAAGTTTTAAGTTTTGATTTACATGGTTTATGCTATAGAATCTGCTATATTTTTATAAAAAATTAAGGAAAAAATGTATCACATTCAACATTGTGATTATTGTAAAAAATAAAAGTGACCCTTCAATCAAAATTTTAAAATCTTATACCGAGAACAACGGAGTTACATGTCCCTTTTTGAAAAGCGCTAATTTGAATAATTGGAACTATTTTCCGATTCCCATGGTACTATATTTATCAAGATGGCAAAAATCGTATTTTTGCAAAAAATTTTTAATTTTAATGCGCATTCGGGTGGAATACCCATCCAGTAAAAACTTCTGTTTGGGAAGATTTTTTGTCTAAGGGGAAAAACCCCTAAAAATTGGCGCTGTGGTTTTTGGACTAAAGTTAACTCAGATATTATTGTCAATTTCGGCAGAATATTCCAAAAAATCGGCGTAAAAATTTTAGATCCTATTGTAGAGTTTAGCCGAATATCTATTCGCTAACAATGTTTGTTCAGCAACTTTCTTTTGTAGGTAGAGAAAGTCCACACGCTTCAGGTATCCTCGCACCTATGCGATTCTGTCGGTGCGAATCTGTTCCGACAAAAATTACAACAATGCCAACCATATTTTTAAAAGAGGAACATCACACGTACATATACGATTTTGCTGCAGCGTTTTATGCAATTATAAAAATGGTGTAAGAAAACAATACATGTTTTTTGTGGAAAAGTCAAGAATTAAATTTTTTGCTGAAAAAAAATTTTTGTTTTTTTTTTGTTTTTAAAATGACATCGCACAGATGTGTGCGTACTTGCATTTTCGAAATAATAAACTCTGTAGCATCAAAAACGGTGCGGATTTATTTTGAAGTTATAGCAAATGAGCAAATCTCACGAGTTGGTTTTTTTTTTAATGTCACACCATTTTCTCGGCAGAAAAAAACGCTAAAGCCTTTTTCTTGCATACATATATTCCAATGAATGGAGTTCCGGAAATATGTAAAATAAAAAATAAATAAAGTATTTGAACAATTTTAGCCTTAAAACGTTTATTTAGGCGAAAAGTACCGAAATTATTTCCTTTTTGGTTGTTTTTGTTTCCGACAGGGTGGGTGTATGAGGTATTTTGGAACCAATTTCCGTCATCCCTTGTCAAATTTGATTCGAAGACATCGTTGCAAAATATACTCAAATTACTTAATAACTTTGGCAAGTTTTCAAATAGAATGTTCATAATAGAAGCAATGGAGGTTGGCACCAAATACAACATATCTGTAAAGTTTCAACGTGTGCCACCAAATTAAAAAATGGCATCATGCAGAATATCTGTCGCAGCTATTTTGTAATTTTTGAAATTTTATGATTTTTTTTTAATTTCAATAATTTTAGATACTGCAAAGTGTTGAAATTAGACGGTGAAATTGTACTTGCTAGTGTGTCACCAAATGAAAAAAAAATACACTCGAAATTCATTCTTGAATTTTTATATACATGTAAAAAGTGATATATACATATGTGCATAAGAAATACTGTGTAAAAATCTCCAACGCCATTATTTAATTACTTTTAAATAGTATTACTTTTAAGTTATGGCGTGCGAGTAAACGGATTAGTTGGCTCAGTATGGTGCCTCCTCCTTTTTTGGAAGTTGGTTAAAAAGTACAAAATTTAGATGAACCTTTGTTGAATTTTTCTAAATTTTGTAAAAAGTGTGACCTTTATGAATTTGGTTAAAGAATAAACCATACACCTATGGGGGAAAAAAAAAAAAAAAAATTTCTTGTTATACTATAGTATATAGTATACTATAGAGATATGGATAATACATGATTAGTTCAGCACTATGGACATTCTGCATGAAGGCCTTTGAATATGGAGAGTTTTCTGAGGTCGCACGCCTATGAAAATAAGTCGCTATCGACGGATGCTCCTAAAGTTAATGGGTACAGGTCAAATTTAGGTGAAGATACGTCAGATTCATTAAAAACCGCGGCGGATTTCGTTTTGACAAAAAACCGGAAAACGGTTGTGCAAGCAATGAAGAGGAAGAAGAAAATTATTATGATGGACCCGCTTTCAGCGAACACATAAAAAAAGAAATTGTGAATATATTTACGAGGCCTAAAGAATAAGCTTGGTGAACTCAATGAAAACCAAATTTTTTTTATAGAAAATAAGAGATGGAACCCAGTGAAATAAGGATTTAAATCGAAAATAGCCTATCTCGCAGCAAACACTAACATTAATAAAAATAAGCGATTTTGTCTACTATTCTCTTATGTAACCAAACATGTTTATCTATTTTTAATATGTAAAAATAGAGTTCTGATATTATCCAAGGTTATTAGTTTTACATTCATTCTCTCCCAATGCAATTAATTCTAAATTTTCTACTTCTTACTAAAACCCGTTTATTTGCGCTGAAGCAGATGCAAATTTTTCATTCATTACGTCATTCAGTTTAGCGCAAAAGATTTTTTTTATATATTTTATGCCGTTTGCCTAATATATATATTTGTCTTTATACTCAATGCATTTTCAATTATTAGTTAAGATAAAACTTGCTTCAACTCTCCAATAAAAAAGAGAAAACGGAAATGTGAACGTTGAATTTTTCACACACCCCAAATAGCTCCAGCATGCATTTTCCAACGGCCTTTCCGCGCAAAAAAAAAATTACACCATAGTGGCGATTTCACAGCTCCCTTCAAAAAACAAAAAATAGTTGCAAAAAACACACCTCACTATTTATTGTTTTTTTTTTTTATCGTCACATTTACCTACAGCTTTGTGTTGTTAATGGCAGCTCGAATTGCATTGCCCACCAGACGACAATTTGTTTGCACTACTGCTTGTTTGTTGTTGTTTGTTTCTTTTTTTCATTTTCTTTATCAAGTCACATTCAACATTCAATTAATTTGCAAATGACTACGAAAATTGAGCAAACGAGAAGTGTCGCTTGCATTTTTTCGCGTATTAAATTTAATTAGATTATTGGCAATTTCGTGTGGAGTATCAGAAATTTAATGCTAATAACTTCGAGATTGCACTGGAAAATGATCTAAAAATTTAATTTAGAAACTAGGCAGAAATTAATTTTGGAAAATGAGCGCAAGTGATGACATAAAATGTGGCATACATAAATAATATGCATGTAATTAAAAAACTTCCCGTAAGAATAAATTTTTGATAAGGACTAGACAGATGCATTTTGTATTTTTTGAAGTGTATCAGAAATGCACAATGAAGTGCACAGAAATGGTTGCAACGGAAACAAGTGCTTCTGAAATGTATGCACATGGTATTAATTTAATAAAAATGTGCTAATAAGCGGTTTAAGAATAAGATTAAGATTAAGTCTAATTCAAGAATGAAAGTAAAAGTGAGTACGTACATAAATAGATGAGGAAAAGGATAAAGGCAAAGGTAAAAAAAAAAACTAAAACAAAGATGCGTAAATATAAAGGCAAAAATTAGGATCACAGTAAATTTAAACACTTTATGGCAAAGGTTAAGGGGAATATGTAAAAATAAAGATAAATGATAAATATTGTTATCCATATAATAATCGATATTATTTTCGATATAATAATCGATCTTGTTATCGATAATTTAATTGATTTTGGAATTGTTATACTATACCATGTGTTTTCAATATTGTTATCGAAATTGTTATCGATATAATAATCGGCACATGAATTGAGACCACATTACACGACATCACATAATACGATATTACATCATATGACATGACATGGCGCGACATGACATCACATGATATGACATCACATTACATTACTTCACATAAAAACACATCACATCGCCTCGCATCACCTGACATCACACCACATAATATCTTATCCTCATCTAGGTGAATATGTAGGTGGAGAAATAGATAAAAGCACAGATATGAAAGATAAAAAAGTTATATTAACTAACCTGTCATTTTATTTACAATTTTAAACCAATGCACAGTGGCCAATTTTTGGAAAACCTGGCCAAAAGTCTAAAAAAATTTGGTAAATTCGTATGCATAACCATCCACTATTGTCAAGAGGGCTCTACTGCGTACCGTTATGAGACAACAAGTCGATTCTCTTTAGGTATTTAGTGTAACAGGAGATCGAAGTGACTGATGTTAGCAATACGCTGTCAACTTTTCGTAAACTAGAGTTCGTCACCCCACCTGTTTAAAATGTGGAATTAAATAATTAAATTTGTACATAATCGTGTACCACAAGCTCAATAACAATATTAAAATAAAAATGTAATTAAGCCACAATAACATTGACAAATTAAATTTTGAAGCTTTAACGTTATAAATACGGGGAAAAAAAAGAATTTCACTTCAGTCGCGCGTGGCATCACCACACTACTTTTTTCGATTGCCCGAATATAACAGTTGTTGATGAAAACTGTCATTGAAAACTTCGCTATGAAGGAAATGTTCTACAGCTAAGTGATACATACAAATCGATTTATTTTTTTCACTGAGAATCAAATTTAAAATAAAATTTTATTTGTAATTTCTATGCAAAATTAAAAAAATAACAATTAGTTTTGTCTTGTTTTTTACAAATCCAAAGTAGCAATTATTTTTGATCTGCAGATAACAGTTATTTTTGTTTTTAATATTATATGTCTTAGAAAACATTTATTGAAGGCTTTTATTTATAAAAGTCTTCAATAGAAATCAGTCAGTGGCTTTTACTTTTAAAAGTCATCAATTTAAATCAGTCACCGACTTTTATTTTTTAAGTCATACATATAAAAGTCATTATCATTCTTCGCAGTTAAGAAGGTGTTGGAGAACAAAACTTTACCACTCATACAAATGATTTTATAAGTATGATATCAAAAATAAAAGTTAGTGACTGATTTATATTGATGATTTTTAAAAGTAAAAGTCATTGATTGATTTTTATTTATGACTTTTATATCTGTTATCTAAGACATATAATTTAAAATTAAAAAATAACTGTTATATGCAGATTATTTAGACAAAAATCAAAAAAAAA
>NW_023458560.1:53315886-53317882 GCF_013731165.1 Rhagoletis pomonella
ACTTTTGGTGATTTAAATTTTTTTTTTAAGAATTCACATTTGCTCTCTAATATCTTCTTCAATGATGTATTCGTTGCTTATTCAAACAATTAACCAATGATTTCTTATTAATTTACAGCTAAATAAATTACTAATTTTAAGTACATGAGTGTAAATTGACGTCACAGGTGTACTTTACATACGAGTCATAAGCGATTCATAAAAAATTGAATCTTGTAGATATTAAATTTTTCTTGCCAAAAGTACTAGCTTTTAGCTGCTTTTATAGAATTTTTTTTATTGATATTTGCATGGGGTGTAGGAAAATGAACCGTAGGGTGGAGCGAAAAATCAACAATTTCAATTTCGAAATTATAGTAGTGCGAAAAAGTTGCGTAACAGGAAAACATTGAATGGAATAATATATACGGTCGCTCCAAGAGCCTCAAATTTTCGAAATATCTCTTAAATTGAGATTTTTTATACTTTGGACACATGTTCTTAATCTCTGATCGGAAAACGGTTGAACACGGCTCAACGTTATCATGAAACGCAACTTTTACACCCTAATAAAACGTCGAAATCGAAATGATAGAGTTGCTTTCCCGCTTACTCAAACCAATAGTTCGCACAAAACAACGAACCTCCCGACTCAGATACTCAATCAAGCGAGGTACGTATACAGAATTTGCTTCCATAAGACTGATCATGTCTTACACGATCGGTGCCAATATAATGATGATCTTCAGCGTATGCCTAATTAGGTTAAGTAGTCGTGAAAACTTCCTTTACTGGGCCGACGTGTAATACTTTCATAATTTTTATACTGATGATTCAATATATAATATCATTTAACTAAGGGTCATCACGTCTCTCTACGACAGATCTCCCAAATACGTTATTCGCTCATTTTTCACCTTTACTGTCTCTCGATAGAAATTCCTCTCCCCAACTCCGCTCTTCTCGCTATGGCAAACATATCCTCAAATTCGTTCAAAAGGCGTGCACACCACCATTTGGTTTCTCCGAAACAGGCGTCACTGCAAGCGCTTGATTATAATACGAATACTCTGTCACCACAGTTGTTGGTGTAGTGCTATTCTCCGCCGGATAGCGTGTGCTGACTGGTGTTGTCATTGTCATTACCGAGCCTTCAGCGCCTACGCAAAGAAACGTTAATTTTGATTTTAAAAATAAAAGTACTACTTTAGGTTTACTCTCTCCCTTTCAAATTTCTTACGCATTCCTCTTTCACTTACCCGTTACACTAAATATCTGCGATGGCGCTCGCTCCATATCACCATTTATGGCCATCACATTGGATATTGTCGCTCCCACTACCATATCCTTGCCATTTGTGCCAGTGCCGGCGGCTTCATGCTGCTTGTGCAGTTTGTTTAGCATTGATGTGAAGATGCGATTACTTCGGAACCAACGTACACATTTGTATATGTATCTTATAGCAATGAGTGCAAGCAAGACGATCAGCAAAATCAATATGGTGTTCTGTTGCTCATGAATGCTGTGAATTTCGGCTTTGAGTGGATCGTCTTTGTTGTATTCTGAAAAACCGAGGTTAAAGATGATTAAAGTAAGTATACTAAGAGTATATAAATATATATAAATCGAAAGAAGAAACATTATTTTTGAATGTGAATATATCTATAAGTTGAGAGGGAGATGCTCGGTGTTAATGATATGATATTAAATGGGGATAGGCATGTTGATGTAATTTTTAAATTAAAGGTACATCCTGTTAATCAGTCATATGAAGGATATATATTCTGCCGCCTAGAGGTTCGATAATACAATTCTATATTTTATCTCATGTTCTAAATAAATTACCAGAGACCGTAAAAGATACAACTTTTATTAAAAAAATCGCTCTTTGACAACTATTTCTTGATTTTTTTAAATTACTCCTTAAATAAAAGTTTTTTGAGATTTATTTTATAAATCCAAAATAAGAATTTTTTTTTGATTTTTGTCTAAATAATCTGCATATAACAGTTATTTT
>NW_023458560.1:53317982-53319958 GCF_013731165.1 Rhagoletis pomonella
AAAATAACTGTTATATGCAGATTATTTAGACAAAAATCAAAAAAAAAAATTGTTATTTTGGATTTATAAAATAAAAATCAGAGGTAACTGTTATTTAAGGAGTAATTTAAAAAAATCAAAAAATAGTTGTCAAAGAGCTTTTTTTTTTTTGAATAAAAGTTGTAACTGTTACGGTCTCTGGTAAATTTGTTTGGTACATGAGATAAAATATAGAATTGTATTATCGAACCTCTAGGCGGCAGAATTTATATCCTTCATATGACTGATTAACAGGATCTACCTTTAATATAAAAATTACATCAACATGTCTATCCACATCAACTTATAGATATATTCACATTCAAATATAATGTTTCTTCTTTCGATTTATATATATTTATATACTTACTTTAATCATCTTTAACCTTTGTTTTTCAGAATACAACAAATACGATCCACTTAAAGCCGAAATTCACAGCATTCATGAGCAACAGAACACCATATTGATATTGCTGATCGTCTTGCTGGCACTCATTGCTATAAGATACATATACAAATGTGTACGTTGGTTCCGACGTAATCGCATCTTCACATCAATGCTAAAGAAGCTGCACAAGCAGCATGAAGCCGCCGGCACTGGCACAAATGGCAAGGATATGGCAGTGGGAGCGACAATATCCAATGTGATGGCCATAAATGGTGATATGGAGCGAGCGCCATCGCAGATATTTAGTGTAACGGGTAAGTGAAAGAGGAAATAGTTGCTAAAGGCAAAGAGTAAACTTAAAGTAGTACTTTTATTTTTAAAATCAAAATTAATGTTTCTTTTCTTAGGCGCTGAAGGCTCGGTAATGACAATGACAACACCAGTCAGCACACGCTATCCGGCGGAGAATAGCACTACACCAACAACAGTGGTGACAGAGTATTCGTATGATAATCAAGCGCTTGCATTGACGCCTGTTTCGGAGAAACCAAATGGTGGTGTGCACGCCTTTTGAACGCATTTGAGGATATGTTTGCCATAGCGAGAAGAGCGGAGTTGGGGAGAGGAATTTCTATCGAGAGACAGTAAAGGTGAAAAATGAGCGAATAACGTATTTGGGAGATCTGTCGTAGAGAGACGTGTTAGTTAAATGATATTATATATTGAATCATCAGTTAAAAATTATGAAAGTATTACACGTCGGCCCAGTAAAGGAAGTTTTCACGACTACTTAACCTAATTAGGCATACGCTGAAGATCATCATTATATTGGCACCGATCGTGTAAGAGATGATCAATCTTATGGAAGCAAATACTATATACCTACCTCGCTTGATTGACTATCTCAGTCGGGAGGTTCGTTGTTTTGTTCGAACTATTGGTTTGAGTAAGCGGGGAAGCAACTCTATCATTTCGATTTCGAAGTTTTATTAGTGCGGAAAAGTTGTGTTACATGATAACGTTGAATCGTGTTCAACCGTTTTCCGATCGAAGATTAAGAACACGTATTCAAAGTATAAAAGAATCTCAATTTAAGAGATATTTCGAAACTTTAAGGCTCTTGGAGCGACCGTATATATTATTCCATTCAATGTTTTCCACTTACGCAACTTTTTCGCACTACTAGAATTTCGAAATTGAAATTGTTGATTTTTTCGCTCCACCCTACGGTTCATTTTCCTACAACCCATGCAAATATCAACAAAAAAAAAAATTCTATAAAAGCAGCTAAAAGCTAGTTACTTTGGCAAAAAAAAATTTAATATCTACAAGATTCAATTTTTTATGAATCGCTTATGACTCGTATGTAAAGTACACCTGTGACGTCAATTATACACTCATGTACTTAAAATTAGTAATTTATTTAGCTGTAAATTAATGAGAAATCATTGGTAAATTGTTTGAATAAGCAACGAATACATCATTGAAGAAGATATTAGAGAGCAAATGTGAATTCTTAAAAAAAAAAAAAAATTTAAATCACCAAAAGTGCTGACAAATTGCGATTTAA
>NW_023458560.1:53320058-53321239 GCF_013731165.1 Rhagoletis pomonella
ATGATGTTCGAAGACCAACAACTGTGCCAAGTTTGGAAGAAATTGGTGCAGCGGTTACCAAGATATACACATGTAACCATAAGTAGGCGTGGCTACGCCCATTTGCCAAAATTTTTTAATATTCTTATTTTTCGTCTAAAACTCATTGCAAATATCAATTTTGAGTGAATTATCTTCAGTAGTTACTAAAATATCGCACTTTTCGTATTTCTGAAAATTACCGTTATATGGGAGGTAGGCGTGGTTATTGTCCGATTTCGCCCATTTTCAATACCATCCGTCCTGTGCCCAAAAGAAGTCCATGAACCAAGTTTCGTTAAGATATCTCAATTTTTACTCGAGTTATCGGGTGCACAGACGGATGGACGGACGGACAGACAGTCACCGCTTAATCGATTTCTCTTTTCATTCTGATCATTTATGTATACATTTGTCTATATCTATCTCGATTCGTTTTGCCTGTTACAAACAACCGTTATGTGAACAAAGTTATAATACCCTTGTGCACAAGTGCGCTCGGGTATAAAAAAAATATAAGTGCATTTTTCGGTTATTACGACTATGGAAATGTATGCAGCAGAAGAGCAAAAATATCGGCTTAAAACTTTTAAAATGTTCATTGCATATTGGTTTCAGGTAAAAAAAAAAATAAAACCTTGCGATTTGAACATCATCTTAAAGGTCAAAGTAATTCTTTTACCCAACGAAACTAAATATTTTTCCTGAATTATCTACTTCAAAATATTTAAAATACCGTTTCATCTATTTCGCTATCTCTTCTCGTTATACTATCTCTTCTCGAGATACATATTTCGTTTTGTAAATTTTTTCCAAAATAGAACACTGTGCGACGCAAGCCAAAGAAGAACCGTTTTAATAGTATTTTTCCAGTTAAAGAAGATAGTCACGAAGAAGGTATTATGGGGAAACGTTATAAATATAGTCTGTAAACTGATTTGTGAAAAAAATCCATATTGAAAAATTTCGAGTTGTGACGATTATTTTTTAGGGAGATATATATTTAAAATGTGTTTATCAGAGTTATTTAAGCGCTAAAAATGTAGTTGGCTATTCCTCCACTCGATGCCTTTCAATATTTGCTATTTAAGCAAATTAGTGCGATTTTCTTATACTAAAAAATATTTGATTTGCCGATAGATTGAAGCAATTATTACGCAAAT
>NW_023458560.1:53321339-53322524 GCF_013731165.1 Rhagoletis pomonella
CTTTCTTACTTGTTTTACCTAAAATAGCTTGCAAATGGATTCTTTGTCGCAATAGCAAAAAACTTCCACACTAAAGCTTTTAAAAAGTTCAATTAATACTGGTTTCAAGACAAAACAGAAAAAAATAAAATAAAGTCCTTCTATATTTGAAAGTCATTTTGAAAGTCAACCAGACTGTTTTTGTGAACTTTCCGTCTCTAAATCTTTAAAATACAGTACATAGCTTATATTTTGCTTCTCCTCTCGCTCTGGAGATACTTGATTTTGTAATTTTTTTTTTCCAAAATAGAACACCATGCGTCGCTTGCACAGCATCAAAAGTTTTTCGCCTCTGCAGAACATTTGTGATATTTTGAGTTGTGACTGTTTTTTATTTATCAGATACATAAGAACCTCTTCTGGCTAGCTCGTCGGCCATCTCGTTTCCATGAATGCGGCTGTACACCGGCGCCCAGATTAGTTCAACGACATGCCTAACTATCAGCCAAAGCGGTAACCTACTCTGGGCATTATTTAATTATGCTGTATGCACGCCTCTATGATTGCAAAGAAATCTGCCTGAAATACTCTGGCCGTATTTGCTAGTCGAATATACTTTTACACTAGGAGGTAAGTTGAAAAATCCTCGCCGCTACGCCACTATCCATTTTTGAGCCATCCATAGGAGTAGATGCTTCGAAGCGTTTCGTAAAAGCAGCATTTTTCCACCCCTTCATTCATAGAAATATTGTGCCGAAGTTTTTCGCGAAGAGAAGCAACGGGCAGATGTAGTCAGATTTTTCGTAAATGTTTGGGCCGTTGAAGAAGTACAGGATACGTCCATGCTCGTAAGTGCATTTTTTCCACGGACTCAGTGCCCACAACCTACGGGCACTCTGTGAAGCACCTTATTTTATAAAGTGTTCACTCGGTAGCATATAATAGACGACATTCAGCGCCCTGTTGGATATGATCTGATTTTCTTGCAAGAATACGGGACCCCATAGGCCTTTTTAACTCGTTGTTCTATGTTCCTTTTCCATTGGCCATTCCAAGTGGCAGTAAAAAGTACGATTGTAAGGGGGAAAATTTAAGAAAAAAATTTAAGCAATAAAATTTTGTTCGAAAAAAAACATGAAGAAATGTATTTTATTGTCCAAGGCTTACTTCTCTAAATATTCGAATATTTCGCTTAAAACGCTTATA
>NW_023458560.1:53322624-53328473 GCF_013731165.1 Rhagoletis pomonella
GAATCAAGCACTGTAAAACATCACGTCCATTAAATAAGTGATATTTACCAATTTAAGTAGACTATAAGTTATGCTTCCATATACAAAGATACATATGTATGTACTTAAAGTTTATTGAATATTCAAATAAATTTGGTATGTAAATATTATATTGAAAAACACACTGATATAAATAAAAAGTATATGTATATATATTTATGCGTAAAATACGTCCATGTAAAACCTAGATTCGATTTCTCTAAAAGAGTGTTTTGCTTACCTGTGAAGCAAAATTCTGTATTATTTGTATGACTAGTGCCTAGGCATAAAATTGCTAAATTTTGAACACAGAAGCCTAATCATAAGCAGTAATATCACATCACCAGATTTGCGTAATAATTGCTTCAATCTATCGGCAAATCAAATATTTTTTGGTATAAGAAAACCGCACTAATTTGCTTAGCAAATATTGAAAGGCATTGTGTGCTTGCTCTACTCACTGGCGCGATGAACTGGAATAGCCAACTACATTTTTAGCGCTTAAATAACTCTGATAAACACATTTTAAATATACATATATCTCCCTAAATAAAAAAACCGCCACAACTCGAAATTTTTCAATATGGATTTTTATCCAAAAATCAGTTTACAGACTATATTTATAACGTTTCCCCATAATATCTTCTTCGTGACTATCTTCTTTAACCGGACAAATACTTTTAAAACAGTTCTTGTTTGGCTTGCATCGCACAGTGTTGTATTTTGGAAAAAATGGACAAAACGAAATATGTATCTCGAGAAGAGATAGTGTAACGAGAAGAGATAGCGAAATAGATGAAACGGTATTTTAAAAATTTTGAAGTAGATAATTCAGGAAAAATATTAAGTATCGTTGGGTAAAAGAATTACTTTGACCTTTAAGATGACGTTCAAATCGCAAGGTTTTATTTTTTATTTTTACCTGAAACCAATATGCCATGAACATTTTAAAAGTTTTAAGCCGATATTTTTGCTGTTCTGCAGCATACATTTCCACAGTCGTAATAACCGGAAAAGGCACTTATTTTTTTTTAAGTTCAGTGCATGCTGTTTTTAGGTTGAAAAAAAGCAAAAAAAAAACTAAAATTTTACTTCTGAAGGGCGGGTTTGTGGTCAAATTAATTTTTCATTCAATCAGACCTTTAAATTAGCCTTCAAAATAAAGCCCTTATTTGTTCCGTTTTTTTACCTAAAATAGCTTGCAAATGGATTCTTTGTCGCAATAGCAAAAAACTTTTAAACTAAAGCTTCTAAAAAGTTCAATTCATACTGGGTTCAAGTCAAAACAGAAAAAAATAAAATAAAATCCTTCTACATTTGAAAGTCATTTTGAAAGTCAAGGCAATCTGTTTACCCAACGAGACTATTTTTGTGAACTTTGCATCTCTAAATCTTTAAAATACAGTAGCTTATATTTTGCTTCTCCTCTCGCTCTGGCACCCAGATCAGTTCAACGACATGCCTAACTATTAGCCAAAGCGGTAACGTACTCTGCGCATTATTTAATTATGCTGTATGCACGCCTCGTTGATTGCAAAGAATTCTGCCTGAAATACACTGGCCGTATTTGCTAGTCGAATATACTTTTACACTAGCAGGTAAGTTGAAAAATCCTCGCCGCTACGCCACAATCCATTTTTGAGGCGTCCATAGGAGTAGATGCTTCGAAGCGTTTCGTAAAAGCAGCATTTTTCCACCCCTTCATTCATAGAAATATTGTGCCGAAATTTTTCGCGAAGAGAAGCAAAACGGGCAGATGTAGTCAGATTTTTCGTAAATGTTTGGGCCGTTGAAGAAGTACAGGATACGTCCATGCTCGTAAGTGCATTTTTTCCACGGACTCAGTGCCCTCAACCTAAGGGCACTCTGTGAAGCACCTTATTTTATAAAGTGTTCACTCGGTAGCATATAACAGACGACATTCAGCGCCCCTGTTGGATATGATCTGATCACCGCACAATGGCAATGCCGGCTAACCTTTGCACCCTTCCTAACATTGTGCGGCTTTCCACCAAAATAGCGAACCATCCATCCGTACATCCATTACATAAGATCAGGGCGTAAACCCTACTTCTTACCTAGCATTTTCTTGCAAGAATACGGGACGCCATAGGCCTTTTTAACTCGTGGTTTTGTGTTGATTTTCCACTGGAAGATTTTTTTTTTATAAAAATGATCTGAATCTTGAAAGTGGAAAAAAATTTAAGCAATAAAATTTTGTTCGAAAAAAAAACATGAAGAAATGCATTTTATTGTCAAAGGCTTACTTCTCTAAATATTCGAATATTTCGCTTAAAACGCTTATACATTATTCTACATATAAGTATTTATAAATTAGCAAACCCAATTCAGTGCGTAAGTATCTTAAATTAGTTTTAAACAATTTGGTATCGAAACATGGCCGGCATATAGCTAAGTACAATTCGTAACTAATTAGGCGCATACATACAAACATAAATAATAAATTTATTTGCTTCTTTCGAGCAAAATACACACATATGTACATATATGCAAATACATACCCATGTATATGTACCTACAAGAATATATGCAATAATTTCTTAGTCACTATACATCTTTGTTTTCATCTATAAATATTTAAATTTTTAGTAATGCAGTAAAAAGCTTAGTATTCTATGTATAATAATAAAAGTCCTTTATTTAAATTCACTTTAATGAAAAAGAAATATATGTATGTAGTACTAACTATACTAGCTCGGTATATACCAACCTAATATGGCTCATCTGGAACTTGCTCTGTGGTAAAACTGTCGTCAGTGAGACGGGCAGCGCGAATGCTTGTAGCGAAGAGTGAACAGAGACATGGCATAGCGCAAGGTCGGGGTGCTTTCACCGCTGCTGTGGATAGAGATAGATGTAGTAGATGGACTGTCGGATGATTACCTTTGCAGATGGCATGGAACTGCATATGATTCCATTCATGGTTTCATAGACCTGATTACTAAATCGGCGAATAAGATCGGCCTCACCGTCAATCCTAGCAAGAAATAAGGCGTGACCCGCCCTTTCTTCCTTATTTTAACATTTTTAAAATTCATTAAAAATTATTTCGAATATAGGCGTTTTAAATTAAAGAAGAATTGATTCACTAGGAAGTACACGATCGAAACATGCAGGAAAGAGTGAAGAAGCTATCAGTTGACCTATATTGCTGCGATTGAGCTTTTGACAAGAGATGCGGCTAACGCCTCTAGTATTCTCGTGGTTCTATGAACCCATGGTCTACAAAGTTTTATGTACATACACAGTGCGGCATAGCTCAAACAATTTTCTCAGAAAAAGTTATTTATTTCTGCTTATGTGGCAACTAACTTCAAATTGATGTACAATCACCTAGCAACCTCCTTGAGATAAACCAAATGCTTACACTCTTGATATCCATGCAAATAATTCCATATGAGTTGAAAAATCATCTAACTTTGGGCAATTAACTATTTCAGAATTTAATACTAAGTAATTTTAAATTGGCTGAAAAGACATCTGCAAAAGAAACATACTGCCTTTGAAGTGCTTTAAGCCAAATGCATTTTAAAGTAGTTGAATGCAAACTGAAAATTTCGAAGCACATTTACAGGTCTGTTAGCTTCCAGAAGGTCCGGGTTCGAATCCCAACAAAGAGAACATGTGAAAATGTTAAATGTCGGAAATATGAAAAAACATCTGTGAAGTGCAGAACGAAAGCGTATTCAAACGAAACATACTGACTTTGAAGTGCTTTAAGCCAAATTCATTTTAAAGTAGTTGAAATCAAATGTAGAGTCGGAGAATTGACTGATGCCTATGCCATCGCCATGTTAAAGTCGACAGTTCGTTCCAAGGAAGAAAAACAGACCTCCAAATAGTTGTGGTAGGTAAAAAACAAATCGCCATGCCGAACATTTAGCCTGTTACAAATTCAGCGAGTGGAAAGTTCAAAATTCCTTAAGAGCTTTTGGTTGAATGCTTCTACCACAAGATTTCTACCAACGGCAAGTTTTGGCTTCCTAAATTCAGTAGTATTTCTTAGGCAACTACAATCAAAAAAGCAGTAGACATACTGCACAAAGTGACGCCTACTCTGATCGTCAAACAGGACCCTCAGCCCACTAACGGTGAGCTGCACATAAGTCAGGAAGTACCTGACCTCACTCGCTGGATGTACAATTATTATATCGTAATGCTTCCGCCAAAATATTTCAGAAAAATATTAAGATTTCACCTTCTTGAAAATACCTGTAAAAATCGACCTGTTTAAAAATAAAATTAGTTTTTAAAATATTTTTTCAAAAAAAATCACTTTAGATGATAGAAGAGTTTAAGCTTGAAAGGTCTGCATAAAAATGGTTAAAAATTTTATCAACCAAATAAAAATAATGAAATTTTCAGACGTATTTTCAAATTAGTCTAGCTCACGTAAGTCTTAATATTTTTTCCAAAATATTTTGGCGGAAGTCTTAAAATGTAACAGATTTGTAATTCTGCTTTAAATTTTTAATTTTTTTGGTGTTGCATTCTAATGCGCGTACATATAAAGAAAAATAATCTGCCTTAGTCCTTAACAGACTCCCTATTAGACCCAAGACAACTGAGCTGCGCCTGCGTAGTATCCAATTTTATTTTAGGTTTTCCTATTCACTCTCACTTTCGTATTACTCAAAGCTTTAAAGCACATGAAACTGTCCAGGCCCTTTTAAGTATAAAATATGGTATTAAGAAAAAAATTCTCAGAATATACAAACAAATCTTAAGCTACTTAATTTGCCTTTTTATCTATCCTAGAGACTTATTTTAATTAAATAACTTAAATAAATTTCAAAAGGCACAATTGCACGGCATACGCATTCCCCCCGCCGCGTATATGCAGGTATCTCACGAATCTACCTTCAAAATTTCCCCTCGCCCCATACCTATACCCAGTATTGATTTCTTCGCAATAGCGGATTGCTGGCGGGCGCCGAAGGCGGTGTTGCTGTTGGCGCGTTGCCTTGCGGCACTGTAGAATAACCGCCAAAATCGTTTGTCATATTCCATGACGAACTCCACGTATCGTTTTCCATGTGATAGGGATTATAGCGTTGTGGCAACATCAATTGTTGGGCATCGTCTGTTTCGTCGCCTTCATCAGGGTCGTAATCGGGATAGTCATGTTTGTAAGATTCCACCGGTATTATTTTGCAGTGTGGTATATTACTGAAGCCGGGCAGTGGCGTAGAGGCGCCAGTTGCTGGCACAGAATCCGCCTCCGAGTTGGCATAATGATGATGATGATGGTGGTGATGATGATGCTGCGTACTGACTGAAGTCAAGTCGGGTGGGCAGGGCAAGGCAGGTGGTTGATCTTTCGAAATATCCGCCTTGTCACGTCGTAGATAACGTATCTTGAGGAATAACATTACAAACAGAATGGACACGATAAGCACAATGAGAACGATCAGCAGCACGATGTAGTTGAAGCCGAAGCCGCTACTAGCCGCAGGGACCGTATTGCCGGCGCCATCTTGCGGCGCACGATATTCAATATGGACCACACCCTGTGCCGGTTGCACGGTCTTGATGAGCAGCTGATAATCGAAGCTATCCACATCGACGACAGTTTGCGTCACGGCGTCATTGGGCACGAAATAGACGACACCGCTGCGTAGTTCTTTAAACGAGAACGTATTAGTGGAGCGCTCATTTTGATTTTGGGACTCAGGCGCCAAACCGGTGCTGCGTATAATCTTTCTCAACTGTCCGGTGGTGGGCATGCGAGTAATGACAAACTTCGGATTGAACTTGTTCAGCTTCAGCGAGAGCGGATTGTCGGCGATGAGCACGGACTGTAAGCGCAC
>NW_023458560.1:53328483-53329213 GCF_013731165.1 Rhagoletis pomonella
AAAAAACGCAACAGACCACCAGACGACACAGATATTTCGACATTAAACCGTTGATCCAACAAGCGATCACTACGATCAGCATCCACATCAAAATAGAAGGAGTCATTTATGCGAAATTCCATTATAACCGAGGTGTGTTCGTAAAATATGCGACCATTGTCGATATCATTTTGTGTGAAGCCAGCGACCTCCTTCGAATATCCATTATCCAGATACTCATTTACGATACGACCCAGACTGGGCGGCACTGTTACATTATAGTAAATGTCACGCCCCTCATCAGAGCAACGATAATACAAGTGATCGCGTAGAATTTGCTTCTTCGTTAACGGAAAAACATGCAAATTTTCATTACGCTCTTCGATGATTTCCACAGGTCTTACGGCGATATTCAGCAGCTGATCGGTGGTATTGAAAAGTCCATCTGTGACCATAAATGACATTTCGTTGCGACGCGAAGTGGAGTCGTGTATGAAGTAAATTTCCTCGTTATTAATTTGCGCTCGCGAAAAAGTGTCGATTTTCTGTTGTGGATCAGCGCGTTTTGCCAAATAACCGCCATAAATGTAATTGACAATGAAGGTAATGTTCTCCGCTGGCGTATCGTAGTCTTTAGCCACTATGAAGCGGAAGAGAGGAAATTCGTATAAGAAATAAAATGTGGGGAATGGAAAGAATGTAGCATAAGCAACTTACTGAGATCTGTGTACTTAATGATGTACTTGCCGCC
>NW_023458560.1:53329223-53331321 GCF_013731165.1 Rhagoletis pomonella
GGGTTGCCAAGTGTTTATAAAGAATTGAAATTCTTAAATAAGTTGGGTAAATTACTAAAAGATGGGTATCAACAAAAATGGGTTTGAAAAGGTTATATTTCTGAAATATTTTTAAGGGGGTTGCCACCTGTTTAAAAAATCCAACTCAAATTACATTAGGGTAATTAGGTAATTGAAATATGCATCAACGTTTTCAGATGAAAGAGATTGAAGAAGGTTTTAGTTCGGAAATATTTTGAAGAAGGTTGCCACCTGTTTGAAATGTCGAATTTAGTTAACTTATGCAAAAGGTATATGAAAAATTAAAATATGGGTGTCAAACGAAAGCGTATTAAGAAATCTTTAGTTTAAGTATATTTTTAGTTTATTTATATTCTAAGTATATTTTTGAGATGTTTGAAGTGGGTTGCCACCTGTTTAAAAAGTTTAATTAAAACTATTAAAAAGTTTTAGTTAATTACTAAAGTATATGTATCAATCGAAATAGGTTGGAAAAGATGTGAAATTAAACACCTTGGCCTGGTGGCAAGATGATTTGAAATTTTAGACCTCTCTTCATCCAGAAACGGCTGCAGGGATTTAGATAAAATATTGCACTCTGATCGCTTTTAACGCTGACTAATATTTTGAATAGTTATTGAGTTTTTGAAATTCAATTCTGGGGTTCTAAGGCCATGCGGTTCACTAGTTAAAGTAATTAGTCGATGGAGAAATTTCCGATGGTCTTATCTTGCTGTACTAGTTAATGGGGCTTAAAATAGCCTTTAACTTGGACTGAAAACAGTGACAGTAATCAGGCAAGCAAAAGTGCTATGACTCGGCTTCCCGAATACATAACGGTCCCACCCTTCCTTCAAAAATTAACTATCGAGGTACACCCTCGAAGTTCAGTCAATGCGGCGGGAGCGGGGTCTTTGGACCACTGCCTGCCAATGCTGGGTCACTTTGTATCCCCATATTGTTCAAGGAAAGATTGGACGGAGAGAAATCAATGGAATAATACCATAGTGAAGTAACTCACGGATGACTCAAACGGAAGGGTAAATACTTCAGAGTATGAATAACAATAGATATATACGCCGATAGGCCCTTCATGCAAACAGTGATTCAGATGCAGTGTTAGGTCTTATTTCTAGGAAGAGGAGGATAGTGTCGAGCACTTCTAATCCCATTGCTTCGCTGTGAGAAAAAACATTTTAGAGTTCTTAATAGTTAGTTCTTCTACGGTGTAACGTTTATTGGCCTACTACTTTAATAGATGTCATGTGCGTCTATTTTCATGACCCAAAGCCTGAATGGATCGGTGAGCATCTGTCCTTTGCGAGCGAGGGGTGGCAGACATCAAAGAGAGGAGGGAGGAAGAAGTTCCAGCGACAGAAAATGGGCGACAAGATCATCTTGTGTCGATGTCCAGCAATTTCTCAGACTGTGCAGTGGAACCTCCCGGCGTTCATAAGAAAGTATGAGAACTCAGTTGCAAAACTCGAGGGGAAAAATGTAGCTGCTACCGAAAAGGCGAAATCGGCTAGGTCAAAAGGGAAGAAGTAGTATAGGATATAATAGATTGGCCATATATTCCAATAAGAACAGCATTAATAACTTGAGGGTATAAAATCCTATTCCATTTCGGATCATAGTAGGATACTGCGCCCCTCTGACTCCGAGATAGAATTATCACATCCGGTTAGGAAAATTAAGAATGTAGATTGGCAAAAACATTTCAGATTAGCATTTCCCCAAGGTTGAAATTAGATGAGTCTTTGTCAACATTGCTCGCGAGGTTAATCGTTTCGCTAAAATACCAAGGTCGAGATTCGAGCTATCCAGTCCTGCATGAAAAATTGGGGGTCTGAAGTTTGCATAATAGCGATCTCTTCAAGATGAAACTTCTTAAGAGGGACAGCAAATTAACCCAAACGAAATTACTCACCTTCAACTACGGACACCACATTCGTGTGCATATACAGCTTCTCCGGAATAATGACTATCTTTAGCATTAAATTTCGCAGCCGCGTAATACCATTGGTAACGTCGAAGACAAAATAGTCCATCGATTGATTAACACCCGCTTGTATGTAGAACATTTTCTCTGTATTGA
>NW_023458560.1:53331421-53332927 GCF_013731165.1 Rhagoletis pomonella
TTTCGATCTACCCAAATACATGAGAATGCCATACGCTGGCGGCTTAATCACCTCATAGTAGATCTCATCTAGCTTCATGTCCAAATTTGTCTCCAGAACAAAGTCCTTGTTGCGCAAGATCACAAATTTTCCCTCCTGCACGACCGACGCATTTGTTGGCAGCATTGAAACGAAAGGATCAGAGGCGAGTATTTCCAGCAAGCCATTCACTTCGTGCTGACGATCGGTTATTATAAATGAGGGTGTGCCCACATCAGGGCCATTATGTTGGAAAGCTATACGCCTATTATTGATATCGTCCTGACTAAATGAATCAATGAAGCTACCCGACTTGTAGAAAGCGCCATTTGTGCTCGAAACGTGTATGAAGAGTATATCCGTGTGATTTGTATTCACATCGGCATCCAAGAACTGCAGCACATCCGGACTGAGCGTGCGATAGCCACCGCGTACCACATGGAAGATGCGCTCCGCCGTGCGGTAGGGTGCATTATCATTGATCAATTTGATGCGCACGTCAATGGCAGCGACAAATTGCAAGTCCGTACCATCTGCGGAGAGTATGAGCAGATCCAAGGAGTCCTCTGTGGACTCGGTGTCATCGTGACAATAGTAGACATCATTTAGGAAAAGTTGCTCCAATGTGAATTCGGTTATTGGTATAACTTTAGCCACCTGCTCATCGTAGCGACACAGTGTGCCATGTTTGGGCGCTTCCGTTACGGTGAATTGCAGGCTCTCGTGCAGGTTGAAGCGTATCACGAAGTGATTCTTGGTAATGAGGGCGCGCTCACCTTCTTGTACGTGCAACATGTCACGTTTCTGATAGGTAAGTTTATCTGTATTCACCTCGAGTGGTGTGAGGCCCACCAGTCGACCCACAACTTCATCACACTCTGCAACGGAAACAACGAACTCCAAGTAATCGATGAAACTGGAATAGCTGGTGAGATGAGTTTTGTAGCGTATGCGATTTTTATCAATATCTAGCTGTGTGAAAGAGTCCATTTCCTGGGAGTGGTGGTATAAAGAGTCAGAAATGATTAATGATACTGATACTTGAATTAAGTGCACCACTTACTTTTGCAAATTTGCGTGACCCTTCAACGTAAGTGGCACCATATTTTGTTGGCTTCAAGATTTTGTAAATAATATTTCGTGGACACGTATCGATTGGTATCGTCTCATAGGTCAGCACATCACTGGTGAACACAAATTCACGTGTACCATTGACTGCAATGGCCGACGGTTTAGCAGAATTGATGCGCAGGCGCGTAAAGGTAATGCGAAAGTCGAATGTTTGTGTAGTCACAAAGCCATAGGATGCAATAAACTGTAAGTATGGAAGGGAAACTTTTCTGTGAATTGAAACTGTAAAAACATGTTCTTATGAATCATAAAAAACTTTGCATAACGAGTTTTTCGAAAACCTAAGGAAGTAAGTCCCTAGTGCTATTAGGAGAGCAAATGTGAATTCTTAAAAAAAAAATTTAAATCACCAAAAGT
>NW_023458560.1:53333027-53341787 GCF_013731165.1 Rhagoletis pomonella
TTTTGCACAAAGTTTGAAATATAAATTTAAATGGTTTTTGTTAGTTAATGAACTATGTTTTTATAAAAAAATAATAAATATTAAAAAAATAAAAGAAACATTTGTTAAAATATCGTGTGCCTATTTATTTTTCCACCACTGTAAGTATACATACATTTATTATTTTTTTATAAAAACATAGTTCATTATCTAACAAAAACCATTTAAATTCATATTTCAAACTTTGTGCCGGCAAAAAGTATTGGTACAGCGAATTTTGCACAACATATGCACCAATTTGTATTATAATATTTTTCCAACAATTTTTTATAAAAATATGGTTCATTCCACAACAAAAAACCTAAAAATATAATTTCTAAACTTTGTGCAAAACTCGCGAAAATTCAATAAATTTTCATGCAAATTTTCAACTTTTTAATCAGATTTTTTAGAATTTTTTGAGTATGCAGTTTTTTAGCCCATTAAAATCTAGTATAAAAAAAATGCAAGTTCAGAGTTAGTCAAGAATCGTATTGATTTTTGAGATTTTTTTTTGTTGAAGTTGTTTTGCATTTTTTCCATATAAAGTATTTTCGAACATTTTTTTTTGTATGGAAGGACTGCGTGAAAAAAATTGCCAAAAATCAACGCAATTCGCAGCTACTTAGAACTTCTGCTTTATTACAATAAAAGTGATTGGGCTACAAATCTGCATACTCCACAAAATTCTAAAAAATCTGATTAAAAAGTTGAAAATTGGCATGAAAATTTATTGAATTTTCGCGAGTTTTGCACAAAGTTTAGAAATTATATTTTTATGGTTTTTGTTGTGGAATGAACCATATTTTTATAAAAAATTGTTGGAAAAATATTATAATACAAATTGGTGCATATGTTGTGCAAAATTCGCTGTGCCAATACTTTTTTCCGGCAGTGTATGTAAAATTCCCTTAAATTTTCAGGTAAACGAAAATTGCAAGCAACCGCTAAAGAAACAGTAGCCAGTAAATTTAAATTACTAGCCGAGGAAAAAATGGCATTGGTATCGGCCCAAAAAGAACTTATAGACATTGAATTAAAAGATAAGGAAGAAATACTAGAACACAACCGCCTATTAAGAAAAATGGAAATTGAAGAAGCGAAAAAAAGATACGAATACGATGAGCAAGAAAGGCGGGAACATAACCGGATATTGAGACAAATGGAAATAGAGGACAAGAAGAAGAAATTAGAGCACAATGAGGCGATTAGAAGTCTTGAGCTGGAAAAATATAGGCAAACTTTGTAAAAAGAAGTTTAAATGAAGGCTGTCCGATGTTCACAAGTCCAGATACAAGATCGAATCTTGAAGAAAAAACTATGTGAATATTCAAGTGAAACTATTAATCTTTATATACTACATTTAAGCTTCTCTGTTCAAAAATAAAAACTAAATGAAAACCCGTAAACTAAAAATTAAAACAAATTCTCTTTTGTTAAACTAAAGGATATGTTTATTCAACAACATATGAGAAACAGAGGGTTTGTTTAGCAATAAAATTCATAATCGTCCAAAATATTGATCTATAAGCGCTTGACGGGCCCGATTTCCTGGAGAGGTTCTAGAAGAACTGTTGGTATTTTGTATTTCATTCCGGCTGTCTACAGTTTCTATCATTGCAGGGTACTCAGCATCGACAACAGGATCCGGATCTGCTTGTTGACGAGCAATATTGTGGAGAACACAAGTAGCTATAATAATTCCAGGTACTCTGCTCCAGTGCACTTGGATTCCTCTGGACAATATTGGAAATCTTCTTTTCCAAACTCCAAAAGTTCGCTCTATTGTATTTCGACTTCTTATCTGTGACTCATTGTACAGAGATTGCGCTGATGAACTCACATTTCCTAATGGAGTCATCATAAATGTGGTTTGAGCATAACCACTATCTCCAAGCAAACAGAAATCACCATATGCTCCCTGAACAAAATATCTGCGCTGATTACAATTGTCCCAAATGTGAGAATCATGAGAAGACCCATGCCACCTTGCAACGACATCGGTAAACAATAAATCTGCAGAACAGATTGCTTGGGTGTTTACTGAAAAGTAACCCTTTCGATTCCTATATATTTCCGCATATTCCCCTCCTCAAATTGAAGTAAACTTAAGTATACAAGTTTCTACTCCTGCTAGTGGCAAATACATAAATTGTACCTACATATGGATGTACATACCTGGCGACTTTATCCTGACATGAGTGCAATCTATAGCCCCAATGACCCGCGGAAATCGAGCAATTTCATAGAACTTCACTGCAGCTTTCCTCATGTCTTCTACCTCTGTCGGCATTCGTATAAATTCTGGGTACAAACGTGCTATAGCATCAGTAACTTTATGCACGATTCTGCTTGCAGTAGACTCATGGACACCAATGAAGTCCCCACACGTTACGAGTTGACTACCCGTAGCATAGAATCGCAATGCACATAGTAACTGGTTCATAGGAGATATTGCATTGCTATGGAACAAGTCAGTATTATGTTTAATGTGAATAAATTGAGCCGAAGTACCAACCTCTTTGAGCATTCTAACCACGGTTTAAGCTTGTCTAAAAGGAAAATAACGCTTTCCTTTTGCAAGCGAAATCTCCTGTGGAATGCTTTCTCTCGCAGATCATTATAATGATCACTTCGCTCCGCTGTTGATCTATTATAGAAATCTGAGTTGACGTAATCAATGATTTCCTCATCATCGTCAGAATGCACCAATTCGTTCATCTTTTCATTTATTTACATAAAATATTTCACAATTTAAAGAATTTAAATTTTATTTGTATTTCTAGTTTTCGGCAGAACTGACACTAACTTAACAATTTAACCCTCAAAATTTTGTGGGTTAAATATTTAAGTTTTTATCTCTGAGTTAATGCCTAACCTACTGTTGTGCAAGCCAATTTATTAATTTAACCGGTAAACTTCGAGTTAAATAGATAACCTGCTGTTCTGCAAGTGGGCCTTATTGATTTACAAATAGTACGTTTAACGAACAGTTAACAAATCCGTATGTCGATCGAAATAGTAATGAGATTTGTGCTACATCGGTCAAACTACCACAATTCTGGACAAGTTGTCCGGAAGCGTGGTTTATTCATGCGGAAATGCAGTTTAGTACCAAAAATATTACACAAGAAACAACAAAGTATGAACATACAATTACTGCACTTCCGCAAGAAGTTATAATAACGATTTTAGACTTTATTCAAAATCCGCCCGAAAATAATAAATTTACTGCACTTAAGAAAATTTTAATTGAAAGGCATTCATTAAGTGAGAATGCGAAATTAGACAAAATTTTATCGGATACTGAAATGGGTGATCGTAAGCCCTCGGAATTTTATCGGTCACTTGTACTGCTTTCGGGTTCCAATTTTAGTCAAGAAATTCTTAAGAAACTTTGGATGAGGAAGTTACCGAAGAACTTAAGCGTGATTTTAGCTAGTTCTAATTCAAGCAGTATTAGTGAATTGGCGAAATTGGCTGATAATGTTTGGGAGGTTATTAGCAAAAGCGAGATAGCTTCAGTTAATGATTTTCAAAATTCAAAAGGTGAAAATGCAGTCATGGCTAATTTGGTTAACACTACTTCTCTTATTTTTAAAAATTTTGAAAAACTTTCTTTGGAATTATGTGAAATGAGGAGGGAAATGAATCAAAATTATTCAAGGTCACGTTCAGTGAATAGGAATCGTTTTAGGAGCCCTTTTAGATATCGATCAAAATCACGCGACAATCCGAATTGGTTATGTAGATATCATTATAAATTTGGAAACAAGGCTAAAAAATGTGAACAACCATGTGCATTTTCGAAAAATAATAGTCCAACAAACTAAAGTCGTCCGTTGTTACGGCGACAAACAACGGGAATTTGGACATTTCCACACGTCGCCTTTATATATTTGATAAAACAAACAAACTAAATTTTTTAATTGATAGCGGAGCAGAAATTTCGGTACTTCCAGTTTCTAAATTTTCGAATACTAGGAAATCTTCAGATATAATTTTAACGGCAGCTAACGGCTCAACTATTTTTACATACGGGAAGAAACTTTTGAATATTAATTTGGGTTTAAGGCGTGAGTTCCTTTTTACATTTTTGATTGCTGATATTGCGAAGCCGATTATAGGAGCTCATTTTTTGTGTAAATATGGACTTCTTATTGATATTAAAAACAAGTGTTTAGTAGATCCGTTAACAAATCTATCAGTTAATACAATTCCGTACTTTTGCAATGTCCCTCTTCCAAAAATATTTTCAGTAGATGATCAATATACAAACTTATTGAAGGAATTTCCTTCCCTTATTTCTGAGCCAGATTACTCAAAACCGGTTAAGCATACAACGGTTCACAGACTTGTCACTGAAGGAAACCTTCCTTTTTCTAAGCCAAGGCGCTTAGATCCTATCAAATTTAAAGTAGCTAAAACTGAATTCGATTTTTTGGTAAAAACAGAGATTTGTAGACCATCAAATTCATCCGTGGCATCTCCACTTCATTTAGTACCAAAGAAAGAAGTTAATGACTGGCGTCCTTGTGGTGATTTTAGAAGACTTAATAATGTGACTGTACCGGATCGTTATCCTTTGCCTCATATTCACGATTTTAATATGAACCTTAGGAATAAAAATATATTTTCAAAGTTAGATTTAGTTAGAGCGTATCACCAAATTCCAATGGCAGAAGAAGACATTTTTAAAACGGCGATTACTACTCCTTTCGGTACGTTTGAGTTCACCCGAATGCCTTTCGGGCTGAGGAACTCAGCGCAAACGTTTCAGAGATTCATCAACGAAGTAGTAGGTAAATTAGATTTTGTTTTCGCGTATATTGATGATCTACTGGTTGCAAGTGAGAGTGAAGAACAACATTTAAAGGATCTACGGGTACTTTTCGAACGTTTGTCTGAGTATGGTTTGAACGTCAAACCAAGCAAATGCATTTTTGTTGTTCCAAGTATAGATTTTTTAGGACATTGTTTATCTGAGGCAGGGATACAGCCTTCTGTAAACAGAGTAGAAGCGATTCGCAATTTTGAACGACCGAAGTCAATAAAACAAGCGCAAAAGTTTATTGGTATGGTTAACTATTACCATAGATATATTTCAAAATTAGCTGAGTTTACTGGAGTTATATATGATTTAATTAATAAAACAAGTAAAAAGCGAGACAAAATTTTGGTTTGGGATGACAAATCCATTAAAGCTTTTGAATGCATTAAAGAGAAGTTTGCATCTAAGATTTTGCTAAATCATTTTAGTAAAGAAATGAAATATAGTGCTTTTCACAGGGAACTTTTAGCAATTTATTTGAATATTAAACATTTTAGGTATTTATTAGAAGGAAGACAGTTTACGGTTTTTACTGACCACAAGGCATCTTGAGTTTATTGCACAGTTTACTAGTGACATACAGTTTATTAAAGGACAGACCAACATTGTAGCTGACACGTTATCTCGTGCGTTTGAAATAGATGTGATTAAAAATTCAGAACTTAATTTCAAAATTTTACAGAGTGAACAGCAACAGGACAGTGAACTTAATAAACTTATTTCTGGACAAACGTTTCAAAATCTTAATTTAATTAAAATTCCTATTTTAAATTTTAATATTTGGTGTGAAGTGTCAGGAGAAAGTCCTAGACCTTTCGTTCCAAATAATTTGCGCAGGACAGTGTTCGATATGTTACATGGAATTGCTCATCCTGGTACCAAGGCTACACGCCGATTAATTGTGAAGAAGTATTATTGGCCTTGTATGAACAAGGAGATAAACATATGGTCAAAAGGATGTTTAAGTTGCCAGAAATCTAAAGTTTATCGTCACACAAAATCTCCTGTGAGCACAATTCCAATTCCGAAGAGCAGATTTGAACATATACATTTAGATATTGTTGGACCGCTTCCTGTTTCAAGAGGTTACCGCTACATTTTAACAATTATGGATAGATTTACTCGTTGGCCGGAAGCATATGCTGTAAAGGATATCTCTGCACAGACAGTTGCTAATAAATTTTTTAATGAATATGTTTCGCGTTTCGGTGTGCCTTTAGAAATCACGACGGATCAGGGTACTCAATTTACGTCCAAATTATTTTCGGAACTTACTAAATTACTTGGTAGTCATCATATCACAACTTCTTCCTATCATCCTCAAAGTAATGGTATTGTGGAACGATTCCATAGACAATTGAAAACTTAAATTTTGGCTAGGAATGGAACTAGAGATTGGTACGATGAGCTACCGATTATTCTTCTTGGTTTGCGTTCAGTGTACAAAGAAGATATTGCAGCCACTCCAGCTGAAATGCTTTTTGGCCAAAATTTGCGTCTACCTGGAGAACTTGTTGTGCCAACTACAGAAAATGTTACTTCCACCGAAATTTTAGGAAGTTTACGGGAACGTTTTAAAAACTTTAATTCAAATTTAAAACATCACAAAAATTCCGATTCAGGAATTTATGTTCCAAAAGATTTACAAACTTGCAAATTTGTTTTTATTCGCATTGTTAACAAGCATTCTCTTCAACATCCTTATGAAGGGCCTTACAGAGTTATTGAAAAATTCAAAAAATATTTTAAGGTAGATGTGAATAATGAAATTAAAATTATTTCGATTGACAGACTAAAGCCAGAAATAGTTGAAATAACAGAACCCCATAACACTAACAACCATATAGTTTCAACAACGACTAAAAAGAAACAAGTTACTTTCAATTTGTATAATAATAACTCTCTGGAAGGGGGGAGTATTGTAGTGTTAATACTATTTACTATTGTACTTTGTTCATTTTTGTACTCTGTTATTTTTGAAATTATTGAATTAAGTTCTTTTTCAATTTATGTAAATCAAAAAGAAAATTTTTGATTACTTCAGAATTTTTTCTTCTTTGAAATAAAAAATACGTTAAATTAAAATTAAGTTTATATAAAAATAAAATTTTTAAATACGCTACAGAGCCCTATGAGCGTCGACCACTCAGAGATAATTCAAAGGCCCGGTGGTCTTCGGTTCAGACGAGGGGGTTTATTTTCCAATGTCTACAAGTAGCACTATGCTTTACGGAATCCATGCTGATGTACTGCTAAATTCAGTTGATCTGTGAATCACGGAAGTAACAAGGCCTCAGCACTTTCCACTACCGTGGAATGGAGAGATATTAGATTCTAAGTCCGTCCAGACCAATAGCTTTGACAGATTTAGCCTTCCCGGTGACCACTTGAACTTCATCGCTGCTGAAAAAAAGTGACGACCTGGAGTTTACCAGTTTTCGCATCCATCTGGTGATGCATCGGAGAAGAAATGTGGTATCCAAGCGATCATTTTACTTCTTGTGCAGGGATGCTGAAAATCAGTCTGCCGTAGGGGGCACCCTTCATGGCTGCTCATACAGCCAGTTATCACTGACATCTTACCTTGGCGGTCCATGCAGTTGAATCCCAGTACATACTGTCATTCGGCTCGGAAACTTGACGCGATTCGGGGCTTAAGTAAGTGTCGCACTGGTGGTAGATGCTTGTCGCTGTGCCTATGGCAGATGATGCCTGCGACGAGGACGAAGTGTTGGCACTGAAATTGACTGATGTCCAATTCTTGTGACACACTGAACCGACTGTGTAAGGGATGAGGAGCTACTAACTGGATGACAACAGAGATTGTAGGGCGTGCAGAAGTCGGGAACACCCAGCCAAAGAGGTGGAATGGGTGCCCAAGGGAAATAGGGCATTGCGCGGAATTTGTGCATCACGGGAGACTGTTCAGGAAACGCTGTAAGGCGCAAGTAACTGGGGACCATGTAACACGTGATCAACTCCCAGTAAGTCTTAAGGTTAGAGCAGGTATTAAAAAGGCTTCACAAAATTTAGGAATTACAGGGAATTCGTATGCTGCCTTCTTAAACAGACAAAGCAGAACTATTCTTCTGGTCTTTTATTTGGGCTCAATGCACGTCCTATTCAAATGGATTTCCTGCTGGCGATAGAGAGCATTTTTTGATGGGAATCACCATTCCAAACAGGGTAAGATTATTGGAACAACAGCCTTGGAGTCAATTGGCAAGTCATCAGCAGACAGCATTGTGCACACATTCGCTAAAAGATACAGAAAGCTTTATTAAGAATCGCTGTCAAACTGTATCTTTAAGTGAAACTATTCCATGCCAGAGTACAAAGGTTTGAAAACTGCTACAGGGAAGGAGCTTATTGTTCTTAAAACAAAATGCGTTTAACAAGATACCTACATGTTTCGCCAGTGAAACAGAAAAGGAACTGCTGTGTAGAACAGACAGGAAGTTCGGAATACGCAAATAAAAAATCAAAACCCAGCTAGAGCAATATGGACCCACTAGATCCTCTACTACTACTAGGTTTACGAAAGTACAACCATCTGCAAATTTTTTTTAAGAACTTTTCCTAATAGCGCTAGGGACTTACTTCCTTAGGTTTTCGAAAAACTCGTTATGCAAAGTTTTTTATGATTCATAAGAACATGTTTTTAAAGTTTCTATTCACAAAAAAGTTTCCCTTCCATACTTACAGTTTATTGCATCCTATGGCTTTGTGACTAAACAAACATTCGACTTTCTCATTACCTTTACGCGCCTGCGCATCAATTCTGCCAAACCGTCGGCCATTGCAGTCAATGGTACACGTGAATTTGTGTTCACCAGTGATGTGCTGACCTATGAGACGGTAACCATCGATACGTTTCCACGAAATATTATTTACAAAATCTTGAAGCCAAC
>NW_023458560.1:53341887-53351048 GCF_013731165.1 Rhagoletis pomonella
AAGTCGAATGTTTGTGTAGTCACAAAGCCATAGGATGCAATAAACTGGAAGTATGGTGGAGAAACTTTTTTGTGAGTAGAAATAAAAAAAAAAAAATGTTCTTATGAATTGTAAAAAAACTTTGCCGATTTATTTCGAGTACCCGAGGAAGTAAGTCCCTAGTGCTATTAGGAAAAGCTCTTAAAAAAAGTTGCAGATGGTTGTGCTTTCGTAAACCTAGCAGAGCTAGTTGTAGTAGGGGACCTAGTGGGTCCATCCGAACTTGTTAGATTGCTCTAGCTGGGTTTTGATTTTTATTTGCGTATTCCTGACTTCCTGTCTGTTCTTCACAGCTGTTCCTTTTCTGTTCCACGGGCGAAACTGGTATTTTGTTTTAAGAACAATAAGCTCCTTCTTTGCAGCAGCGAATGTGTTTGCACAATGCTGTCTGCTGATGACTTGCAAATTGACTCCAAGGCTGTTGTTCCAATAATCTTACCCTGTTTGGAACGGTGATTCTCATCAAAAAATGCTCTCTATCGTCGGCAGGGAAATCCATTTGAATAGGACGTGCATTGAGCCCAAATAAAAGACCAGAAGAATAGTTCTGCTTTGTCTGTTTAAGAAGGCAGCATACGAATTCCCTGTAATTCCTAAATTTTTTGAAGCCTTCTTAATACCTGCTCTAACCTTAAGACTTACTGGGAGTTGATCACGTGTTACATGGTCCCCAGTTACTTGCGCCTTACAGCGTTTCCTGAACAATCTCCCGTGATGCACACATTCCGCGCAATGCCCTATTTCCCATGGGTACCCATTGCACCTCTTTGGCTGGGTGTTCCCGACTTCTGCACCCCCTACAATCTCTGTTGTCAACCAGTTAGTAGCTCCTCATCCCTTACACGGTCGGTTCAGTGTGTCACAAGAATTGGACATCAGTCAATTTCAGTGTCAACACTTCGTCCTCGTTGCAGGCATCATATGCCATAGGCACAGCGACAAGCATCTACCACCAGTGCGACACTTACTTAAGCCCCGAATCGCGTCAAGCTCCCGAGCCGAATGACAGTATGTACTGGGATTCAACTGCATAGACCGCCAAGGTAAGATGCCAGTGATAACTGACTGTATGAGCAGCCATGAAGGGTGCCCCCTACGGCAGACTGATTTTTAGGATCCCCGCACAGGAAGTAGAATAATCGCTTGGGTACCAAATTTCTTCTCCGCTGTGTAACCAGACGTCTGCAAAACCTGGTAAACTCCAGGTCGTCACTTGTTTTCAGCAGCGATGAAGTTCAAGTGGTCACCGGGAAGGCTAAATCTTCCAAAGCTATTGGTCTGGACGGACTCAGCATCTAATATCTCTCCATTCCACGGTAGTGCAAAGTGCTGAGGCCTTGTTACTTCCGTGATTCACAGAGCAACTGAATTCAGCAGTACATCAGCATGGATTCCGTACGGCACATAGTGCTACTTGTAGACATTGGAAAATAAACCCCCTCGTCTGAACCGAACACAACCGGGCCTTTGAATTATCTCTGAGACGTCGACGCTCACAGGGCTCGTTCCAAAGTCAGTTCTCCAAATCTATGAGAATAAAATGGGGCATTATTTAGGGCAGTGTCTACTACCCACTTCCACCAGAGGGCGTGTGGCTGATCTCGTACGCCTATGACTATTCATTTTTGGCTTCGATTTATGTTTCAAGATGGATGGTTATCACCCACACCTTTCCGCTTAATCACTGCACGGAAACGAAACTAAGGGCGACCTTTTTACCAAATGGACGAAGGAGAACCAGCCGAACGAAGCCATAAAAGTCGAAAACACCAAGTACCATTTAAAATAAATCAAGTGTTTAAACAATTTTAGCCTTAAAATGTTTATTTAGGCGAAAAAGTACCGAAATTACTAATTGTTTCATTGTCACTCGGAAAAATCGTTATTGTTTTTTTAATAACTTTGGGAAGCTATCAAATAGAATGTTAACATAAGAGGCACTAGATTTTGGCATCAAGTACAACATATCTCAAGAGTGTGCCACCAAATTAAAGAAATAAAATATTGGAATTTTAAAATTTTTTTAAATTTTAATAACTTAAGATACTTCCAAATGTCAAAACTGAACGTTGAAAATAGTCTCCTTGCTAAAACCAACTAATCTAATGTAATAGAACTAGTGTGCCGGCAAATAAAAAAAATTACACTGAGTAAAATATGCCTATGATTTGAAAAACGAAAATTTCATTTTACAATTTTTATGGCGCACTCGAAGCTCATTCTAAAATTGATATATAAAAAAAGAAACTAATATATATATGCAGTGTGCGTGCCACCATCTTCGACCAAAAACACGTTTTGTCGAAAAATGTAACAACTCCACAGTGGGAGAAATGGCCAATCTGGCGGCGTCTTATTAATAATTTCGAAAAAATAATAAATTTTAGGTGTAATATTTTTTTGCATATTTTTGTATTGGTATGCTTTAAGGGATATAATATTAGAAAATAAATGAATTGCGACAACCAAAAACTTTTTTGCTGGTACTAGTTTACTGTGTCAAACTAAGAAAGGTGTGCTTTCACTCTAACATTGTACCTAAAAAACGCAAAAAATCAAAATATTGCAAATATCTGCACCTAAATCTTCCACTTGATATAGACAATAGAACATACTAAAAACAAACAAACTACGGGGGCGAATCCTGTCGAATCCACCCAACTTTTATTCCACAGAAGATTCTAAAAATTGCGTTGATTTTTGCCAAATTTTTTTCACTCAGGTTCTTCCATACAAAGTATGTTCGACAATTATTTTTTGTATGGAGAAAAATTGTCAAAAGTCAACGCGATTTTCTAGATACTTCAAAATTGCACTTTCTTGTACTAAAATGTTTGTATGTTTTTGGTGAAGTACGAACTATAATTTTATTAAAAAAATATTAAAAATAAATTAGAATAAAACACTTTGCATATATTGCAAAAAATTTTCTGTGCTAATACTTTTGCCCGGCACTGTGTATAACAAAATTTCATGGGAAATATTTTCGTAGAAATTTTTGCCCATTAGCTCCCGAATGAAAGGGTTGTTTCGACGCTTACTTCAAGAAACACCACAACAAGCAAATTTGGAAGGTCGTTAGAGGATTGATATATTCTAGAAAATTATGCTTTGGAATATTTTATTAGGGGTCTTCTCTGGCAAAAACTCCATGCCACCAAAGAAAAAGCCTTTAAAAAATTAAAACAGAAAATGTATGCCAAGTTGGAATAACAGCCAAACTCAATTTTTAAATTTTTTGTAAAAAAAAACAATTTTTTGTAAAAAAAAAAAACAATTTTTTGTAGTTGATTTTTTATTTAAATTTTTTAGAGACTTATGCCGAATTTCCACTAGGCATTGAAATGACGAAAAATGTGTGCGATTTAAAAAATTCTATGTGGAAACGAGTTTAATGACAAATTTTCTTAACGTAATGGCACAGGTATTTTTTAATGCCCAACATTGTCATTAAAATTTTGGTCATTTAATGCCTAGTGGAAATCCGCCATTATACTCCACTTTTTACGTACTATTTACTCACCTTAAACTCATCCTGCCATGGAAATTCGATAGCATGCACGTATCGTATATGCCCAAGCAGCATTTGACTATCACTAAACCAATCGACATTCACCCAAGAAGAATCGACCTGTCGCAGCCTTTGTATAGCGCCATATTGAGGAGGCTTCACAATTTCATACCGAATATCGATATTTTCATCTGCCGTATTTGTGCCAACCGAGAGATTTGCCGGAGTGATGGACAAAGCTGACTTGTGTATCATAATTAAGCCCGTATTATTGACCAAACGCAGTTCCAGTGGATGTACCGATACAGGCAGGTAAACAGTATCGCTCGTTTCGATGCCATCCGAGACATGCAACAATATTTGGTAGCTAAAGGCCTCCGTGGTTGTTGAGTTGTAAAGAAAGCCTACTTTGCCCAAATTGACATCGGCTTGCGAGAAAGTCATAGTGCCAATGCCATTGACAAGGAAACGGCCAAAAGCTTCAGCGGGATTCGTGGATGGCAGTATTGTATAGATTAAAGCGCTCGTTGGGCTATCAGGGTCATCAATATTGAACAAATCCACATCCAGCACACGCTCGATGCCTTCAATGACGCGTAAAATCTTGTTGATCGGTATCTGCAGCTGTGGCGGATCATTGATGGGCGTTACATTGGCGTGCAAAAGGAAGCGATGTTTGCCGAGAATATTGTCCGGTACTTTGTGTATGTCTCCATACACCTGCATATCTAGAGTGGCATGATCGTTGAAGTTCTCCATGCCATTGTGCGCATATTTCACTTTGTCTGTCGAGAGATCAACGAGGCTAAATGTGCGACATGGTACAAAATTATTTTTCTCCACTGAGAATTGCAGCAGTTGGCCATATTTGGGCTGCTGAACGACGTGGAACATAATGGAAGTATCGGTCAGGCTGGGATATTTACGCATATCAATAAGCACATCAATGAAGTGTGGCGACAAGAAAACGATGCCGCCTTCGAGCAGTTGCATGGGTGAAACGTAGAGCAACTCTAGTTCGGGACTTGTTTCGGTGAAGATCTGTGTGTGGGTGGGAAGGTGAGCTTTAGGTAGAGAAATTATTTTGTACTACACTTGCTAGGCTTACCTTGAATGGACCTTGATAGTCGGCCTTAATGCAATACGACTGATCGCAATAGCAGATGAATTCGTCCACGCCATACTGATTGCAGATGCCGCTCTTCAAGCATGGCTTATGCTCTACGCAAGGATATTTCCAAACGCAATTAACGGCCAGGTGATGTGAGACCTTCATTTGTGGAAAGCCCAAATCTTGATTATTCACCTGCAGACCACGCATGCAGCCTTTGAAGCTGAGATCGTTCACAAGCAATCCCTTATTCAGCAGACGCCTGCGCATATCCTCCTGCACGCCACCAAAGAAGATGCTCTTCTCCAAGTTTATGGTGGCTTTGGTGTCATTGGCATGCGTGCCGCTGTAGGCGACATCATCGAGTATCAGCTCAGCCATAGCGGCATTATAGCGCAGCACGATGCGATGCCACTTGCCATCCGCAACGCTTTGATTAGGCGACAGTTGCACCAGACTGCCCGCCTTATTGAAGGTCAACTTGACAGCTTCTTCTTCGATTTCCAAAAGCACAAAATCATAGCCACCATTAAAGAAGAGCACACCAGCCTCTTCCATGGTGCGAAACTGCATTGCTAGCCTACCAAAAAAAAAGAAGCATATGGAATACTCGTAATAAATAGTATTTGCAAACAAATCCGATCTTCCACTTACGATTCGCCCGCTGCGTTAGACTCTTTTGACATCAACGCAAATGAGTCTTCATTGAGAAAACTAATCGCATCCTTGACGTTGCCATCGAATTCATTACTACACGACCAAGTCACACCAATGCTGGTTGTGTGGCCTGTACGCTCCTTGGCGCGTTTTATGATATTGATGTTGTTGTAAAATACCTGCGGAATTGAAATAATCCATTAATCGTACTGCCGCTAGCTATGTAGCCAACGACGCTATGCACTCACATCTGATATGCAGCCGCGAAAGCCCACCACATCCGTCAAATACTCAGCGGGAAAGTCGCCCACACCGCCGAGGAATGTGCCAAAGTGTACATTCAATGCCGTCATTTCGGTTGGCAGCGTCTTGCGCACTATATTGCCATCCACCTGCAGCGTTATATTATTTTCATAGCGTTGCACAGCCACATCGTGCCACTCTAAATCGTTCAGATGCTGCTTCTTTGGCGAACGGAGCTGCAGAAATGGGACTCATTTGAAATAGTAGGAACGCAAGGGCACAGCAAATTCATATGCGCTAATCAACTAGCCAACTTACCTGTATGACTTCGCGATCAATTTTATAGGTAAATGTAATGGCGGCGCCTTCTAGCCGCATGAGGCAATAATCGGTGCGTCCGGCGGCGAGAAAGAGAAATGCATTCTCTTGTTGTGTACGAAATTTGACGCGAATATTTGTGGACATTTTGGCCTCCTGCAGGGGCATCGTTATGTAGCCATCGCCAAAGAGTGAAACTGAAATGTGAAAAAGAAATAGAGGTCATTAAAAATATGCATACAAGTTAGTGCTGCTCAGAAAGAATTGTACAATACTGATTCATAGTATAAAAATTTGAAAAAGGCGCAGTAAAATAAATATTAAAAATTAGAGATATGGAAATAGATTGTTCGATTAACTAATTTTCTTAAACTCCTGCATATTTCAAAGAAATGTGTATAGTTCAGAAAAAGTTGAGATAATTTCGGGATTTCTGAGCTTAAAAGATGGCTACTAGTTAGCTTACATTTCCGGAAAATACTCTTATTTCCATATGTAATTTTATAAAATGTTCACATCCCTGCAGTTACAGGCTAGCCAAAATTCTAGAATGCACCAGATGTTAATTTGTGGAAATTTGACCGACTAAACGAACGAGTAACGAGTGCGGATCCAAGCCGACAGAAGCGCTAAACGCCGTCCTCAAACTTATTCTTATAAACTTTCACCTTAAATAAGTGGCTATAAAAAGTGCGGCCTGTCTCAGAGAGTCAGTTAAAACAGAGTTGACTAGAGAGTTCAAACATGGGTCGGTCGGTATGGCAGCCAATCTGGACTTCAACTGTAGCGTTCAAGTGCGATTCCCATCTATATATAAAATCTTAGGTAATATTTAGAGTTGGGTACAAAAGTAAAGAATCGGCATATTCTCATAGCCAGGCGACACTATTACGAATAACATCGCCGGTTACCAAACCTAAGCTGGTTAAGAAATCCAAGATGGATATATCTGCGAATAAGGCTCAGGATCAGCATCTCAGTTAATGATCGTCTTCTTTTCGGGACCTGACGAATTGGCGAATGCAGGAGCCTGCCTGGGATAATACGAAGCGGTGGCTCTTTGTTTGCCTCTTGTCTTGCAACTCTTGGTAGCAATTAACGCGGTATTACTATGCTGGGTAACAGGCCACTGTAAGATCGCAGGTAATAAGGCCGCCGTCGAATGAGCTAGGAAAGGCTCATCGTCTATACTTCAGGCTAGACTTTTTGGTTATGCTTTTGCTAAGAACGATATAAATCTCTTGAACATTCGATGCTCTTAAGGTCAGGAATTCGTCTACCCAGAATCTTTTAGCTTTTATTAGGGAGGCTGCTAACAACTTGGACAGTCAGGGTTAGGAACCATCATAGGGATACAAATGATCTTCTAGGTCGCGGTGTCCCTTGTTTCTGTTGCACGAGTACAAGTTACATTACATCACAGCAGTTCTTGACACTATATGCTTCCACAGTCGCGTTGACTCCATCATGAGTTATAAATCAAGTGCAAAATTATGTCCTACGGAACAGCAACGTGTACCTAATGCTCATGGGTAAAAATATAATTACGGACGGATTTGAATAAAAATTCGCTTCTTAGTAAAATTGAGGACGCTAAATTCAAAAACGCATTTTTTTTTGGAAAGCTTTCATACTTTCACTGTAAATGCAGATTGAATTTGAAAATTTGGGTTCGTGTGGCATTTACATAGGGCCAGGGCTTGGCCTGCAGACGTGCAATAAAGTTTTTGTTTTTTTTGAAACCGGTTGCCACCTGTTACAAATTTTATTAAAATTATTTAATAAGTTAATTGCATTAGATTTGACAATATGGGTGTCAAAATGAAATGAAATGAAAATGCTTTACTTCTAAACGACACGTAGAAGGGTTGCCACATATTTGAAAAATCTAATTCTCTTTAATTAAGGGAATAAGGAAACTTAAATATGTATGTATATCAATATGGGTATCAGACAAAAGAAAAAATTGGACATATTAAGCAAGAAATAAGTGAAGAGTGAAAAGATTCGTGTGTTAGTTTAAGAGTCCAGTAATTTAAAAGGAATGTAAACAGAACAAATCACTGAATTGCAATGTATGTATTTGCAATAAAATAACAAATACGATGTCGTAAACCTTTGCTTTGACACAATATTATTTTAGTTTAACTAAATTTGACTTTGCAAAGAGGTGGCAACCCTCCTCGTAATGTTTTCATGCTAAAACCTTCTCAAACATCTTTCGTCTGACTCCCATATGGTGATACCTATCTATTTTAATTGCCTAATTCTTTAATTCAAAAGGAATTTGATTTTTTAAACAGGTGGCAACCCTCTACATGTAGTTAAGAAATAGAAATTTTTCATCCACATTTCGATTGATACCCACCACTTCATAATTCTGTTAACTTTTTAAAAAAAATTTTATTAAATTTTTTAACAGGTGGCAACTCTCAAAAAAAAAAATAAACCTCTATTGTCTACATGTCAAGGTTTTTAATTTGTTACTTCATTTTTGAAAATAGAACTAATCTTGCAGATTTGATGGCACTGACAAGAAATGAAAAAAATTATTTTATGCATTAGCAAAAAACACATTACTTCGAAAAGTGCACAAAAATGATCAGATCGAAAGCTAAAAACCCGAACTATTTAATAAAATAATAAAAAGTTACATATCTTTACATTTACCTTTTATTCATTCCATTAAAATTTACCATTTTTTGAAATTTTGATAAAAAAAATTGTTTTCCTGGATCACCGCAGAGATACCCTGTGTTTAATTTTATTCCAAAATTTTTATTCCTGTAGTTCTCTACTATCTATGCATATGGAAATAAAAAACGTGAAACCAACATTTTATTTCAAAGAATGTACTTTTGACATTTGTTTCCGTGGAGAGCTTATGAGAGCGAAATTCTGTAGAATTTAAAAACAATAAAGGTTTTTGGTTTACAAGATAGAATAGGTATTGAAAAAGCGATTTTAATAAATTCTATCTTTTTAAGTTAAAAAAGTGTGCAGGACGAAATTCGATGGTGAGGTCGTGCGTATATTATTAGTCAAACAATAATTTTTTCAAAAAAAAAAAAAGAAAATATCTATGTATTGCAAATTTTCAAGGATATTTAAGCACAAAATTTGTAAAGGAAATTTTCGATACCCATTCGGCCTTATGCACCAAAAAATTCTACTGAATTTTTTCTTTTTTTCTAATTTTTTGAAATAATCATATTTTTTGAATTTCAAAGTCCTTAAAAAAAAAAACAAATCCTGACGACAGAAAGAAAAACTAAGTACGCA
>NW_023458560.1:53351148-53361808 GCF_013731165.1 Rhagoletis pomonella
AACTATGGGTAAATTTTAGTAAAACTGCGTACTTAGTTTTTCTTTCTGTCGTCAGGATTTGTTTTTTTTTTTTCAAAGGACTTTGAAATTCAAAAAATATGATTATTTCAAAAAATTGTATTAATTATTAAAAAAAAAAAAATATTGTAAAAAATTCGGTGCAATGTAGGATAACAATAAGGGTATTATAAAAAAGAAAAAATTCAGTAGAATTATAAAAAAATAAATTTTTTGTTGTATAAGGCCGAATGGGTATCGAAAATTTCCTTTACAAATTATGTGCTTAAATATCCTTAAAAATTTGCAATACATAGATATTTTCTTTTTTTTTGAAAAAATGATTGTTTGAGTAATAATATACGTACGACCTCACCATCGAATTTCGTCCTACACACTTTATTAACTTAAAAAGATAAAATTTATTAAAATCGCATTTTCAATACTTATTCTATCTTGTAAACCAAAAACCTTTATTGTTTTTAAGTTCTACAGAATTTTCTCTCTCATAAGCTCTTCACGGAAACAAATGTCAAAAATACATTCTTTGAAATAAAATGTTGGTTTCACGTTTTTTATTTCCATATGCATAGATAGTAGAGAACTACAGGAATAAAAATTTTGGAATAAAATTAAACACAGGGTATCCCTGCGGTGATCCAGGAAAACAATTTTTTTTATCAAAATTTCAAAAAATTGTAAATTTTAATGGAATGAATAAAAGATAAATGTAAAGATATGTAACTTTTTATTATTTTATTAAATAGTTCGGGTTATTAGCTTTCGATCTGGTCATTTGTGTGCACTTTTCGAAGTAATGCGTTTTTTGCTAATGCATAAAATAATTTTTTTCATTTCTTGTCAGTGCCATCCAATCTGTAAGATTCGTTCTATTTTCAAAAATGAAGTAACAAATTAAAAAAGTTTACATGTAGACAATAGAGGTTTATTTTTTTTGAAAGTTGCCACCTGTTAAAAAATTGAATTCAAATTTTTTAAAAAGTTAACAAAATTATGAAGTGGTGGGTATCAATCGAGATATGGATGAAATATTTGTATTTATTAACTACATGTATAGGGTTGTCACCTGTTTAAAAAATTAAATTCCTTTTAAATTAAAAGAATAAGGCAATTAAAATAGATAGGTATCACCATATGGGAGTCAGACGAAAGACATTTTAGAAGGTTTTAGCATGAAAATATTACGAAGAGGGTTGCCACATACATACATTGCAATTCAGTGATTTGTTCTGTTTACATTCCTTTTAAATTACTGGACTCTTAAACTAACACACGAATTTTTTTACTCTTCACTTATTTCTTAATTAATATGTCAAATTTTTTCTTTTGTCTGATACCCATATTGATATACATACATATATCAGTTTCCTTATTCCCTTAATTAAAGAGAATTAAATTTTTCAAATATGTGGCAACCCTTCTGTCATTTAGAATAAAGCATTTTCATTTCATTTCATTTTGACACCCATATTGTCAAATCTAATGCATTTAGCTTATTAAATAATTTTCCGGTTTCAAAAAAAAACTTTATTGCACGTCTGCAGGCCAAGCCCTGGCCCTATGTAAATGCCACACAAACCCAAATTTTAAATTCAATCTGCATTTACAGTGAAAGTATGCAAGCTTTCTAAAAAAAAATGCCTTTTTCAATTTAGCGTCCTCAGTTTTACTAAGAAGCGAATTTTTATTCAAATCCGTCCGTAATTATATTTTTGCCCATGAGCATTAGGCTGTTCCGTAGGACATAATTTTGCATTTGATTTATAACTCATGAAGGAGTCAACGCGACTGTGGAAACATATAGTGTCAAGAACTGCTGTGATGTAATGTAACTTGTACTCGTGCAACTTAAACAAGGGGCACCGCGACCTAGAAGATCATTTGTATCCCTATGATGGTTCCTAACCCTGACGGTCCAAGTTTCTTGGTAGACGAATTCCTGACCTTAAGAGCATCGAATGTTCAAGAGATTTATATCTTTCTTAGCAAAAGCATAACCAAAAAGTCATCGACGGCGGCCTTATTACCTGCGATCTTACAGTGGCCTGTTACCCAGCATCGTAATACCGCGTTCATTGCTACCAAGAGTTGCAAGACAAGAGGCAAACAAAGTGCCACCGCTTCGTATTATCCCAGGCAGGCTTCTGCCTTAGCCAATTCGTCAGGTCCCGAAAAGAAGACGATCATTAACTGAGATGCTGATCTTGAGCCTTATTCGCAGATATTTCCATTTTGGACTTCTTAACCAGCTTAGGTTTGGTAACCGGCGATGTTATTCGTAATACTGTCGCCTGGCTATGAGAATATGCCGATTCTTTATTTTTGTACCCGACTCTAAATATTACCTAAGATTTTATATATAGACTGCGTTACTTTATACATTCCGGATAATCCCATTTCACAGCCGGAATAAACAGAATGCGTTTGAAATATACGTTAACATATCATCAGGAACATTCTAAAGAATAAGTAAACAAAAAAGTTTATTCCAAACGTTCAGAATGAATAAAGAAATGCAGCCATAGATGGGAATCGCACTTGAACGCTACAGTTGAAGTCCAGATTGGCTGCCATACCGACCGACCCATGTTTGAACTCTCTAGTCAGCTCTATTTTAACTGACTCTCTGAGACTGGCCGCACTTTTGATAGCCGCTTATATAAGGTGAAAGTTTATAAGAATCAGTTTGAGGTCGGCGTTTAGCGCTTCTGTCGGCTTGGATCCGCACCCGTTACTCGTTCATGCCCTGGCCTTTGCATGCTTCTTAGTTTAATAACAAAAAATTTTCTGAAGCCAGAAATTTAAGTAATAGTCGGTGCAGTTTTCACAAATTAACAGCTGGTGCATTCCAGAATATATCTAGCCTATAACTGCAGTGATGTCAACATTTTATCAAATTATACATATGGAAATAAGAGTATTTTCCGGGAATGTAAGTTATCTAGTAGCCGTACTCTTTTAAACTCAGAAATCCCGAAATTACTTATTTTAACTTTTTCTGAACTATACACATTTCTTCGAAATATTCATGAGTTTAAGGAAATAAGTTAATCGAACAATCTATTTCCATATCTCTCTAATTTTTATACCTTTCATGAGCATGAAATGGTATTATAACTTTGGTCCGATGTTTGTAAGTACCAGAACAAAAAGAGATAGACCCATTAAAATGTATACTTATATGATCAGAACGTCGAGCTGAATTGATTTAGCCATGTCCGTCTGTCCGTCTGTCCGTCTGTCTGTCTGTTTGTATGCAATCTAGTCTCTCAGTTTTCGAGATATCCGGATCAAATTTGGTAGGTGGGTGTATTTTTATAATGTATTAATCATTTGTCGGAACCGGAAGAATCGGACCACTATAACATATAGCTCCCATACAACTGATTGTTCAGATATGAGATTTTTCGTTATAACTTCTGCATTTATGCAGCTACGAACATGAAATTTTGTAGTACTTGCACCCATTATCAACAGAATACTTACAGTGAAAATTACAAAGATCGGGTCACTATAACCTATAGCTCCCATACAACTGATTGTTCAGATATAAAATTTTTCGTTATAACTCCTCCATTTATATAGCCAGGAACATGAAATTCCGCACTGTTTTCAATAATTATTAACAGAAAACTTACGGTGAAAATTAAAAAGATCGGGTAACTATAACCTATAGCTCCCATACAACTGATTGTTCAGATATGAGATTTTTCGTTATAATTCATCCATTTATGTAGCTAGGACCATGAAATTTCGCGCTGTTTTCACTCATTATCAACAGAAGACTTACAGTGAAAATAACAAACATCGGGCCACTATAACCTGTAGCCCCCATACAACTGATTGTTCAGATATGAGGTCTTCTATCATAACTCCTCCATTTATGCAGCTAGGAACATGAAATTTCGCACCATTTTTGCTCATTATCAACGGAATACTTACAGTGAAAATAACAAGGATCGGGTGACTATAACATATATGTATCTCCATACATCTGATTGTTCAGATATGGGATTTTACTGTAAAACTCCTTTATTTGAACAGCTAAAACCGATAAATTTCGTAAGATATTTTATAAATAATAATACAAAGTCTACTGAGAAAATCGTCAAAATCTATGCTGTATAAGCTTTATCTCCTATACCACTGATTGTTCAGATACCAGTTTTTGCGATATATCTTCTTTATGTAGGAAACTAAACCCAATAAATTGTGTTACCAGTTTACATACCGATCACATAGCAGTGAAAATCACTTAGATTGGTGCCATATAAAGTATATCTTCCATACCTCTGATTGTTTAGATGCGATTTTTTATATAAGTATGTAACTCCTCTATCGATGTATGCAGATGTATTCAAAAGCAGTAATCTGTCAAAGTAAAATTTGCAGATGTTCATGAAAGGTATGAAGCCTTCGGCATAGCCGAAGACAGCGCTGCTCTTACTTGTTAATATTTATTTTACTGCGCCTTTTCCAATTTTTTAATACTATGAATCAGTCTTGTACAATTCTTTCTGAGCAGCACTAACTTGTATGCATATTTTTAATGACCTCTATTTCTTTTTCACACTTTAGTTTCACTCTTTGGCGATGGCTACATAACGATGCCCCTGCAGGAGTCCAAAATGTCCACAAACATTCGCGTCAAATTTCGTACACAACAAGAGAATGCATTTCTCTTTCTCGCCGCCGGGCGCACCGATTACTGCCTCATGCGGCTAGAAGGCGCCGCCATTGCATTTACGTATAAAATTGATCGCGAAGTCATACAGGTAAGTTGGCTAGTTGATTAGCGCATATGAATTTGCTGTGCCCTTGCGTTCCTACTATTTCAAATGAGTCTCATTTCTGCAGCTCCGTTCGCCAAAGAAGCAGCATTTGAACGATTTAGAGTGGCACGATGTGACTGTGCAACGCTATGAAAATAATATAACGCTGCAGGTGGATGGCAATATAGTGCGCAAGACACTGCCGGCCGAAATGACGGCATTGAATGTACACTTTGGCACATTCCTCGGCGGTGTGGGCGACTTTCCCGCTGAGTATTTGACGGATGTGGTGGGCTTTCGCGGCTGCATATCAGATGTGAGTGCATAGCGTCGTTGGCTACATAGTTAGCGGCACTACGATTAATGGATTATTTCAATTCCGCAGGTATTTTACAACAATATCAATATCATAAAACGCGCCAAGGAGCGTACAGGCCACACAACCAGCATTGGTGTGACTTGGTCGTGTAGTAATGAATTCGATGGCAACGTCAAGGATGCGATTAGCTTTCTCAATGAAGACTCATTTGCGTTGATGTCAAAAGAGTCTAACGCAGTGGGCGAATCGTAAGTGGAAGTTCGGATTTTTTTGCAAATACTATTTCATTATGAGTATTCCATATGCGTATTTTCTTTTCGTAGGCTAGCAATGCAGTTTCGCACCATGGAAGAGGCTGGTGTGCTCTTCTTTAATGGTGGCTATGATTTTGTGCTTTTGGAAATCGAAGAAGAAGCTGTCAAGTTGACCTTTAATAAGGCGGGCAGTCTGGTGCAACTGTCGCCCAATCAAAGCGTTGCGGATGGCAAGTGGCATCGCATCGTGCTGCGCTATAATGCCGCTATGGCTGAGCTGATACTCGACGATGTCGCCTACAGCGGCACGCATGCCAATGACACCAAAGTCACCATCAACTTGGAGAAGAGCATCTTCTTTGGTGGCGTGCAGGAGGATATGCGCAGGCGTCTGCTGAATAAGGGATTGCTTGTGAACGATCTCAGCTTCAAAGGCTACATGCGTGGTCTGCAGGTGAATAATCAAGATTTGGGCTTTCCACAAATGAAGGTCTCACATCACCTGTCCGTTAATTGTGTTTGGAAATATCCTTGCGTAGAGCATAAGCCATGCTTGAAGAGCGGCATCTGCAGTCAATATGGCGTGGACGAATTCATCTGCTATTGCGATCAGTCGTATTGCATTAAGGCCGACTATCAAGGTCCATTCAAAGTAAGCCTGGCAAGTGTAGTACAAAATAATTTCTCTACCTTAAGCTCACATTCCCCACACAGATCTTCACCGAAACAAGTCCGGAGCTGGAGTTGCTCTACGTTTCACCCATGCAACTGCTCGAAGGCGGCATTGTCTTCTTGTCGCCACACTTCATTGATGTGCTTATTGATATGCGTAAATATCCCAGCCTGACCGATACTTCCGTTGTGTTCCACGTCGTTCAGCAGCCCAAATATGGCCAACTGCTGCAATTCTCAGTGGACAAAAATAATTTTGTGCCATGTCGCACATTTAGCCTTGTTGATCTCTCGACAGACAAAGTGAAATATGCGCACAATGGCATGGAGAACTTCAACGATCATGCCACTCTAGATATGCAGGTGTATGGAGACATACACAAAGTACCGGACAATATTCTCGGCAAACATCGCTTCCTTTTGCACGCCAATGTAACGCCCATCAATGATCCGCCACAGCTGCAGATACCGATCAACAAGATTTTACGCGTCATCGAAGGCATCGAGCGTGTACTGGATGTGGATTTGTTCAATATTGATGACCCTGATAGCCCAACGAGCGCTTTAATCTATACAATACTGCCATCCACGAATCCCGCCGAAGCTTTTGGCCGTTTCCTTGTCAATGGCATTGGCACTATGACTTTCTCGCAAGCGGATGTCAATTTGGGCAAAGTAGACTTTCTTTACAACTCAACAACCACGGAGGCCTTTAGCTACCAAATATTGTTGCATGTCTCGGATGGCATCGAAACGAGCGATACTGTTTACCTGCCTGTATCGGTGCATCCACTGGAACTGCGTTTGGTCAATAATACGGGCTTGATTATGATACACAAGTCAGCTTTGCCCATCACTCCGGCGAATCTCTCGGTTGGCACAAATACGGCAGATGAAAATATCGATATTCGGTATGAAATTGTCAAGCCTCCCCAATATGGCGCTATACAAAGGCTGCGACAGGTCGATTCTTCTTGGGTGAATGTTGATTGGTTTAGCGATAGTCAAATGCTGCTTGGGCATATACGATATGTGCATGCTATAGAATTTCCATGGCAGGATGAGTTTAAGGTGAGTAAGTGGTACGTGAAAAGCGGAACATAATGCCGGATTTCCACTAGGCATTAAATGACAAAGTTGGGCATTCAAAATACCTTTGCCATTACGTTAAGAAAATTTGTCATTAAACTCGTTTCCACATAGAATTTTTTAAATCGCACACATTTTTCGTCATTTCAATGCCTAGTTCGGCATAAGTCTCTAAAAAATTTAAATAAAAAATCAACTACAAAAAATTGTTTTTTTTTTTACAAAAAATTGTTTTTTTTTACAAAAAATTTTTTTTAAAAAAAAAAAAATTTAAAATCGGGTGTGCCAATAAAAATGATCAAAATGGAATTTCAGTTTCTCAAATCATAGTCATCCTTTTAACATCTCTAAGGGGGCATGTGACACGCCTGGGCGGAGGTTCGGCTCAAGCCAGTGCCTGCAGAGTTGGTACTTACGTTAGTATCCCAACAGAAGCTGCTTGCTCAGCGTGATATTATGCATGATGTCGTAAATTATGAGCATTTGGGCATCACTTTGTACATGCTTCTCCGGCGACATCAGAAGCTTCGTCAACTGCATACAATTAAGGCCCGATTTGAAGCCATTGCTGCGGCCCTACAATTTGTTAACGATTGCGGTTTTGTTGGCCGAGAAAGAGAACAAGCTTAGAGAAAAGGGAAAAAACAATCAACAAGAAGGAGGACACGGACGATATCGCGGCTGCTTACATGTTATGTTTGTAGCGAATAGTTTAGTTTAGTTTGACGAAATTACCACGGATGGTTGGTAGCAATACTTTATGTTTTTCAATGTATTTAACGTTTTTTTGTGTTTTTTATATGTTTTATATGTTTTTCAATGTTTTTACATGTATGTGCATTGATGTGAAACCAACTTAACCTAAGTTTACATGTAAGTCATGCGGTAAAAAAATAAGTTTAAAAACCTGTGATTGTGTTATTTTTGTTTACCAATCTTTAATTTTTATTTGTACAAAAAACTCATAATTTCTATTTAAATAATCTTGTTTTCCTCTGTTTTTTGTTGATATTTATAATAAAATACCAACAGAACAAGCTAAAATTTTCTTGGTGTTATCGACTTTTATGGCTTCGTTCGGCTGGTTCTCCTTCGTCCATTTGGTAAAAAGGTCGCCCTTGGTTTCGTTTCCGTGCAGTGATTAAGAGGAAAGGTGTAGGTGATAACCATCCATCTTGAAACATAAATCGAAGCCAAAAATGAATAGTCATAGGCGTACGAGATCAGGCACACGCCCTCTGGCGGAAGTGGGTAGTAGACACTGCCCTAAATAATGCCCCATTTTATTCTCATAGATTTGGAGAACTGACTTTGGAACGAGCCTGTAGTATTAATACTATTTACTATTGTACTTTGTTCATTTTTGTACTTTGTTATTTTTGAAATTATTGAATTAAGTTCTTTTTCAATTTATGTAAATCAAAAAGAAAATTTTTGATTACTTCAGAATTTTTTCTTCTTTGAAATAATATTGATTTTGTACACTTGGTTTGTTGCTCCGCGGTACTAGTCCACAGATGATGAGATGTTACACCAAAATGTTGAAGTGCAATGCGTCGCAATAGCCAGCAGTGAAAAAGAGTAGCACCATTGCGAGCAGCTGGCATATTCCAACACGTACTACTACAACCACCGTTATCACCACCACTTGAATCACAGCAGCCGCAACATCAGAAAGCAATATCCCCATTGTCTTTTGTTGAAGATCAGCAATCACAACAGCAACAGCTTCAAACGCACCAATGCGCATTCAACGACACTAGCACAATTGCCGATATCATTGATGCATCTGCATTAGAAGCAGTCACTGGAGAAGCTATTTTAAGTGCTGATATTGCATCAACCAGTCAACAACAACCACATAACCAGCAGCAGCAGCAGCGTTCTCAAGATCAAGAACAGCAACCGGAAAGTTTGAGCGGTGCTCAATGCTCCTCTTTGAGCGTAATAGGAGAAGTTCCAGCTGGTAGTAGCGCATTAACAGAACGAAACAAAACATCTCCAACATCACTGCCATTGCTGCTGCAGGAGGAAGAAGACGAAGAAGCGGACACAGGCAACGAGGCTAGAGCATCGAAGTCACCCGCAGCAGTAGCGGCATCAGCAGCGACCGCAGCAGTAGTGCTAACATCAACAACAATCTTAGTTTTACTGGTGAGCTGTATTGTATAACTTTAGCGCTAGTTTTGTTGAAAATAATTAAATACAGAGTTTAATTGTTATTTATTAAATATTACATATATAATATTTAATTTTTTAATTGTAAACTTCCTTTTTCTGAGGTCTTTTGATATTTGCTCAAATTCAAATAATCAAAATGTTTCGTTTACCACAACATGATACACATACATCTACACGAGATAATTTAAATGAAACTCTTAGGCCCACTTGCAGAACATCCAGAGTTAAATATATAAATAGAGAAATAAGTAGCTCAGAGTTAAACTTTTATTTATTTAACTCAGACAATGTCTTGCAGCTAACAAAATCGACACAGAGTTAAGTAAACGAAGTTACTGTCGGGCAATTTTTAATTTCGTTGGCATCACAAACCGTTTTTGTCGTTTGTTTTGAATACTGAAATTTTTTTGATGTTTGAAATAAAAATAATATTGCCAAAAGCTCAACAAATATTCATTCAATAACAGAATAGAATGCAAAAAAAAATTATTACTTCTAATTAAATATATGTATGTGCTTAATTGTTCACCATTGGATTTACAAAGTGATAATTGCATTCTTACAGGTATGCAAAACCACACATCATTTTACATTATATTGAATTGAATTTTTTCGTAGTTATTTTACTGCAGTTTCAACTCGTTAAAACTATCTTGTTTTGGTCATGGAATCTCAAACTAAACGCGTTCGGGCTCCTAACTTTGCTACTAGCGAGAGCTTGCTTTTGTGCGATTGCATTGAAAAGTATAAGCATATCCTAGAAAATAAAAAAAACCGATGGCACCAGCCTTTTAGCAAAGCAAAAGGCGTGGATAGACGTGACGCGGGAATTCAATTCGATTTCCACAGGATACTGCCGCACCATGGAAAGTTTGCAACAAAATTATAAAAACTTAAAAAAAAAGACTAAAAAAAACGCATCTTCTGCAAAAATGAGTATTCCGAGTATGAATATCAAGCACTTTGGAATTTCTTTTTACTGTAATGCTATTATCTAAATTTTTTTAGTTGATAAGACTACTGTAGTTGAAAACGTGGAGGAGTACGGTACGTCTCCTGATGGTTGGGAGAAAGTTGCCAGCAATACAGGTGCACCGGTGGACGCTTGCCAGGAAGCTTTCTCGGCAATTATCAAGGAGTCGGAAGCGGAAGAAAGAATTATAATAAAAAATGTCATGGGTACTGGTCAGTAGTTTTCTTTATATGTACACTTAAATATGCTATACTTTTGTGTATAGTTACGAATAAATAATATTCTTATGTCAGGTGGAGGACCGATGGCTAAGTGTGTCGACAACCCCCTTTTTAATAAGGTGAGGGGTTTAGTCGGACCTGCCATTGACGGTTGCTATACA
>NW_023458560.1:53362208-53395952 GCF_013731165.1 Rhagoletis pomonella
AGAAAGAAAAACTAAGTACGCAGTTTTACTAAAATTTACCCATAGTTTCGCGAATATATTCATATTTTTTTGTGTGTGTAAAATTTACTGTCGCACGGTGTAATAAGTAAATTACCCTACCTAAAATGTATACGATGAAAATACGTACTAAATAATTTTATGTTTTTTTTGTCATTTTGGGCTACAATACGCAACATGCCACAGCAATATTTTTTCCAAACAAGATTAGTCTAAATCATCCCTAATCCGTAGTTTTTCCCGCATTGCACCGAAATTTCGCAACTTTTGCTTCAGCTGCGTGCCACTTTCTACAACAGACGCTTTTATAAGCATGAAACGAGTAGCACAATATTTACTGCAACTGCATCAACAAAAGTGGCATGGAACAGCTGCACGCATGCAACACACTTCAAAATGCCACATTTAAAGCGAAGTAAATAAACAAAAAAAGTCAAGAGTGTTGTGCTTGTGAAAACAAAGAGTTTATGAAAATGAGTGAAATCGTTTGTTTTGATTGTTTACGCGAGTAATTAGCAGCCTTTTAAGCAAAAATCAATTCCTTGCAACTTCAGATTTGAATTTTGTAAGTGCTCTCAAAATGTTGGGCATAATTTAGGTTTATACTTTGCAGGCAAACCATTACTACATATTCAAGAAAATTTGTGTTTTAGAACTAGTACGACTAGGACGGAATCCGAAGGACCGTATCGGATGCGTGCTTCTCCATTTATTCAGTATACTAGCTTATACCCGCGGGTTTTACCCCGCGCTTTTATACAAATAGGAAAAATAATTTAATGATGTTAGATTTTATTTCCGTGTCCATTTCGTTATAGCTCGTTATTTTTTAAGCGAGTTTAGGTATTTAGGCCGTTTAAAACTATGAAATTATAAAATCTCGTCTGCGCGCTAGGCATACGTAATATATCAATCCCCCTAAGTTTACCTCAAAATGGTTCCAGGTATACGACGCGTGAACGTGTAACCTTCTTGGAGGTGCCACGGCGGGTTCTAATATTTCCAACTCAAATTTAGTAACCTGGCCTTGATAAAATACCACTTCTTATTACTGTAGCAAATGCCTCAAGAGAGCTTTAGATTATAAGGCCGAACCCGGCTCTCCCTTTTCCATTTAATGAAATTTATTCTGTCAGTACGGCACTTATAAAATAAATCTCCATAACAAATTTAAAATACTTCGAGAGATTTTCTATCCTTCCAGAGATATGTATTAAGAAGTTTTTCGTATGTATGGGAGGCGACATGCCACATTTTTTAATAACTCACATTTTTTCCATGAGCAATTGATACATTTTGCATACACAACTCCATACCAAGTTCCAGTATTCTTCCACAAACACTTCCAGGGATTGTGGCAAAAAAAGTCAATTTGTGTAGGAAGTGCCACGCCCCTTTTTCTTATCTTTTCCATGAATTGAGAATTGATTTTACATACCCCAGTACCAAGTCCCAGTACTCTACCATGAACACCTCTAGAGATAAGCAGTATAAAACAGTAAATTTGTACGGCAGGAACCATGTCCCCTTTTCGAATAACGCAAATTCTTCTCTATGAGTATGGAATTAATTTTGTATACACATCTCGGTGCCAAGTTCCAGTCCTCTGCAATAAACACCTCCAGGGATATGCAGCATAGAAAAATCAATTTGCATGGGAGTTGCCACACCACCTTTTCCAATAACTCTCATTTTTCTCCATGAGTATCGTATTAGTTTCACATACATGCATGCGTACATATGTATTTCCATACCAAGCTTGAGTGCTTTACCCCAAACATTTGGAGAGATATGCAATATGAAACTTTCAGTCAGTATGGGAGGTGCTACGCCTCTTTTCCTAAAACGTCCATTTTTCTCGGTGAATATGAACATGATTTTACACAGTGTTGGCAAATTGTTAATCTGATTAACGATTAAAATGTTAACCGCGTTTGACGATTAAAATTAATTAGTCGTAATCAACTGTACGATTAATGATAACATTTTTTTAATCGTTAATCGACGGCTGCGATTACGTTTAATTAATTTAAAACATTAATCGTTAATTCAATTAAAAATAAAATCTGATTAATTTGTCTAGTTCTCCGAGTTTGAAACCAAACACCAGTTATAGTAATTATTTTGTTTTTTACGCTTATAAAAAGCACGTAACATAAAAAAATAATAATTATTGTTATTAGTAATACATAAACTGGGAACTTTCAAGAATGATAGAATACAAGATTGCGCCAATCGAGCTGAGAGCAACTGGCCGTGACGTCAATAAATACCAGAATGAGAGAGCAAGACGAACTCGACAAGAAAAAGAGGAAGCATCGAAAAAAAGGCAGTGTTGCCAAATTTTGAACTTGAAAAAGCACCAAATTTTTATTGGTGTATTTTATAGACTTTATATGCATACATAATTTTATTTTAAGGATGCCGATTCAAATTAATAGAAATCAATGTTTCTTGCACAACGGTCAATTTCTTCTGGCATGATTGAAGGTGCTGCGCATATTTCGTTGTCGCTTATGATTGTCACTGTGCCATGATTTTGTTAAAATTTTTGTAAAGTTGCTTACACCACTTGCTGCCACACTTACTGTTGCTATGAATTTTGCTTCCATTTTTTTAAGATTTTCTAATTTGGTGTCTTCAAACTAAAAACAAAAGCACCAAAAACGCGCCATGCACCAAACTCAAAAATTTTCGCGTTTTGAATACCCACTAAATTTGGTGCGAAAAGCATGAAGTTGGCAACTGGGAATGTAAACAAAAGTATTTTATGACGTCAGCGATTAGGTGGATGCTGTCAAATCGACGAAGAGAGGGTTAGCGGTCAGCGAATGGCGCGACCTTTATTTTCTGGATCGTGGGGAACTTTTACAAACCTAGTTTGTAAAACGTTTGTTGGTATACATCGGCGTAGCCAGAATTAAATTTAGGGGGAGGGCTCGACCCTATTAAGCTGGCACTTCAGGGTACTATTTTATATATATATAAGGAAAATTTGAAAGTTACGAGGGGGGGGAGGGGAAGGGCCGATCACCCCCTGCCCCTACCTGGCTACGCCCATGTTGGTATATATCTTAATGAAAATGCAGACCAAATTGCTTAGATTGATGAGGAAACCCGACTTAGCCATACCGGATTAACTTGCTTTGTGTGCACAGGGAAATTCCAGCATAACTTAATTAAGATCAAATTAAGAGTTAATGATTAAAAATTAATTTTTTAATCGCGGTTACGATTAACTGTTTAGTCGGATTAAAATTAATCATGATTAACTGTAATCAGATTGAATTAAATCGAATTAACTAACTAATTAAAACATCAATCGATTAATGCCAACATTGATTTCACATACATATCACTATACCAAGTTTCAGTTCTCTCCCACAAATACTTCCAGAGATATGTATGTTATATGAAAATGCCAATTTGTACCAAATTTCATCCTGATCGGAAAACCGGTTAAAGTAGCCTATTTTTCAATCCAGGTTATAAGCTATCTGTGATAACTCTTAAAATAGTAGCCCGTTTTCCAACATAGGTCATAAGCTATCTCTGTGCGAAATGTCATGCAAGTCTGTTCAGTCGTTTTCGCGTATTAATTTAACTAAAACTTTTTAACAGGTGGCAACTCTTAAGAAAAGTAGCCTATTTTCCAATCTAGGTTATAAGCTATCTGTGTGCAAATTTTCATGAAATCCGTTCAGTCGTTCCCGCATAATAAATAAATGAAACTTTTTTAACAGGTGGCAACTCTTAAAAAAATAGCCTATTAACCAATCTGGCCCATAAGCTATCTGCGTACAAAATTTCATGCAAATCCGTTAAGTCGTTTCCGCGTGATGATTTCCCAAACATCCAAACATACAAACTTTCACATTTATAATATTTATAAGATAAGATTTATTCAGTATATTTACCAGACGCTTGTCATTTGGGTATGCATCCAAAGCTTGGAGGGAGGTCAGAGCGATACGTATTCCTAAAGAAGAACAGCTAAATTACTCCCCCGCAAAATATATATCTACACCGTTACCGCACGCCCATCACGGTAGGTGCACACCAATAATTAGGCCGATTGTAACTTATGGAGCTCTAGTGTAGTGGAAAGAACTATATAAAAGCAGCAATCAGGCCAAGTATGAGCATGCAGCGATCTTGTGTGACTTCTGCTTCCGGATTCTTATACGCTAATGGTTCAATTATGGAGAAAGAAGTGGGCGCGGATTCCTATTCAGATTACCAAGAGATCAGCCAATAATAACACCTGGCTAACGTTACTGCATTGTCTTTTAGGCGGATCTCTAGCCAAAAATAAATCTATTGAAGCATTTGAATCCAAAGTAGTGAAGTCAAGAATTACTCGGAAATAATGCGCATCGCAAGCATCACATCCCATAAACATCGGATGGGTTCCGGGACCTAGCAATATCGAATGAAACGGAATAACCGATGAGATGACTATACGCGGAACAAAAATGTAGATCAGCGGGACGAGTAACTACAGCCATCGCGTGTGGAGTACATCACAGCCGCAAGGAATGTTGCTCGAAAACTTTGGAGAAATCTGTGGATATACAATCAACTTGAAACTCAGATAAAAACGTATTCACTGATAAAACGTATTCACTTCCAGACCGCTAGGTTGGTAAGCGTAGACCGTCCAGCAACAAAGCCATGCCGGCGAGGTAAGATTAAACTTTAAACGGCGAAATACATTTTCTCCTTAACTGTACTCTCGAAAAGTTCAGAAATTGTAGACAGCTTGGAGTTAGTAATGCAATTTTTTTTGCTGGGAATTTTTTCAGAAGGGCGGCACAAAGACGATGAAAAGAAAAATTAATCCCTCGAATCATGACATCGGGGGTAAGACTTAAGGAGCTAAAGTGCAATGCTGAAGATTGGCTATTGTGAGAAAAAGAGCACGCGACCGGTACGTCATCATTAGAAAAATTCAATTTCAAAAACTCGGCAAATTAATTGACAACTTCTAAAGGTGAACTAGCAAGTTTTTCCCCCCAAGACAAACCGCCGAAGAAATAGTTGATTAGATTTGTGTTCATTTGTACTGCTTCTGAATTCGTCTAGGTTTACGCGTGACGGTTTACACAAACTTTTTCCATACCGGAAGCAAAGCTTTTTACATATTAAAAAACTTTTTTTCTGAGATTTGAAGCGATGATCTCTTGATTAAAATTCCATTGCTTTCCTTATCAGTTATTGAGGCCATAAAATGTATGCACAGCGTACACGTTCTGAACTATCGAAATATGGGTTCCGAAGAGTTCAATGACCACCCTAAACTGCATTGCGCGATTCAAATCAGCAACTGCTAGTACTAAGGCGAACTAGTTATGGTTCTAAATTCCGTAGAACTACACAGTTCGGTACTAGTTCAGTCCTTTAAAAGGTTCGAATCATAACCGATATACATTAGGTCATATATTTGTAAGCGCTGTGGGTGCATTTATTACATTTTCTGGAGTATCCACTCGAAAAAGATTATCTGGTGCTTGTTTGAAAAAATTTAGCTACTCAAAATAGTGCACATAAACAAATCTTAAATATTGTGGCATAGCAGCAGCGGCTCCAAACGCACATCAATCGCACATTAATAATGACAGTCACTTTGAACTGCAGCCAGCATGTTGAGTAAATATTTACATATTTTCCGCTTATCTTCATATTTATTTATTTGCTCTTTAACTCTCCAACGTCAAAAACTATGCCTCAGGAGCATGTGCAGGACACATGGCCAGGAAAAAGAATACAACTCCTTACATGCATATACCACGCATAGCAAATGGGCTACTTTCTAAACAAACATATGTACATTCATACATATACATACACCAATATGCCACCATTCACTCCTCGAATGCCACACGAAGCGACGATAAGAAATGACAGTTTCAACATTTTGCCTATCAACACCGTCTATGGTGTTGGCGTTAGTGCTAGCGTTTGTTGTTGGTGACAAGGATGCCAGCCAGCCCCGCATCGTCGATTCGAAGGCGGACGACAGCGACATTAACAAATGAAGTGCTCGACGCACGCCGCCTTTTGACAAAATGTGGAAAGATATTTGAAATGCGTGCGCCACTCAATCTTGAAGTGGCAAAACAATAAATTCAATTTGCATAAGTGGTTCGGGGCGTATAAATAAGTACATGTATGTACAAGTACAACACGATTGAGAGAATACAAAGGTTGCGCCGATCTCGGACCGCTATTCCTCTCTTAACGAATTTGACAGAATCGTTGTTTGCATGACGTCACACTGGTGCAACTTGTTTACGTTTTCCTTGCAACATTTTTTCTTCTTCTTCCATTCTTGCTCACGTTTTGGCATTTCTCTCTCGCAATTGCACCAGTGTGACGTCATCCAAAAGTTATTCTCAAAAATCCTCTCTGATCGGCGCAATCTTGTATTCTATCATTCTTGCAAGTAATACAAAGCGGCAAGCGCAGATAGTGAAATCGAATACACAAAACCAAAGTCAAAGCTACAAACTCCCGATTAGGCTATACATATCCATATGTATGTATGTAGGTACATTCATATATCATCGCCTGGATGTCTGTCTTCCAGCAAAACACTTTGCGCTGTAGACAGTGCTCCAGAAACACAGCAATGCCTGGCAGCCGCTGTCACATTTGTAGCTGCAACTTAGCTTTGTTAGTGTATACATTAGGGTGCATCGACAAAACAAAAAATGCTGTTTTTGCACGGACATTATACAATTTATTATATTTTAATAGCTCCGCCAAAACATACCGGAAAAATATTAAGATTTACGTGAGCTGGTCGGTTTGTAAATACATACAAAAATCTCATTATTTTTATTCTGTTAATATAATGTTTAAACATCTTTTTCTAGACCCTTTAAGCTTAAACTCTTCAATGCTCTAAGGTGATTTTTTAAATAAACATTTTTAAAAACTAATTTTATTTATAAAAAACTCGATTTTTGGAGGTATCTTCCAATAGGTGAAGCTCACGTAAATTCGAATAACTTTCCGAAATATGGTTTTTGGCGGAAATCTTAATACACATAGGGCCATGAGCGCTAGAGGAGCCTACATATCTACAAAAAAGAAAAACCTTTATCAATATAAGGAAAAGGATATATAAAAAACAAATGCGGTCTTTTATTAAAAAGTTCATTGCACCTACATGATGGTTCAGATTATAGTAAAAGAAATCTAAAGGGGTGTGCCTGGGGCTATTACTTTTTCAATTCTAGTAAAGCGTTTTAAGGTGCAACTCAACTTTTTTTTTAAATGTTAGTTGAGCTACTCTGGCGCCCAAGGCCCCATAACTACATTTATAAATCTTATAAACCAATGGAAAAAACAAAACCGTTTTTTTATGGAGAGAGATGCACCCTAATGTACATATGTACATACATCTACATATCGTCGCCTCAGAAAACGGATGACGAATGTGCAAAATCACGATTTTGGGATTTTGATGCAGATTTACTAAGTTGGACATGCTCTTTCGATTTCTGCAATCCATTTTTTTATATCTCCATTAGTTTTTGAGATATTTCGTGCGCATTTTGTCGTATGTTACATAATATTAATGATTGGGTATGCCTTTTGTTGTATGTGCTGAAAATGCGTCACATACGACAAATTCCCATACAAATGTAATCCTTTTTTAATCATAAAACATTTGTCGTATGTATCGCAAAACTTTGAACTTACGACAATTGGATGGTCCTCTACTATAACGATACAATTAAAATTGAAAATTAAACTAAGTAACTAATTTTAAAATTTTAAATTTTTAAATTTTAGCTTGCACTGAGTCTCCAATGAAATGAAAGAGATAAAAATGTACAAAAGACTGAATTTAAGTATTGTTTTTTTGTTTTTATATAAAGAAAACGTATGTTCGTAACATATTTACAGCATAAGAGATGTACAGATTTTTTTTATTAAATACATGATTATGTTTTTGTTATGTTTTTTCTAATAAGTAATCATTATTTAATAAATATGTCTGCTTTTTTCATCAAATTATACCATCGTCGTTGAAATAGATACTTTACTATTGTCGTATGTTCTGTGGACAAAACAAAGTGGTGAGTAAACGCTACTTACGACAAAGGTATACGGAATGAAAAGTAAATTTTCTCATTAACGTTAAGAGATATTAAATGTAAAAATATGGGAAATCAAAACTAATAACACCAACTACGTCTCCTTCAAAAGTTACAAAAATCTACCGTACAGTTTCGGATTAATTCGACCTTAAACTTCAAAGTCAATTTTCTCAAAACCGTGTTTTGTAACATTCGACATCCGTTTTCTGAGACGACGATATGTGTGCTACATGTTCTTGTCGCACTATGTAGACGTCGTTGACTGCTGTTGATTGCTGTCGTGGGTGCAATGAGAAAATATGACAACAGATGCAACATTCATTAGTTTTGTAGCTTAATTTGATTTGTTTTTGTTTATTTAGTATACTGATTGCTTATTAGTTTCATTTTGGAGTCAAATTTTTCGCAGGATCTTCTAAGTATTCCTTGCATCAACTTCTGCCACTATGACTATTGAAAATGGTTTCCTAGGATGATGCGGTCTTCTAAGTATAATACCTTTTCTCCGGAAAAATGTGGTTGAAAGTTGAAAGTTGAACAGTTGTGTTTAGAACAGCTTCAAAGCACATGAAAATTTACATATACTTTATGTGGGCAAAAAGCACTTTTTTTCGTAGAAATGGTATAGAATTCTTGAAAATCAATATTTTTTATCGGAAAACTCTAGGGCAATTCATCTAAACGCGTAAATGCCCCGTAACCACGTAAACCTCGTAAAGTTAATTAATATTGTATGGAAAACCGGTTTATTTACGAGTTTTACCCGTTTACGAAGCATTTACGCCTTTAGGTGAATACCCATTCTGTTTCTCTTAAGGAGACGTTCAATAACAATACCCGATTTTTTAATTCACCATTTTGTAAATAAACGTTAATATTAAAAGATGGTACAATAAACAACTGAGTATTATTATTGGAAGTCTCCTGATGAGAAAAAGAGTTTTCCGGTCGAAAATATTGGTTTTCGAGAATTCTAAGAAAAAAGTGTTTTTCCTTTGAGGCATTTCTATATTCCTTTTTTTACAAGAAAAGATATTACCCCCGTAAGATTAAAATTTTAAACCTTTTTGGATAACCCTAATGTACAGGTAATTAAACGCTGTTTTAATTGTGTTAATTTATCATGAACCATGATGATAAAAAATAAAATTGAATTGAATACCTGAAATTTTATTTTTAGTTTCTCAATAATTAAAATAATTTTTAGGAAAACTCTATGCATCACTGTGTAACTTATTTTTATTTTTTTATTTGCCACTCATAAATGGCCCTAGTAACTGCAAACGCATTGACAATTTAAAGCTCCGCAGGGAGAACGCTTTTGATATTCACCGACCTCGCCATGATCATTCAACCATACGCTTGCCTTTGTGGGCCAGCCAGCCTACAAAGGTACGTACAAACCAAGAATGATATAATACAAGATTGCGCCGATCAGAGAGGATTTTTGAGAATAACTTTTGTGTGACGTCACACTGGTGCAATTGCGAGAGAGAAATGCCAAAACGTGAGCAAGAATGGAAGAAGAAGAAAAAATGTTGCAAGGAAAACGTAAACAAGTTGCACCAGTGTGACGTCATGCAAACAACGATTCTGTCAAATTCGTTAAGAGAGGAATAGCGGTCCGAGATCGGCGCAACCTTTGTATTCTCTCAATCGTGCGTACAAACAAACGTGTACCTACATATGTGCTATGCTATTCAACGCTATTGACTAGCTGCTGTGTGGCAAGCTAAGAGGAATATTTATGGTTGAATTGTGTTATTTCTCAGAACTTTTTGGCTATCGTGAAATGCAAGACAAAAGCAATAACAATGCATTTAAGAGTGCGTGCATACCTACATATGTACATACATATGCGTGTTCTGTGTACCAGCAGTTCCTTAATTTGGTCTGTTTAACGCAACTAATTAATTTTTTTAGCCGTGACTTATGATATTCTTTGGTTTTCTATCTCTCTATTCTAACTAAGTATTCTGAGATTTTCCTTAATGCACGACGAAAGACGACGTGTTGGCATTGACAGTTTTGCTGTCAATAAGCACACAAAGAACGACTAAAGTTTTTGTCACTAATTAAGCTCCAAAAATGGCGTGTTTTCTATATAAAGTTGTTTATTTTTTTTTTTTTTTTGAGTTATTGACATAAATGCAGTGCCCCATGGACAAAGCGGTCTCGACAAAGATGTTTTGTATTCATACATACATACATATATGGGGCGTTCCATACCAAAATGGACGGGGTTCACACTTTATGCGTTTGATTTGTTTAAAATTTTTAGGGTCGATGGGCAAACATAAATAATAAATAAATATAAAATTTGAGCTTAATTAATAAATTTTTAAAATCAGTACAGCACAAAAACAAAAACAAATCGATTTAATAGTTTTCCAAATATCTCGAGAACGGGGCGAGGAAAAAAATTAAAAAAAATCACACATACACACATCAAAATTCTCTATAAAAAGAAATATTTTTTTATTTTTTTTTATTCAAAAATTTTTCACATACAATTTTTTTATAAAAAAAATTAATTTTTGAAAATATGCCATCTCAAAAAAAAATCTAAAAAAATCACAATGGTAGCTCTGAGTATTGCACACACAATATTTAAGTATAGTATTACGGGGTGCACTCTACAATAATTTGAGTTTTGAATTTTTTTACACCGAAGTTGAGTAAAATGAGGACATTACAAATTTACAAATTTTTTAAATTTTTTTGGGTATGCAGTTTTATATACATTAACTTTTAGTATACTAAAGTGCAAGTTTAAAGCTACTGAAAAATTGGTTGATTTTTAATATTTTTTATGCTGACGGCTTTTTGCACTTTTTTCTTATGGAAGAAAATGGGCAAAACCTTTTTCAAAAAGAATTAAAAAAAAGAAATAACGCAAGCTTTGCAATCGCTTAAAGCTTGCACTTTATTGTGTATACTAAAATTTTACAAAACTGCATACTCAAAATAATTCTAAAAAAATGTAAAAAAAGTTTAAATTCGTAATGTAGTAATTTTACTCAACTTCGGTGTAAAAAAATGATAGCTAAAATTATTGTAGAGTGCACCCCGTAATACTATACTTAAATATTGCATAATACTCAGAGCTACCATTGTGATTTCATTTTTTCCCAAACAAATTTTATGCGAAAAATGTTTCAATAAAAAATAAATTAAAAAATATTTCTTTTGATCGAGAATTTTGATGTGTGTATGTGTAATTTTTTTTTCAAATTTTTTCCTCACCCCGTTCCCGAGATATTTGGAAACATATTAAATCGAATTGTGTTTGTTTTTGTGCTGTAAAGTTTTCAAAAATTTATTAATCAAGCTCAAATTTCATATTCATTTATTATTTTTGTTTGTTCATTTACCTTAAAAATGTTAAACAAATCTAACACATGGAACGCCCCATATGTACTCTTATATTTCGATCTCCTAAAAATTGTTAAAATGCATAAAATGAAAGCTTCCAATTTTAAATTGACTTACTAGGAAAATTGTGTATAAGCTTATGCTTTTTCATTTGCATATTTATAAATAAACTTTTATAGTTAAACATATAAAATTTAATGAGCAAGTCGCGCCAATGATGTACAACGGTATACCAAACAGTCTGCGGCATCCAAATTTAGGCTAATAAAGCTGCGGAGTAACAAGAACACGGTATTTGATGGCAGCGGAGGAACGTCTTAACTTGTAGTTTAATTGCATATGTATGCAAGTGTGGGAAACGAATGTGTGCTGAAGCGTCAGACGATGACTATAACTCACGGTTCTGATAAACGAGTATATTAATATCGATCATTCCATGCTGCTAGTCCTTATAAGTGCTACAATCTCAACTATGTGTATAGAGTTGAAATACCAATTATGAAACAAATTATGTACAAAGGTCCTGCGGAAACTTAACATCAAATAAGTGTTTAGCATAAATAATTTCATTCAAGCTCGCCACAGTCTGTTACGCATGTTACAAACACAGAAAATTTTCGAAATTTAAGGCTTAGTTAGTCTAGACTTATTTTACGTTACGTAACCTAATATATTGGCCAACACAATATGGTTTTGTTCAGGAATTTTTATGCCCGAGCGCACTTGTGCACAAGGGTATTATAACTTTGTTCACATAACGGTTGTTTGTAACAGGCAAAACGAATCGAGATAGATATAGACAAATGTATACATAAATGATCAGAATGAAAAGAGAAATCGATTAAGCGGTGACTGTCTGTCCGTCCGTCCGTCCGTCTGTGCACACGATAACTCGAGTAAAAATTGAGATATCTTAACGAAACTTGGTACGTGGACTTCTTTTGGGCATAGGACAGATGGTATTGAAAATGGGCGAAATCGGACAATAACCACGCCTACCTCCCATATAACGGTAATTTACAGAAATACGGAAAGTACCATATTTTAGTAACTACTGAAGATAATTCACTCAAAATTGATATTTACAATGAGTTTTAGACGAAAAATAAGAATATTAAAAAATTTTGGCAAATGGGCGTAGCCACGCTTACTTATGGTTACATGTGTATATCTTCGTAACCGCTGCACCAAACCGCATCCAAACTTGGCACAGTTGTTGGTCCTGCTACAACATACCAAATGGCCGAAAATTTTTAAAATCGGACAATAACCACGCCCACATCCCATATAACGGTAATTTAGAAAAATACGAAATCTTCGATAAATCAGTAAATATTAAAGCTAATTTATTCAAAATAGATGGTGGCAACAATTTTCTACCAAGAAATACGTTTATGATACAATTTTGGAAAATGGGCGTGGCACCGCCCACTTATGATCACATATATGTATCTCGCTAACCGTTCTAGCAATTTGAACCAAACTCGGTATGGTTATTGTGCTTGCCACATAACAGCAAAGCGTTGAAAATTATTGAAATCGGACTAAAATTACGACCGCTATTCATATAACGGTATATTTCAGAAATGCTTGAAACTGCAATATTTCGAAATTTAAGGACGCTAATTTACTTAAAATTTATACACCCCGGCTTATCGTGTAGCGGTTGCTTTCGGAAAGGTGGAAAACATATATTTAATAATTGCGCCGGTTATTTAATGTTCGGCTCCGCCCGAACTTAGACTTTCTTACTTGTTTTATTTGGCCTATAGGCGTCAAAGTGACCAACAGCTGAAAGGGAAAGTACAAAAACAAAATATTTTCGCTTATGGCCAAGTTGACGTTTTGAGTAATCATTGACGATTTCTTGCGTAATTTAAGTTAAATCTAGATTAACTAGACTATTAGCGTTCAGTATTTCTGATAAAAAAATATCTAATATTCCACCTGCATTGAAAAAATAAGCGTCATCTTACCTATTTCCTAATTAACCTTCAACATTTTATTGTTGCATTTAATTGTAGGTAAAAAGCTCGCTTAGACTATGTTCAAACAGGATAATAAGCTGAGGCAATTAAGCTCCAAATTGCGGCATTGAGTTTGGTGTTCAGACGCACGTTAGCTGCACAATTAGCGATACGAAATCAGCTTCTGGATTACCTACAGTGATGGAAAATGGAAAAGTTGTTACAATCGTACCTTTATTTAGTTTGAAAGTACATTCGGTACCAACACACAATTTTAGGTACATTTGGAACGTAGCCAAACACCTTCTCAGGAAGTCAGCTTTTATATTTATTGACATTTGAATGCGTTTTCTGGTGCGGGCAACTGGTCTAATAGCTTCCCTCCTATGTGTGTGTGTCACGAATGATACAGGGGGATGGTCAATGTAACGCAGCTGTAGTTGATTTCGCCAGATAGATGCAAAATATTTCTTTTTAAAACGTCAGATCGAACAACTAGGAGGAAAGTGATTCACCTTTTCTACAACATAGTTTTGTCTCGCGCTGCTCCAGGAGACTCTTTTCATAGCCAAAAATTTTATTTAATGTGAGTACAGAAGTTGTTATGGTATCGGTGGGAATTGTTATCCTCCTATTTTCTTTATTTAGAAATACATATTTACTTTTTAGCTACATCAATCTTCTTTTAGGTAAAGTTTTCCGTAAATTAGATACAATTTTATAATTCAATTTTCCATCCCTGGTGGAATGTCAGCCGTAAAAGAGGACCAGGAACAAACAGCTGATTGCTCTTTGCTCAATGAGCATACCTCCAAGTGAAAATTAAACATACCTAGCAGGGTTGCATAGAGAATCTGACACAAATTAATTGCCAATTAATTAATAATTAATTGAATTTTTGTATGATAAATTGGGTAACAATTAAAGCTTAAATTGGTGAAAAGGTTCTTACTTGCCAATTAGGTGCCTGTTTGAACATAGTCTTAGTGTTACAAGGTTTAACTCTCTACTGGGAATAACCAGTGGTTCAAAAATTTTAGCACTCCTTAATTTAATGGATTTTAGCCAGAATTATATTGTTTGGTATGTAAAACATGCATAAATGTATTAATTTTTACTAGGAAATTATATAAAAATTCAAAACTCTAAAGCCGTTTTTCTCGAGTTTTTAGTTTTTTGAGTTATGACAGTATTGAAATAAATGAGCATTGTGCTGACTACACACGAGGCAATCGTTGAAGCAACGTATTGACGCAACCCGTTTTTCTTGTTCAATACACAGGGGGCAACCGTTGCGGCAACCTCAGTAGTGTGTGTGTGTTATAAAATAAAAATACGGATGAAAATTTTGTTTTCTACAAAAACACCTTTTCAGCTCACTTGTTTTCAATGAACTAAGCCAATAAAATCACTACACAACGATACACACGAGGCCACCGACACGGCAACCAATAAAAAATATCAAAATATTTTAATTTTCGCGCGACAGCTGCGGCAACACGAATTTCTATGAGCAAAAATGCTACACACGCGGCAACGGTCGAAGCGACATGCCCTGGTTGCTTCCACGGTTGTCTCGTGTGTAGTCAGCATTATATTCATTTTGACGATATTCATAGGGGATATCGAAGGTAATTTTCGAAAGTTCGCTACTATGTTGGGTATTACGGCAATTTTTCTTTATGAAAATAAATTTTAATTTAATTAAATTATAACATAGCCCAAAAGGCGCTCTTAAGGCAATTGAGAACCCAATAATATTTTAAAAAAATTTAATAAGTTTTACAAAAAGAAATAAAATTATGACGAATTAAAAATGGGAAAAAGACATCATTATTCTTAAGTGTTTATAAAATGAGCACAGTCGGATTTACGAATCGTGAGAATTCAAATAACATACAAACAATTTCGAAAAATGTTAATAGCTATAATTTTCAAATTATTCCAATTTCGAAATATTGTGAAATTTTAAATTTTTGTTTATCGTTGTAAACTATATACAATTCATTCTACGAAAAAATCGACCTACGAAAAAATGGTGGACCACTTCACAAATTTTTACTCTATATAAGTATTCTTCTAGTGATTTCTTTTTTATTCAAAGGCTGGCGACGATCCATTACCCGGGTTTAATAGCTTTGGAACACACTGATTTAACGTTCATAAATCATCAGCGTTTGTTAATCAGATGAAAAAAAGTCTTAAGCTTTTAACACTGACATATTTTATGAAAATTTATTTTTTTTAAGAAACAAAGAGTTAACAAGCGTGTTATCTTTAAATTATTTAGGAAAAAAACACATTTTCAGAAAATCCAAACTTTTTTAGCACATTCAATGTCATAAAACCGAAAATATTTATAAAATCATAGATGTTTAGGCCAGCGTCTTAAATACGCCATTTAAGAGCCACCCTAATATTTAACATTTGAACATAAGACAACAGTTAACTGCTTTCTATTGTCGAACGCTAGTTATGTTAAAATTTCCCTCGCTTAAAAATCCGTTCGAAAGGCTAACGTGATTAAAAAGAAAAAGAACGGATTTTACTTGCTTACCGAATATCCATTTGAGTAGACGTCTTGCAGCCACCAATTTTCATCGCCTCATCCAGCTACATATATATATATAAGGTAACCTGAAATACAATTGTACATATTAATATATTAAGCAATAAAACCATTTAAATTCTATTTGCTCATACAAACTTTCTTGTGTACTTTTTTTCTAATTAAAATACATCGGTGCGAACTTGAAACTGGGCCATTACCAATTTGCGGCACATCCGAAAACTGCGCTCTTAACCATCTTTGCCCGATGAACATGGTCCTCCGTCGCCGTGAGCACAAATTATAAGATTCCCGGAGATATCAGCCAGAACAAAACGCTAATCAGCTAGATCAAGATCAGCCGAGAATCAATCCACCAGCACTATTGGATAGCATTTCGGCTAAAATTCCACAATCCAGCATAGCAGCTAGCCAAGGAGTTCATACGTGGTCACCACACAGCAAAATTGAATTTTTATCAGCTACAACAAAACAACATAAAGCACATTAAAAAGGTACGTGGTTGTTTTGCAATATCACAGCACTTGGTTGTATTTTTTTTTGGTGAAAAATTTTTTTTGCGTTAATAAAAAGAAAAGTGTGCGGGTGATTTTGTGAAAAATAAGAAGCGAAAAGACGTATTGAGTGCATATATTTACAGTCCACTAACACATTTGTCTGTCCACTACAGGCACAATAGCCCTACAACTAAAAGCGCGCGAAAATCGGTTCAAACACATTGCGGCTTAACCTCAAAATCGCTATATCTTTTATATTCACAAAGTCACTACCGCAAGGTATAGATAAACACCGATTTCAGAAAAAGTGTTATATATTTGCATCGGATACACATATATACGTGTTTATCAAAAATTATAAGATTACATTAAATCTAATTGTCGGGTGGCGACCAATCTAACCTACTGCATAATAGAAGCATATGTACATACACACACACGTACATACATATAGTACTAAATAAAGCGCTTATACATATATGTACATAGATACAAACAACAAGTTAAAATTTTGAACTTTTTCATTTACAAAGTTGTGGAGTTTGGGAGGCATATTTGTGTTTATTTTGCAAAGAGGGTGGCTATTTGGTGATATTTTCAACTGTGTCATTCACTATAGTGGGTGTTTTCTTTGAGTTGCTTATTCTGAGGAAGAATCTTGAGAGATCTTATTAGGTTGTGGTTAAAACTTTAAAAATGGAAACATACATTCGCTTAGCTGACTCGGTTATTGAATTCGATATCGAATTTCTTGGCACACCCACAAGTGAACACACCAAGCATTCGCTGAAAATTCAGCAAGAGGAGCTAAAGGTGATGTGGGAGAAAGCCAAAGCACTTTTTGATGACTTGCTGGCTACGGAATCAATTGGTGCTAAAGATCTAAGTTCTATACGTAAGAAAGGAAAAACGTGCTATGCAGCTTTTGTGCGATGTACGTCCAAAATAAACGATTTGTCGGAAAAATTTGCAAAATCCGAAAAGGAAGATGAGGACATGTCAGCCACACAGCATAATTTACACCTACCGCCTTGTGATATCGACGCATTCAAGGGCGATTATTTGTCATGGCCAACATTTCGTGACATGTTCACGGCTATATATATATTGAACAAGCGGCTGACACCCATTCAAAAGCTTTACTATCTTAGTCAGAAAACGCAGGGTGAAGCCAAAGAAATTGTTAAGAAATGCGACCTGACAAATGATGGGTTTAATATAGCCTGGAAGAATTTGTGCGATAGGTATGAGAATAAAAGGATCCTAGTTAACACCCAGTTGAAGATCCTCTTCAATCTACAGGCGGTGGAAACTGAATGCGGGAGTGCAATTAAAAGATTGCAAAGGGATATAAACAATTGCATATCTTCCCTGGAGAGTCATAAAATTGACATTTCAACCTGGGATCCAATAATTACATACCTTTGATCCACAAAATTACCAGAAGAGACTCTTTCGCTGTGGGAGCAATCAGTGCAAAATAAAACAGATATTTCCAAGTGGGCTGACATGGACCAATTCTTGTCAAGCAGATTCCAAACTTTGGAATCGGTCTCGGGGTTGAGAGGAATCAAGGTTTCAAAAATTTCAAAAGGGTTAAGTCATAAGCATTCCTCTGAACCGCCACAAAAGAAACTTGGCACTTTTCAAACTAGTGTAAGCAAATTTACTTGCAAAATGTGTCAAAGCAATGATCACAGACTGCATATGTGCCAAAAATTCTTAAATATTTCGATATCTGATAGGATCGCTTTTATTAAAACCAACAATAGTTGTTTTAACTGCCTGTCCTTTGGGCATACGGTGTCGAAATGCACAAGTTCCTACAACTGTGCCAATTGCCATTCTCGACATCACACCCTACTTCATATACAGGCGGCTCCAGGTAAAACAACGACAAAGGAGAATACAGCCAATCCAGTTAACAATGGTGCATCGACATCCAGGCAGGCACAATTACGAAACCAAAGCAGTCAGACATGTGCAAACACATCACGCGAATTCAAGCAAAGGCGTTTTACTTGGGACAGCTCGAGTAAATATTCATTTTAATGGTACTAACTTTGCGGCAAGAGCGTTAATTGACTCTGGCTCTGAGTGTTCCTTCATCACGGAGAGGCTCAGACGCAGAATCAACTTGCCGACCAAGAAGATGTTAGCACAGGTTTCGGGCATCAATAATTCTGTTTCAGCGCAGGTGAAAGAAGCGTGTTCGATTCAATTGCGGTCACCAATTGACCCACTTATTTCTATTGATGCCCTTGTGTTAGTTCTACCAAATCTGACAGGGAATTTGCCTACTTGAGATGTTAGCGCACTCACACAACAAGTTTTTCCTGATCTGGTTTTGGCAGATAAAAGGTTTTTTGTGAATGAGCAAGTCGATCTGGTTCTTGGAGGAGACATATATCCTCAAATAATATTAGGTGGAATTAAGAAGAACGTTCTCAGTACTCTCTTAGCGCAAGAAACAGTATTCGGTTGGATACTGACTGGTCGTGCTGATGCAGCCAGCCCAACCAGCAATAATCGAGTTTCATTTTACAATGAGGTTGCCCTTGATAGACAGTTATGCTCATTCTGGGAACTGGAGGATTTGCCGAGAAACAGAGCACCAACAACCGAAGAAACACAGTGTGAGGAGCTCTACAAGCGTACAACCAAACGGAACCCAGACGGAAGGTATATCGTTTCGCTTCCATTCAAAGCGGAGTTCCCGGCTGATACCAAATTGGGGCCATCACTGAGAATAGCGTGCTCGCAATTCTACAAAAACGAGACACGCCTCAAGAAAAAATCCAGATTTGCATGCGGAATACAACAGGGTCATACTAGAGTACGAGACAATGGGGCATATGTCGAAAATCAATGCACTTCAGTCGGCCGATGCAATCGACAATTACTATCTGCCTCATCATGCCGTGATAAAAGAAGAAAGTATATCAACAAAGGTTCGGGTGGTTTTTAATGCTTCGTCTTCTTCAGCGAATGGGGTCAGCTTGAACGATGTTCTTTTACCAGGGCCAGTTCTTCAAGCTGATTTACCAATTTTGATTCTCCGCTGGAGACTTTTTAGGTACGTCTTCAATAGCGATATTGAGAAGATGTACAGGCAAATTCTCGTGGATGCCAACCAGACGAAGTACCAGAGATTAGTCTTCCGTACGGGTCCAAACGAACCAATCGGTATTTATGAATTAAAAACGGTTACTTTCGGTATAAACTGTGCGCCTTATCTGGCGATAAGGACATTACTTCAGCTAGCTAATGATTCAGAAAATTCCCATCCGATAGCTTCGAATATTTTACGGAAAAATATGTATGTCGATGATGTTCTTGCGGGCGGACATACTATAGACTCCACGTTACAGGCTAGGGATGAGGTTTCTACAGTTTTGAAATCAGCTGGATTCCCTTTGCGAAAATGGACCTCGAACTGTGACAAAATACTACAGGGCATACCAAAACCACATCTTTTAAGCGAAGATTTCTTAGAATTCGAGGACACTAGCAGTGTAAAAGCATTAGGTATCAGGTGGAATTAGGTATTCAGGTGGAATATTCGACCCGTTGGGTTGGCTAGCTCCAATAATAATAGTTGCAAAAACACTTATGCAGAATATATGGTTGGAGGGTACAAAGTGGGACGAAACGGTCTCCGTTCCAACCTTAGATAGGTGGCACAATTTCACAAAAAATTATAAAGAAATCGACAAAATAAGGATACCGCGGTGGGTATCTTTTTCACCAAAGGAAAAAGTCGAAATTCACGGATTCTGCGATGCTTCCGGAAAGGCATACGCGGCCGCAGTCTACCTACGTGTCGAAAGAGACGAGAAAATACTTGTCAACCTTCTGTTAGCGAAAACTCGAGTAGCCCCAGTGAAAACAATTTCATTGCCTAGATTGGAACTTTGCGGGGCGGTATTACTAGCCGAAATAGTCGAATCTATTACAAATAGCCTGGAATTGGGCCACCTAAACATACATCTTTGGACAGATTCGACGATTGTTTTGGCATGGATACGCAAGCCCCCATGTTCGTGGTCAACATTCGTTGCGCATCGAGTTACTAAAATAATAGACAAGGTAGGGAATTCTAACTGGTTGCACGTCGACTCTGCCACAAATCCAGCAGACTTAGAAGCAGGGGCATATTGGCGCATGATTTGGTACAAAATTCGTTGTGGTGGCAAGGACCTTCTTGGCTGCAAGAAAATAGAGAAAATTGGCCATTACAAGAGATAGACTTCACTACTAATATTGAGGAAAAACGGTTGCACGTTCATTCAACAATAACGTCAAACGAACTTAGTGACATTCTTGAGCGGTTTTCAAGTTTACCGAAAGCTTTGAGGGTGCTCTCGTATGTATTGAGATTCCTCCAAAGAACCAGTCCGAAGACAAAAGCTTCTTTTCAGGCGAACTCTTCTTTAATTTCGTCAAACGAAATTAAAACAACGACTATACGTCTGATAAAACTCGCTCAGAAGCAACATTACGGAGCAGAAATCGCTAAACTTAAAGCTAGAGAATCCATTGAGTCAAAAAGTGAAATCCTTCCTCTAAATCCGTTGCTTGATAAAGATGATTTGCTGAGAACTGGTGGTCGTCTTGGTGCATCTCTTGATCTGGCATATAGTGAACGGCATCCAGTCATACTCCCATACAGCTGCAGGTTATCGCGCCTATTAGTCCAATTTGTACACGAAGTCTCTCTCCATGGTGAAAACCAACTCATGTTGCGTCTCATCCGAACAAAAAAATATTTGCAAAAAAATTGCAAAATATGTACTATTCACAAAAAACGCTCACAAAGCCAACTTATGGGGATCCTTCCACAAGAGCGAACTACGTTTTCGCGAGCATTTACAAATACAGGTGTGGATTTCGCTGGACCCTTTGAAATAAAAAATTATCGTGGGCGGGGGTGCCGAATTTCAAAGGGTTACGTCTGTCTTATGGTCTGTTTTTCTACGAAGGCCATCCATCTATAGGCCACAAGTGATTTGAGTACCCAATCCTTTCTAGCGGCATTTTCAAGATTCGTTTCCAGACGTGGGTGCCCAAAAAATTTCTACTCAGACAATGGGACAAACTTTGTGGGAGCTTCAAGAGCGTTAAAAGCAGAATTTAAGGCATTTCTTTCCGACGCGCGGACACAGACGCTATCAAAATATGTTCACCAATCACTAACCTGGCATTTCATACCTGCCGCAGCTCCGCATATGGGGGGCTTATGGGAGGCAGGTGTGAAAAGTTTCAAAAGCCACTTTAAAAAGATAGCGTCAAATTCGAAATACACTTTCGAGGAGTTCAGTACACTACTTTGCAGAGTTGAGTCATGTCTCAACTCGCGTCCACTTAGCCCAGCCTCAAATGAGCCATCTGATCTGGAGCCTCTAACTCCAGGCCACTTTTTAGTCGGCGGACACCTGCTAGCTCCACCAGAGTTAGACGTCAACGAAAATCCTGCCTCGATCGTTAATCGTTGGCAGAAGCTCAAGGCCCTACAGCAAAACTTCTGCAGGAGATGGAAGACTGAATACCTGAACGAGCTACAAAAACGCACAAAGTGGAAATATCCGAAGGCAAACATGAAAGTAGGAGATATGGTGGTCATAAAAGAAGATAATCTCCCTCCTAACGAATGGAGACTAGGTAGGGTGGTCAATTTACACCCAGGTTTGGACAGTAGAGTCCGAGTTGTTGACATCCTGACCGAAAAGGGCACTGTGACAAGACCGCTTGTCAAACTGATATTACTACCACCCTATCACACGGAGACAACCGCTGAGGACGACTAGGAGAAGAATTTCTACCGCTACCAACATTTTCAACTATATTTTCATTGTATAGACTTTAAATATTTGTATCTTCTTAGGGCCAGTTTCGTCGTGCCAGTTTAAACTTAGATCACATAAAGTGCGTCTGCAGTGAACAGCTGGCGGACATTTGCTTGGCTAATCTGGGTATAAGCCAGTCAGTCCGATTTGAGACTGCAGACGTGCACTAAGAAACTGACCCTTAGGTTAAATTATAAATAGTTACCTTCATTTATCTGAAGCGATTTTAAGTATACCTCCTCAATTGCGGATCCACACTTATCCATCGTTGTAGTTGGTAGCGAATTTCCGAAAACGATTTTCTTAATGTTTTTTTTTTGCCATTTTTTCATATGATTTTTCGTTTTATTCACATTGCTTTCTACCTCAATTTATATATTCTTTTTTCTCAATTTATATATTTCTGTAGCGATTTAATTCAACTCTTGGTTTGTTAAAATTTTAGTTTCTTGATTTAAAATGAAGATGCTGTTTGATTAGAACAAGTTCGTGCGTTTGTTTGGCCTGCCAAGAGGCTTAAATTACCGGGAAAAGTGGGTGCATCTTTGCGGTAAGAACATAAGAACATAGGCGTTAAAAAAAAAAAAAACGAGCTGTGTTGATGCTCGGCGATTCTAAAACACTTTCTGTACCCAAAACCATATTTTTATGAACAATTTTTGCTCATCTTCACGTAGTTTAACTTATTATATTATAATAAATGCCAATATAATCGCACTCAGTCACCGCGTTTTTTTTGTTTTTTTTTTTTTTCCTCTTTCGTTTTTTATTCTGTGACAGAAGTAACACCACTCAGATATATATTTTTCTGGCTTCTTTGAGTAGGTGATTTGGTATTTTTGGTTTATGGGTATTATGCAAATTAAAGGCATTTGTTCTCCAAAACACACTTTTGCCAATACTTCATTTTCACTATAACACTTTGTGCCAATACTTTGTCGTCATCTGGGCACACTACTATGCACATAAATAGGTGCCAATACTTTGTTGTCATCTGGGCACACTACTATGTACATACGTAGGTATGCATGTGTTTCTTTCAGCATTGCACTTTTTCACATAACCTATCCCAACACATAAATACGCATATTCAATTTGTGTGTAAAAACTTTAAAAGGACACGCTCTTAACGCGACCAACTAGCACCACATGGTACATATGTATGTACATATTCTTTTACATAAGGCACATTTACATAATGAATTGAACACTCCACCGGTACTTCTGCACATACATATGTTTCGCAAAACGTATGTATATTTATTACGCACGTTTTTTTTCTTGTTAGAAATTAACTTTAATTTACGCATTTTTTTTATTTAAAAGGAACTCTACGCACTTATTTCTTAAAATTGGGAAAATTTTAGAATGGTAACCCCCGATTACGGAACTAAGGAAAATAGGGGGGGTAGACGGGGTTCTAAAGGGGGTGTATGTAAAGTTTTAAAGCGCGCAACCTTATAGTTTTTAAGTAATTTGTTTTTAAAATTTGTAATTTTCACCAACTTGTATGGGGCTATTTCACAATATATAATGCACTTTCCACTAAATTTACACGTTATTTACACTCAATATATGCGCAGCTAGAGTGTGCATGTTCAAACAAATAAATACTTTTAGTATATTACAGCTTTTTTATAAAAAATTGATTGTTGTTTAATTTTATGAGAGTACATGCAGAATATGTGGAAATGGCAGCAGGACCGTGTTGCCATATCTAAAAACCCAAGAGTGGAAAGCAAGACCAAAAGAAAATACGATTAAAAGAAAAATACGACAAGGTTTTTTTTGTTCAGATAAAAATAAATAGTAGGGGGATTGGGGTAATATTCCCCCATAAAATACTGAAACACATTTTTAAGGCTTATATTATATTATAACCCTCAGGCAGTAGAATTCTCCTTTCTGTGTTGCCAAAGAAAAGGGGCCGAACACCTTTTACATAGAACACCTTTCTGCGTAGGCGGCCTTCGGCCGCACTTAGGGATTGTAACCCTCAGGCAGTAGAATTCTCCTTTCTGTGTTGCCAAAGAAAAGGGGCCGAACACCTTTTGCATAGAACACCTTTCTGCATAGGCGGCCTTCGGCCGCACTTAGGGATTATAACCCTCAGGCAGTAGAATTCTCCTTTCTGTGTTGCCAAAGAAAAGGGGCCGAACACCTTTTGCATAGAACACCTTTCTGCGTAGGCGGCCTTCGGCCGCATTAGGGATTATAACCCTCAGGCAGTAGAATTCTCCTTTCTGTGTTGCCGCAAGAGGGGAATATGACCCCAATCCCCCCACTATTTATTTTTATCTGAACAAAAGAACCTTATCGTATTTTCCTTTTAATCGTATTTTCTTTTGGTCTTGCTTTCCACTCTTTGTTTTTTTAGATATGGCAACACAGTCCTGCTGCCATTTCCACATATTCTGCATGTACTCTCATAAAATTAAACAACAATCAATTTTTTATAAAAAAGCTGTAATATGCTAAAAGTATTTATTTGTTTGAACGTGTACACTCTAACTGCGCATATATTGAGTGTAAATAACGTGTAAATTTAGTGGAAAGTGCATTATATATTGTGAAATAGTCCAATACAAGTTGGTGAAAATTACAAACTTTAATAACAAATTACTTAAAAACTATAAAGTTGCGCGCTTTGAAACTTCATACAGGGAACTATTAGACCCCCATCTACCTCCCATATTTTCCTTAATGCTGAACTCCGGGGTTAGCAATCTAAAGCCAACCCTTAAAATTCACCGTTTTTTTTGTTTTTACTTATTTCTTTTGTTTGTGTGTACATTCGCACTACTTACATATTACTACTTACTATTTACAATCACCCTTTCACTGCACCTGCTATCAAAATCGATGGGTTAATTATTGTTTCACTCGCGCCGCTTGCTATGTTTTTTTTTTTCTATTAACTCGAAATATTTCACCGGCACCGCACAACAGCACTTGTAGTAAAGACGAATATATTTAACGTGGTGGGGAATCGGCCATTGACGGAAGTAGTGTTGTGTTATCGATATCGATGTACTAAACAATTCGATACTATGGAGAGTTCTTTCGATAATAACACTGAGGTTGCACTTGCCATTTTCTGTAGCAGGTCTGCGCAAATTTTGTGCAGATCCGCATAATAGTGTGTGTGTGCAGTTAGTGCTTGCAGTAATGGAAATTATATGCATTTTTTTTTTTTTTTTCATATAGATGGGGTGGGTAATAATAAATAATACATAATTATTTATTATTATCTATTTCAAAATGCAGTATTACTACGTCAAGTTATAATGCATAGACCCATCAATTAAATGTTAATTTGTTTCCGCCACACTTTCCGTGCAACCTATTTATCAGATAAGCAGCTTAAAGTTCCCATGAACCCTGCCGACTCTCACCACCCCAATATAAAGCCAGGTATAAACGTTAGAATGTTTTTCCCATCAATCATTAAGGAATGCGTAAATTTGTACCTCGCTATGGCTCGCCACCCGTCAATCTCGTTTCCTTGTAAAGTTCTAATTACGATTGGGAAACTGCTATTTCAGAAAATGACCCGCTTCACGTTGATGCGAAAACAAGCGGAAACTACCCGAGGCTACCCCCTGACTTGTCGACGTTGCGGCTCGAAGCATCCTCTCCGGCTCTGCCCTGTTTTTCGTGCTAAAGGGCCAGAAGAGCGTCTGCGTGAAGTATTGATCCACCGCTACTGCTCCAATTGCTTAGCAGGAACCCACCGCGCAGCACATTGCACTAACGAGGGCAGATGCCGGCAGTGCCAGGAGCAACATCACACGTTGCTTCATATTTCAACACGTGCCGACAAGCCGCGTTTTAGCCGACGACCACCAAGGAATACGGTTGCCGAAGACGACGATAGCGACGCCATATCATTAGAGGCGTCAGAGGCTGGAGCGGAAACTTCAGCTTTCCGCCCAGGCCTGGAAGAGGGGGAAATCCCTGAACCTGAAGCGGAAACCGATGCTTTCCGCTCAGCAAACTCCCCTGAATTGGAAACCTACGCTTTCCATCCAGATGGGTCGAGGGGATTAGGACTCCAGCGTTTTCGCCCAGACTCAGAGCACGAGCGAGACCATCAAGAGGGACTGGAAACCGTAGCTTTCCAGCCTTCAAAAAACAAGAGAGGTTTCAAATCCCGACAGCAGCGTTACCGCCCTCGCCGTCGACAAATCAAAAGCGGGCGAGTGGAATCTTCTGCATTCCACCGCCAAGCTCAAAGCGGATTTTGATCCGGAATGGTAACTATGGGGCGATCAGCTGTTATTTCGCTACAAAGCCTGACACCAGTAGCGCCCACCGCCGTCGTGAAAATAGAAGCAGGAGGCCGACTGCATCATATACGGGCACTCATAGACCCATGCGCAGCCACGTTGATATTAGCCGAAGATCTTGCCCAAGAGCTACGCTTGAACGTGACGTCCATCAATAAGCAACGCGGGTGCTTTATTAAAATGCGTGGAAAAAACGGGCAAACAGCGACGGTAACCACTCACGCTATTATTGTGAGAAACTACAAAAAGATAACCCCGGTCGCGAATATCGACGCTTCGATTGGCGCAGCGTATACAAATTTAAGACTGGCTGACCCGCGGTTCCACATTTCTTCGCCAGTCCGAGTAGTTCTTGGGGCCGACGTTTTCCCCAAGATTTTCCTGGGGGCTCTTCCCGCAGGTGCCATGGGCCCACTATTGGCACAAAATACAATCTTCGGGTGGGTGCTCTCCGGTGCTTGCTGAATGATTTTTCCCCCCAACAATTACAATAAATTTTTTTTATTCACTTTTTTATTTTTTCGAAAATCTGGATTAATAACATGAATTGAAATAAAAATAAACAAGTGCTTGTGAATTTCAAACCACGTTTTTATTGTGACTTTCTTCTTCCTTTACATTTTTTCTAGAATTTAGGTTCGACAAATGCGGAACGTAAATGGATACGTCGCTTCTAGTTTTAAGACATATCTACTAAACGATGAAACTTGGTGGCCTAAATACGTAAACTTCCAGATTGCTTGCCGCAAGGGGGCCGGCATGTTTAGGCCAGCGTCTTAAATACGCCATTTAAGAGCCACCCTAATATTTAACATTTGAACATAAGACAACAGTTAACTGCTTTCTATTGTCGAACGCTAGTTATGTTAAAATTTCCCGCGCTTAAAAAGCCGTTCGAAAGGCTAACGTGATTAAAAAGAAAAAGAACGGATTTTACTTGCTTACCGAATATCCATTTGAGTAGACGTCTTGCAGCCACCAATTTTCATCGCCTCATCCAGCTACATATATATATATAAGGTAACCTGAAATACAATTGTACATATTAATATATTAAGCAATAAAACCATTTAAATTCTATTTGCTCATACAAACTTTCTTGTGTACTTTTTTTCTAATTAAAATACATCGGTGCGAACTTGAAACTGAGCCATTACCAATTTGGGGCACATCCGAAAACTGCGCTCTTAACCATCTTTGCCCGATGAACAATAGATATTTATTACCTCTTAAATTCATATTAACAAATAAATAAATTAGACCACAATAAACAGATAGCCAAATTTCCTCGTACGCTTTGTCATCAACGGAAATTGGCACAAAGTCATTTAATTAACACGCGAAAATACGCATAATGAGACTTTGGTCACTCATTCACTTCTCATAAGAGGAGAAGAAAAATCACGAAACGGCCAACCAAGTCACACGACGACAACAAATCAGTAGCCAAAAAATTAAAAATATTACTAGAATAGAACGAGCGCAGCAGCAGCGGCGGCCGTTAACATGAAAATCAGGCGAAACGTGCAAATTTCACACAGCCGGCCGCAAACATGACCGAGAGAAATCGCCAATTGCCGGCCAATATTCGAGTGTTGGCGATGATTCATCGACCACAGAATAGAATAGAATAAGTGCTACGAGCGCTGAGCATAAAAAGTGACGTCACGGCGGACGTACAGCATGAGAAACCGTTGTGGTGTACTAAGGAAAATAAAAAAAAAGGGGGGCGGAAAAACGGTAACGACAAGCGAAAATGAGAAATACCAAATAAAAAAACTTGCGCTTGTTTTGCATTTTATTTAAAGAAAATTTTGCATGCAAATGGGCTTTACTGCTGCTCCTGCTGCCGGCTGTCATTCCTGTTGTTAATGTTGCATTTTTCTCGTTATTATTTTTTATTGCTCACTTCATTGCAGCAGCTGCCGCGAAAAGTGGCGGCGTGCACCCCAAGTCAAATGACAGGCGGGAAAAATGCGCGAGCGCACAACGCATTCGTTGTCATAGCACTCAAGTTGCTGCTAGCTGGTGGCTAGCGGGGTGGTGCGGCTGATTGGATTACTGACTGGCTGTCGTCTGTTCAACTGTGTGTTTGCTAGGTATGGCTTCCTGTTGCAATGCCTGTCCGTCCGTCCGTCCATCTGGAACTTGTTGTCTGCTGATGTTGAGATTGATGTTAAGGATGTTAAGAGTTTCGATATTTTGTAGTTCCACAAATTTAAAGAAGTACTGAGCAGCAACCTTGTAACTAAACCAGTTAATCTCTAAAGTTAAGTATTCATTGCATTATACTCAGCAGGAAGATGGAGAAGCTCATAAAGTCTATTTATTGCTTTGAGGTTATCTAGAACATCGAATGAAGGTCAAGAACTGCCAAGCGCTTTTGCTATTCCTTTAGCTAAAGCGGGCAAAGGCAGAGAATTCGTTCCATCGTACACTCAGTCTTCCTGCGTGTAATACTATCAGACGATGTCCGCTATGTCGTTCTACGACGCGCAAGTTCAGCAGCCTTGCAATTTGCTTATTTTCGCAATAACCAGGGAAGTAACAACGTGCTTGCGGACCCTCCCAGTCAGTTCATTAAGAGATGCATCTCACTGCATCCGCCATGCGGTCTCTGAGAAAGCTGTCATTTCCATTTGAAAGACACTGTAGTAGCCAGGAAGGCAGTCTGTTGTTGGACTTCATTTAATTAGTATTTTCTCAAGATACTTCACAGCCGGTTATGTATGTTATAAGTAAAGATCAGACAATGTGGTTGTCCGGGCTCAGAGTTGGAATTAAGCCACCACTCAATCTCAGGGAACTCAACATTATATAATCTCCTCAACAAAGGTAATGGTGGCGTATTATCCTGTGGCATTGAAAAGACAAAAGTGCTCAGACATCTGTCACCAACAATTTCCACCTCATTCGTATTCGTATTCATTATTGTCTGCGCTTTCCTGCAAACTGTGGGCAGATATGGGCCCGTGGCTAGACAGGCCGCATCTCTCGCATAGGTGTGAGCGTAGATATCAGAGTCATTAAGAATGCGCAACTCTTCCAATCTTTCCAGACATTTTAGCAAGCAGGATGTCTGGGTAATAGGCCTGTAGCTTCTGGGAATAGTAAAGACATCCATAACAAAATAAGGTATAAAGGCGACATCAAACAGCCTCCAAGGTTGCAGTAGGTAGGCAAGTGCAACCGACGCTGTGAAAATCTTTTTCAAGGTGGCCAACAAAAGCTCAACACCTTCGTTAAATACAATAGATTCAATAGCGTATCTTATGGCATCTTCAGTGGCCAAAGTTCTGGCAACAAATTAGTTGTAGCTTGGCGTAACCACCAACTGATTTTCAGGAAAGTGAACGCCAAACGGAACAGAGAGAGCCTTAGTTCTATTATCCGCGAAAGAGCCATCAGGACTGTTTAGTTGACCCAGTTTTATGGTTTGGTCCTTCTTCACAACCTGTTTGCCTCAAGGCTTTTTATCCGCTGCAGTATTCTTTAATAGATATCGTTTCGTTCTTTAAGTAAAATAGGTAGGATGCCATCCGGACCGGATTTGAACAATCAAAAGACCAAATAACATATCTTATGGCATCTTCACTCGCCATAGTTCTTGCAACAAACTACTTGTACCTTGGCACAGTGGTTTTCGCTTTCCCCCCCCCCCCTCTCCTGTCGAGGGAGAGGAAAGCGTAACCATCACCTGATTACGAGGAAAGTGAGTCTCTATAAGGACAATGAGAGTCTCAATCCTTGTCTCCGTTAAAGAGCCATCAGGCGTCAGCTCTGTAGTTCGGTCCTTCTATATCAAGTCGTCCTGGGATTTGAATAAGAGATATCTCATATATGGCTTCAGATCACAGAAGAATGGAACGAAGGCCTACCGGTGGCAGGTGATATTTTCATTTACATACATTGATGGTTCAAGGGTGAAGCACGAAACCGGCACCAGTATCTTTTCGGAGGACCTGCAGATCAGTCCATTATTTTCCTATGCCAAACCACTGCAACGCATTTCAAGTTAAAATTTATGCTGTAGATAAGTTAGATAGCTTTCAAATAAAAAAGAGGTGAACTCCACAAAGGGATTTCTGAATTTTATTCAGCTTAAGTTTTATATTACGGCGTGAGGGCTGAAAGTCTACACACAGTTCCACCCAAAAATTACACTACCTTCGTCAAAGCAACGTCATCATTTTCTAGGATCCGGACACAGAAATATACAAAGACACGAGAAAGAGAGTGTAGCCATGTCTAGCGACGTTTAGAGACATTTCGCATGACTTTTAGGGGGGGTTTTGTTGCCTAGAACCTCTTCGGGCCACGAGAAGAGGACATACACTTCCTAATACCGGGGTATATTCTAAAATTTTTAGCGTCTTGAGGTCTAGATAAAGTGTTGTGATGAGCTGAGGTAACTGGCGTTATCGCCGATACTCCAATGATGAGTGGTAGAAGCTGCCACGAAAAGAATGAGTATGGACACAATTCCTACCAGTCTATGTATCAGAGAAATCGCAGATGGAACTCTTGGAACTCCTCAATTTCACTCGGTTACTCTCTTGATTATTCTTTACTTTCTATTTGTTAATAAACCCCGGTTAGGGGAATAAGCAAACTCCTGGCACTGACTCACAGCGGGAAATTATAATGGACAACTACAAATATATTATTTCTTTGTAAGCCAAAACTTGTTTCATATTTACGAAAAACAAAACTTTAATTAAATTGTAATCCTTTTTGAATCTAATTTACAAAACATCCTCCCCACGGTACGCCTCTTCAAAACTCTTTGAAGTGCCTACTTAAGTACGAACGCTCAAGTATCCATTTTTCGCGACAGCATTTAGTTTTTGTTTTGAATGCAGTTCCACTTAATTAAATATTCTTAAGTATGAAGTATTGCTGAAGTGCTCAAAGAGAAACGAAAAACCAAAAAAAACGCGCAGAATTGTGTACAAAGCGCACAAACAAGTCACGAAATTGAATTGCTGCCACATTTTGTGGTTCAACAACGCATTCGCTACCCCAGTTTTTTAAGTGCCGCATTTGCTGCAAGCGAGCGAACAAACAGCGAGACCTTTGGTCCTGCTCAAATGCTACGAAAGCTTGAAAATTGAATACGAAGTAAGTCTTCGAAGTAGATTCGCGCTGCTCATTGCACGATTGAGAGATAGGAAGTAGTGAAACGGTTTAGGAATTTGCATATTGTTTGATAATGATTTAACTATAGTTATATATATAAATATATAGTAACTTATGAATTAGCAACGTTTGATTGTGCATTGCTTTTGAGGCCTTGTGTCTGTTGACATACGCGAAGCAAAAGTATGGCCAACGCAAATTGCACAAGATACAACGCCATAAACTATCAGATAACCCGCGACCTTTCTTGCAACCAACTCTTTGAGAGAACAGTCCCACTAGCGTTTGGCTTGCCGAACGATATCAACATCTTTCATCAGACCAGGCTACTAGAGAAGGTCTGCTCTCCCACAGGGGCGAAAGTCCTCGCCAAGGTACGTCAGGAGACATCTATTCAAACTGACGGACGATGTCCAGGGAACCAGCTTCTGGACCCGACTGCATACCGACAGACCATAAACAGCATTCATAGGGAGTTGGTCTCGTTTTAGGTTTACAACCACCCGACGTGGACGGGACAGTTCTTTGTCCGCCTCAGGAGACTTGCACCACAATAGTCCAACTCCGCGGCTACTGCAGCCCGTACTTGAGCAGAGTGAACGCAGATGTACCCAATGAGAGCCCGGCATCTCTTCGCATGCCCTCAAAACCCAACCCAGCTAACGCCCTGTCCCTACGAACAGACCTAGTTGATGGACAAGTCGATCCGAGTGGGGTTTAGTAGCCGCTACAACAACCACAACAATAGCTGAAGGTGACAATTAAATTTAGTTTTGTTCTAATGCAAGTGGATTTTAATAAATCGCAAAATGCCGTTAAAGAAATTTCTGCTATGTTGCTCAACAATATCAATAAACCAATTTTCCCTGGCACTGATTACACAGTTCGATTAATTTTTTTTCAGATTTTCAAGGGGATTAGTAATGATTTTTCACTACAACTATTTGGCAATAGGTTCAATACCTATGGTCAAAGGTAAGCGGCTTTCTCCCTGATTGGGCTCGGAAAATTACACTCAATATGGCACAATGCCGAAACCGGTTTTTCTAAAAACCAAATTCGACAAGGGATAACGGAAATTCGTTCCAAAATATATATATGAAACAAGGCTTAAAATCGACAACCTGGAAAAACTGAGAAATTACTTGGTAAGTAAAATCCAGACTTTGAGAAAAACTTGGTTTCATCATTTTCCAAGAAAAAAAACGGAAAATGTCGTACAGCGTTTGTGCTCAATAATAATGCTGGATATCTACTAGGTATTAAATGACCAATTTCAATGACATATTTGGGCATTAAAAAATACTTTTGCCATTACGTAAAGAAAAATTGTCATTAAATTCGTTTCAAAATGGCATTTTTTAAATGGCACACATTTTTCGTCATTTCAGTGCCTAGTGGCAGGGATGCCAGCGATGATCAATAAATTATTAAGATTATTTTTCTGGAATTAACGATTTAATTGTATCGTTGTTTTGTGTTTCATTAATCGATTATTAATCGCTTAGTTGTAAAACAATCGTAAAAATATTTTCAAAAAATAAAATTCTTTAGCTGTCTAAAATTTCAAACAGCCGCAAGAATTGCTCAAGTTCAGAGTATACAATGATGTAAATAGTTGTGCATGTAAGCCCATTGTAAAGGCTACAAAACTAAGTGTGGCAACGTTAAAGGCCTTACACACTCATTGATTTATCGGTGAACCAGTTTGCAAGTTGGTCAACCTTGAGGAAATAAAAACTGTTTACCCAAAACTTTACAGACTTTCGAAAAAATACTGTCATTTAGTAGTAGTAGTTTTCAAAAGCTGGCGCTTCAGTAGGGTGGTCCAAAATGCATGTGAAAAAGTAAAGTCGGAATTTTTATGCTCTCACCCTCTAGGATTTTTCTATACCGAAAAAATATTCCCCTTTTTTTCAAAGCGCTCAAAGTT
>NW_023458560.1:53396052-53412669 GCF_013731165.1 Rhagoletis pomonella
GATGAGCAAATGGGAATTGTTTTGTACAGTTTATTTTCGTACCCTGATTGTGAGTATATATGTACATACATATATTTCGGTATATATGTATGTCTGTATCGAGACAGTTATTTCAATTACGGTAAATTAAAGGTTCGACAACTTTAATTCACCGTACGGGAAACCGCTATAAAGGTTGCATACGTATGTATATAATAATATGTGCGCACTTACGGGTTTCTCTGGTACCACCTGTGACTTGTTCCTACTGTACCGCACTTGTTTTGCCTTTTGTGCTGTGCCGCGCCGGTGTTTTTCTGTGCTGCGCCGGTGATGCTGCTGCCGTTATCCTCCGTTGCTGTTGCTGCCGCTTGCCAAGACGCCTCGTGAGAAATTTCGAACTTAGATTTTTTTTTTTTTATATAAATATGTATAATTTTTTTTTTTTTTTTTTTTAATGCACTGTGGCTTTTTTGTTTTTTATGCACTTTGGCTTTTTTGTTTTTTGCTGCACTTTACTTTTTTTCTATTATTTCTATTCTTCCCCTTTTTGATCGCACTTATTTCTTCCAAATTAATTTCTTCTGTCAATCAGAAATTACAATCTTTGTTCCTTTTTTCTTTTTTTTGAAATTTTCTCGTGCGACTTTAATTTCTCACTTGGTGCTTTTTTCACTTTCAACCAATATTTTTTATATTTTTATTTCCACACTTTATGGCTGCGTTTCTTTATACATTCCGGATAATCCCATTTCACAGCCGGAATAAACAGAATGCGTTTGAAATATACGTCAACATTTAATCAGGAACGTTCTAAAGAATAAATAAACAAAAAAGCTTATTCCAAACGTTCAGAATGAATAAAGAAATGCAGCCTATATTTAGTTTTTAACCGGCACGCTTTCTGTTTCGTTTTAAGTTGTATTGTTTGGTACTTAGTTTCTTTTTCGCAAAGATTTATTTTGTGCATATGTATGCGCACAATTTTCAACTTCTTTTGCACACTTAACTTGACCGACCGGACTTAGTTTATACGACCGCCGCCAACCGCTTATGATTTAAAAACTGACAAGAGCTGACCGAATAGAGTTTTCGGTTGATGAGACGGGTGCGATCGTGAACGTGTTTGTACTCTAAGTAGAGGGTTGCCGATTCCTTCGAACGGATCGTAAGGACCATGTTCGAGTACTTACGTCCACTTGTTGCGTACGTGCAGAGTGCACTTGCATAAAACGTATGCATGTAAATCAGTGTCCGCCAAAAAGAGGTCTTAAAATGAGAATGTATTAGTTATGAAATAAAAAATGAGAATGTGTTGGTGGTAATGCACGGAAATGCGTCAACAACCTGCTTCGCCTATTGTTTGCATGCAACTAAATAAAATTTGTTGCTCTGCTACTCTTTCTGTTGACGTTCGGATTGTGTACGTGTAAGAAGCCGATTGTGTACATGTGAAAGGCCGCATATAGTTCGTTTCCCAGGAAAGTGTTTGGCGGTCACTGATGTAAATGCGTAACGAAAAGAGATATAGTTTGCTTTACAATCTATGAATCTCAAGTGTTTATTACCCTGCAAAAATCGGGTCTACTCCATGCATGCGTGTAAAGAGTACTCCCTAAGGATCAAGGAGTACTCCAAAATTAACCACAATTCATATAAAAAATATGGTCCAATTAACATTGCGATGTCCTAGGGCAGGACCATATACTCCATCCCTGCATTACATCAGAGTAACACAAAACTACTCCAACATATTAACAATGGCATTGTTGCTATATTTTTTCGTTTGTTCACGCTTTTGTTCTTCACTTCTCAAATACTTTTTCGAAATTAATAAAAACCAAGACAAAAATTAGAAATTATAATGTTGCCTCTGACGGCATTCGAACCCGAACATGCTGGGAGCTAGGAACTAACAGCGAGCATCTCTACACGTTCAGCTACAGCCAGACATGCAAATGTGCTTTCAAATGCTCAACTCCAATAACGTTTCGTTAAAACACGAGCAGTGATCGGATAACAAACAAGACACCAGTTGGTCCGCTACAGCATGACAAAGGAACACTTTTGTAAGTAGTCCAATTTACCACAAATAGACTACATGATCCAACGATTTTTGCAGGGTATCCAATATGTTTGATTACAATGCAAATTCTAATTCAAGGTGCCAGAGGGGCGGATTTGAAAGTTAACGATGTGAAAGCGGTGGCGGTCAGTAGAAGACTGACTGGAGCACTAGGTTGGCGAGGTCGGGTCACCTCGTATCGTCGCTTACAAACTTCGAAACTACAACATTAAGGAATTTACGATATTCGAATTGAAAGGTTACAATAGTATGCGAATAAGATTTTAAGTTTAAGTTACAATAATTAAAAAACTTAAAAATAATAAAAATATTTGATTTGGCAAACGAATGTAAAATAATTTAAAAGTATTTGAAAATTGTCGGTGTTCTGCAGGTGAAGGCTTTGCTCATGTCTTCAACAATATGTATATTAGAACGTGTCAAATAAAAGGTTTTTTTCTTTCGAACCCTTGGCCAACTTTATTTATTTTTTTTTTTGTATGTTATCATGGCAAGGTCAACTTTTTTATTTTATTTTTTTAATTGTACTAATCCAAAACCAGGCTCATTTAAAAGAGCAATCCTTCTGCTATAAGAAGGGTATGTTTACTTATTTTATGTTAGTTTCTGTTATGAGATATAAGCATTTATATGGTGGGACCTCGAGAAAATTTCTCAAATTCAGATATCTTTTGTAAATAAAGAATCAGGTTTTTAGGAACTTTTTTAATGACAACGTACGTAAATCATGACTCTCTTTTTAAATTAGTCAGAGTGTGATCTTAAAAAAAAACCGGATGGCAGAGAAAACTCACTAAGAAAAATTTCCGGAATTGCACAAAAATATGTACAGTCCATTTTCGAAAATAGCCATTTACTTTAACGCTACTTATAAGTTAAAATAATGTTATTGATGTTTTTAACATCTAATAAAATGGAAATATGCAGCGAAGTGAAAAGGTTACTATTACTTTGTAAAAATAGTTTGAAAACGCATTTGGAATAACTTCAAAATACGACTTTCTTCTTTACAAAAAAAAAGTTGCGGAACAAACATTGCACAGTCTTTCAAAGTTGGTATTTTGTGTTCACAATTCTATGGAGCCTTAACTTTTCACTCAATTTGATAAAGTTTTATTTTAATGAAAGTTAATAAATAATAAAATTTGCAAGAGACCAGTTGAGCCCGACTTTTGATTTTTTTTAGTGCGAAATGGAGAAAAAGCAATTTTAACGAAAATCGAAACTATTTCAGGGTTCTCCCAAAACGAAAAAAATTTACATGTCAGAAAAACTTTTGACCAAAATTAATAATTTTTTTCTTTTTGGTTTTTTTTTTTTAATTTTGGGTATGCATTTTATAGATCAGACTAAGAGGCTAAGAGTTTGCGTCGATTTCCAGTAATTTAGCAAGCACTTTTATTTCCCATTTAATATGCAGATGTGTTCGAAATGTTGGCGAAAAAAATTGTTAAAAATCATCCCAAATTTAGGTCCCTGAGTTTAATAATTACTTTATGTAAATACATAACGCACATCCCTTTAAAAAAAAGGCAAAACTAAAAACAATGTTGGCCGATGTTTTCGCACAGACCAATTCATAGGATCTATTTCTAGTTAATGCAAATATTCTTTTCTTCATACATGTATTTACATGTTTTTAATAACAATTCTTTTCGAACTTTTGTCAGTCTCCTTGAACATTACATACATACATACGTAGTTAATTATTTGCTCAAGAGTTCGCGTCTTTAATATTATTGCTGTACTATACTACATACTTATAGTATTTATCATGTTTAATCACCTACTTGATGTGTATCTGTCTCTAGATGGAATTGTAATAAAGTTTTTACAGACATTGAGTATGCAAGTACATTTGTAAGTATGTACATTAGGCTGTGTCAGTATATATGAAAGAAAATGAGTTGAGCGTAACTCAGGCTTATTTGAAGATTTAAAAAAGTGGACAGTGAAAAAAAGAAAGTTACAAAGAAAACACAATTTAGTTGGTTTTTATCGTATGCCTAAACAAATTTTCTCTCGACATACAGAAGTGTTCAAATAAAACTGACTCTCACTAAACTTTTGCACGTGATAAGCCCTAATATATATGTATGCAAATAAGTAATTAATTTCCACATACTATTAATATAGTACCATTTTCAGCAATGTCACGATAATCAGATTTTTATAAATAAGGCCATGAGGTTATTGAGATAAGCGATGTTTGTATGTATACTGACTACTCTTGTTATTAAAAGTAAAAAAAATGTTGAATTAAACTTTCACTCTTATTATGACAAACCCGAAACTAAAAAAAAATATTTCCGCATTCAAATACTGTGTGATGAGGAACGAAATCAGTATTCTAGGTTTTTGTGCCTAGTTTGTATCTTCATTAAAAAGCAGTCGGACAGATTATATTTGATGTACAGTGCTAACCGGGTAGAGTGAACTAATTCATGCAAGGCCTGTTTACCCAAAAAGGATTATTCATAGAACTCAAACTATGGATTTAAACGCAATTTAAGTTAATCCATTAGCTAAACACACACATATTATTTAAGATATCATATAATATTCAATTTAAACATTTTTATATCTTAAAGATTAATTACTTCCAAAAACGGGATTAGCATTGATTTGTTTATATATTTTTTTTTCTTTAAGGAAGCAATAGTTGTGTTTTCGTATTCGCCAGCAAAAAATATCCAGTAACTTGCCAGTAACCAAATTTCGGAGAGTAAGCCAATATTTACTACCAATGAGGGAAATATGCAAGAAAGTACGAAAACGCAAAACCAGCAAGAGGTTACAAGTTTTATGAACATCTGATTAATTTGTTAACTTCCGGCGCAATTTTCTAAGAAAAATGGTATTTCCCATCTTAATATATATTGAAACAGGTTTATTTTGTAAATTGTAACTCTAAAAGCACCACAAACAATTCTTTTGGTAATGTGAATTGCATTAAGCATCGTGCCATTACCTGTTTCCCTTACTAGCAAATAGTAAACTAGTAAAAATGTATCCAGTAAAAATCTAGTAAAACTTGCAAGTTCAGCTGTCATTTTTGGCTTTCTCAATTCTCTTTCTTTTTCTATTTTCTTGCAAGTTTTTACGTACGAAAACGCCTTCCAGTAAAAACCAGTAAAATTAGTACTGGATTTTACTTGATAGTGCGTACGTGAACAGGGCTTATGTATCAAAAGAATTCATGTTTTTTTTCGATCGCCTTTGCATCTTCTTGTTTGTTCACTCTACTCAGTGCAAAATAAATTATGAGCTCACTCCACATAGTATTCAATGAAAGAGATTTGGTGTTCACTGTATCGAGGAGTTCGGCTATTCCGGGATGGAATGAACCCCGATTTTTTGGAAGAACGATCTAAAAGAAACAAGTAAGAAAGTCTAAGTTCGGGCGGAGCCGAACATTAAATACCCGGCGCAAGTATTAAATATATGTTTTTTTTACTTTTCCGAAGCCATCCGCTAGATGGTAAGCCGGGGTGTATCAATTTTGAGTAAATTAGCGTCCTTCAATTTCGAAATATTGAAGTTTCAAGCATTTCTGAAATTTACCGTTATATGAGAAGCGGCCGTTATTTTAGCCCGATTTCAATAATTTTCAACGTTTTGCTTATATGTGGCAAGCACAATATCCACACCGAGTTTGGTACAAATTGGTAGAACGGTTACCGATATACTTATATATGATCATAAGTGGGCGGTGCCACGCCCATTTACCAAAATTTTACCATGAACGTATTTCTTGGTAAAGAATTGTTGCAAACATCAATTTTGAATAAATTAGCTTCAATATTTACTGATTTATCGAAGATTTTGTATTTCTCTGAATTACCGTTATATGGGATGTGGGCGTGGTTATTGTGCGATTTTAAAAAGTTTCGGCCATTTGGTATGTTGTGCGAAGGCCAACAACTGTGCCTTTGTTTGGATGAAATTGGTGCAGCGGTTACCAAGATATACACATGTAACCATAAGGGGGCGTGGCTACGCCCATTTTCCAAAAATTTATAATATTCTTATTTTTCGTCTAAAAATTATTGTAAATATCAATTTTGAGTGAATTATCTTCAATAGTTACTAAAATATCGCAGTTTTCGTATTTCTGGAAATTACCGTTATATGGGAAGTGGGTGTGGTTGAAGTCCGATTTCGCCCATTTTCAATACCAACGTACCTTGGATTAAGGGAAACCTACATACCAAATTTCGTTGAGATATCTCAATTTTTGCTCGAGTTATCGTGTACACGGACAGACGGACAGACGGACGGACAGACAGACATGGCTTAATCTAATTCTTTTTTCATCCTGATCATTTATGTATACATTTGTCTATATCTATCTCGATTCGTTTTAGCTGTTACAAACAACCGTTATGTGAACAAAATTAATATACCCTTGTGCACAAGTGCGCTCGGGTATAAAAAGTTTAATAAATAGGTCTTTCCCTGTCTCTAATAGTTACACCTAGGCTTGTGTAGACGATGTGGGCTGCCTCATTACAGGCCATTCCCTATCATTTGTTTTCAAACACAAGAACAACAAAAACTAGTAGTGAGTAAAAATTTTGGGTGGGCCACCATTTTTTCGAAGGTCGAGCTTTTTTTGTGCAATTATCTATTTATGCTTCAAAACGATAAGAGAAAAATACAAGTTTCACAATTTTTCGGAATTTTGATTATTTTGGAAGTTATAGCTATTAACGTTTTTCGAAATTGTTTAGATTTTAATTTTGTTCTCCCGATTGGCAATACCAATTGTGCTCATGTTTTAAACAGTTGAGAATGTTGGTGTTTTCCTCCCATTTTTATTTTTTATTTGACCATACATTTTTGGTTTATAAAATTTTTTTTAATATCACTGACATCTCAATGGCCTTAAAATCGCGTTTTGGGCTAATAATATTGTACGTTCTATTAGTAATTATTTGAAAAGAACTTTTTTCCGCAATGCATCGAGAGGAAAGTTATTCTCGCCTTTTTCTTGACGCCCAATGTATTTTGTATGTAAAACAATGAAATGAGTATCGCAAGAGCGCTAGACCCGCTGTCAATCGATACTTGTTGAAAAACTCATGCGAGGTAAATATCTACGGCAAAGCTAAGCAGACCTTTAAAATGACCTTCAAAAGTAGAACCGTTAGTTTTTGCCATATTTTGACTTGAGAACAGCATGATTTTCGAAAAAAAAATTAAATAAGTTTTTGAGTTCTTGCGACCTTGTAAAAGGACTTCGTGACGCGAGAGCGGCACAAATATGTATTTAAAGCTCCTTGCTTACGGCTTTTAGGTACAAAAAAGTCACAGTAATTTTTCTGGTATACAACCAGACAACTTTTCCTGATTTCTCTATCTCAAAAACTTACCTGCGGCTGGTGCTGGCTTAATCCCAATACTGAGCCTGGTCTAACGAATTGTACAACTGCTACTAATGCCCAATTTCAGATGACCTATCGCAATCGGTGGTATTTCCATTTTGAATGAAGAATATTTCAAAATCAAATGCATTTGAACAATAAATTAATATTTAAAAACTCCACATCTCTGAAAAAAAAGTTCAAAAATCTTTATTACCATAAAATTAAGGCAAGCAAACCATGGTACGTATCACAGTAGGGTTATCAAAAATTTACTTTCAGGTCATATATTTAATCAAATGACCAATATTGCATATATGCAACCCTGTGAGTATATCAACCCATACTTTCAAGGGCCAAGCAACAGTGTTGCCACTTGTTTGGCATATTTAATTAAAGGTGATCTGAAACACAGCAAAAGTTAAATGGCATTTAAATAACAATCCCAAATTAACCCTAAGTGCCATTTAAATTTTCATCTGAAATTGGTCCTAACTCTAGAGTCTATATCGAAAATAATGGAAACAATCTTCACGACTTTCTACGGGGAATATGTATTGGTACTGAAAATGGATGAAAGGCAGAAGTTTAAGTGTCAGTCCCGCTGCAGATCTTTACTAATTAACAATATAAAAAAGGCAAAATAAAATAACGAAATAGGCTGGGAAAGGCAAAATAAAATAGCGAAAAATGCAGAAAAAGGCACTAGGTGTTGCAGAAAAGGCAAAAAAAAGCAAAACAAAATAGCAAAAACGGCAGGAAAAGGCAAAAAAGCAAAATAAGGCACCTAAAAGACAGAAAATACGAAGAACAATCAAAAAATACATTTATATTACAAGTAAAAAGAGAAAAACTATGAACTAGTTTCATTATATGAAAAATTTGTACTTTGAATATTTGACTATTTCCCAACAAACATTGGGAGTCATAAATTAGTCTTTAAGGAGTCCTATATCGGAGCTATTACGCTCATAATGAGCTCATTTAAGAGTCCGATATGAGGGTGTTTCCCTTTCTCCGAAGGTCGACTTATATGAGCTTAAATTCATACATCAAATGAGCCTCAATATGAGTCATATTGGACTCTTATTGGCCTAATATACGGCTCATTTTGCACTCTTTTAAAACAATTATTGGCCTCATATATGAACCATTTTTGACTCTTTTCGAGCCTCTAATCAGCCTCATAAATTACTAAATTCGGACTCTTATTTTAGGTTGTTCTTTGAGTCTTATTGAACGCTCTATATTTGCAAAAGCATTCAGCAAAAATTCCTTTCAAATAACATGCATACATACTTACGTGCATATACACTAGGCCGGGTCGATTTGTGGGGAGGCAAAAAAATCGCCCATTGCTCTGTGAAAATCATATTCTGGGGATCAAAGTAAGAAACTTTGCCGAAGGAACCATACCTCTAAAACGAATTCTGATGTCCCCCAATTTGGGTCGAACTTTTGGGTAGGGGCAAATTTTGAAAAATCCCACTTTGACCCATTTAGAGTGCTCCAATCGAGTCCAAATGTATGACCGACCCCCACTAACTTTGGAGGCCCGACCCACCGATGCCAGTGGCACAGCCCCTGGAACCCCCCTGGGGGTTCACCATACAAACATTTCAAAAAATCGCCGGTTTTGCACTTTACATGAAAAAATCACCGAAATGCCTATGTTTTTTCTTTTTGGAGTTTATTTTTCTCTTTAGAAATTTATTTAGTCAGAACATATGTAAATGAAAAAATGAATTTAACTTAGTAATGGAAAAGAAATTAAAAAAAATTATTAGAAATTAGCGTTTTTACAACCCTTTTAAAACCAAGGCATCACTGTGATGCATTTGCATGTCGTAAACATAGTTGTGTGTGGTTTTTATTCAACCGTTTTAAAAAATGAAGGTATCACTGTGACACAATTGCAAATCGGAAAATTGCTTGTGTGCGTTTTTTAAGACACAGCTGCATGTCGTAAACTTACTTGTATAGTTTTTTTACCTACTTAAGAAATGAAGGTTGTTTTTACAACCCTTTTTGTGGGTATTTTAAGGCACCTTCTTAAGAAATGCGCGTTTTTTGCAACCATTTTAACAATTAAGGTATCACTGGAATGCGCCGCAACCCTTTTAAACAATGAAGGTATCACTGTGACACAATTGCAGATCGTAAAATTGCTTGTGTTGTTTTTTTTAAGCCACCACAAGACACATCAGGTAGAATTGAAATTACCATTTCATTCTTATTACCTCGTCTCGTAGACCATATATAACGCAACAGTTTTTGTGAATGCATTAAGTCGTTGTGAAGAACTCAAAGTGTGAAGTGCTAATTTCAGATAAAAAAATATTTCAAAAAAAAATAATAAGTGAAGTGACCATTCCAAATCAAAAAGTAATGGAACTTAGAGTTTATAAAAAACCAGATATAAACTTTAATTGCACAAGTTATACGGAAATGATCAATTTGAATGATATAAATATCGTATTTGAACCACCGTTCACGCGAAGCATTCCGTACGATACATTGAAAGAATATTTAAATCAAGATGATCCACCGTTTAATGATCCAAAAATTCCATCACACATACAAGGAACGGAACGACATGTTCAATTACTAGCTAGCGTTTCCAAACGGGTTATACCGGAAAATGTAGAGGCTGTTATGGCGACGATATTAGAGAGCCGTGCGAAATTGCCCAGACTTGAAAGTAAAAAAGACTTCAAACAATATCATAAAATAAATGTACCTAAATGGACAAGAATGTACCTAAAAAAATATTTGTTTGTAGATTTTATATTTAAATTTTTATTTAAAAACTTGGATACAAAATATGTATGTGGATAAATATATACGTGCATACATACATATCTAATCTATGACCAGAGAAATATCGCATTGTCAGCACATTCTAAATATAAAAGTTTTAATCCAAAAAATGTACATACATATGTTCACCTATTAATTAACTTACACTTATTATTATTAACAACCTTTTCAAAAAATATAAATACATACATATGTAAGTAATGGTTTACTTATGACTATAATTAGGTGAAAAACTGAAACTACTCAAAAATACGTTAGACATACAGTGACTTTAACCAGCGTTCACAAGGTGATTTTTTTAAATATATTCAGAATGATTTTAAGATAAATTTGTTTGCAAATTTAAAAAAAAATATTGTTCATGCTATAACCATAACCATTAAAAATTTAGTCACTGTTTACGAAAATTATACACATTTTCATAAACATTTGAAACTTTTTAATCTGAAGATAAAGAAAATTTTTGGGTATGTATTTTTATATATTTTTTACTTTCTACTTTATAAATGTGGTTGTGGTTATAGCACACACAATAATTTTAAAAAATTTGCAAACAAATTTAACTTAAAAACATGGTAAATATATTTAAAAAAAAAAAGCTTGTAAACGCTTGTTTAAGTCACTGTATGCCAAACGTATTTTTGAGAAGTATCATTTTTTCACCTAATTATAGTCATTAATTAACCATTATATATATGAATATAAATTTTATGATGTTAATAAATAAGTGAATGTTCATACTGCTTATTGAAACACTTATAAAATATACGTAAAACAATAACAAAAAATTGCGCTTTGCGCTACATAAATTCATTATTTTTTTGAGATACAATTTCTTTGTACTTCAAAAATCTTTAATCAACTAATTGATTTTCATTTAAATCATTGTTTGTAACACTGGTTTTCAAAAAAACTTTAGCATCAAAATTGTAGCAACAGCTTTCGTTACATCTTATTAAATCTTTGGTTTGTATTAGTGCGGCACAAGTTCCTAACGTCAATTTATTTCTGGATTTTGTTTTTATTATATTCTGAATCGAAAAAATTCGTTCAACACAGGAAAAAGAATGCGGCAAAGAAAGCAAGCCTTGAGCAATACGAAATATATTTGAATACATAAATTCATTCATTTCATTTTTAGTTTTACTAATTTCAATCCAATATTCTGAAATGGGTAAATTTTCAATTTTTTTTAATTGTGGATGATCAGCTAACGCCCGATATTCAGCATTAATTGCTTCTGCCCTTTTAAGCTCTTTTTCTGGAAATAATTTAACAATTAAAGGCCAAATGCTGTTCGTATTTCCAGAAAGCACTTCTTTAGGAGCGAATGCCGGAAGCGCTTTTGTAATTTCGTTTTCAAAATCAATCCTATTTCGCAAGTCCTCACAAAATGTTGTATAAAATCTTAGAACATTTGTTTTAAATTTCATAAGTTCTACATCTTTCAGACTTTGTTCAGTATACAAAATTTCGGTTTCTGTGCCACAAAAAATTTCTAATATAGGAATGTGGTAATGTATGGAAGAAGCGTCAATTTTTTCTTTTGAAATAAAATTGCGGCATATTTGTCTAAATAAAAATGTTAAGCGTGGAATTAGCACGTGAATGCGTGCTTCTTCGGCTTGCATTTCGACATTAACTCGTTAATAAGTTTGAGTACATACGATAAAAAAAGAAAATATAGTTTTATGTTCGTGTCAGAAAGGCTGTCTGAAATAAATTTGTTATTTTCGTTACCAAATCCAGATTCATAGTTGCATAGTCCAAAATAGTACTGTAAAGGAGTCCACTGTTCTAATATCCGATTAACCACCATCTGCAATGTAAGTATACATATGTACGTTAATATATTTATGAACATATGTTTATTAAGAAACCTTAACCTTATATAAAAGTTACCTGCCGTGAAAGCCATCGCGTGGAGCTGTAGCGTAAAATGACATGCAGTTCACTTCCAAACTCTTGTTGGAAAAAAAATTAGCCTTTCGGCTTGCACTATGGCAAAAGTGATGATTAATGCTCCGCATAAGTTTCTCAACATCTCTGGGGAGCATTAAGCAGCTGCTTCTGAAGATAAGTTTAAATTATGACAAACATCTCCGTTTATAAATATTTTTGGACAAATCGCTCTTAGTTTCGCTTGGACGCCATTGCGTTTGCCCATCATAACGTTACAGTTGTCTGCAGCAAACCCGAGTAAATTTTCTGTGGAAATGTTATGGTCCTTCAATACCTTCATCAGGCTATTAAAAATTCCTGTCGAAGTAGAATTGGCAACCGATGCAAAATCTAAAAACCTGTCTCTGCAGTTTTGTGTGAAAATCCGTATAATCACTGCAAGATTCTTGTTCATGGACCCATCTGTACTCTCGTCTATGATCACAGAGTAATATTGCGTATTAGCTGCATTGCAAATTGATTTGCAATTCTCTGGTCCGGTTATTGACGTTATTATTTTCTGCCCTTTTTGCCGATTCAAACACATTTTCGAAACTATTTTTGAGTCCTTCACTGTTTTTACGCACTGCGATAGATGGTCCAACGATGTAAAAGGTAGATAGCATAAACGAATTTCGAGATCTTTTGCAGAATGCATAATTCTATTTTCTTCACTATTTTGTTGAGTAAAGTTGGAAATTTTAATCGTTGATTTCGCAATATTTTCATTCTTCTTATGCAAATCAGAATTTGCATGGCGAAAAATATGGCTTAATTTGCCGAAAATGGGTACGCAACACAATAAACACTTTTTACCCTGTTTAATATTTGGATCTTCTTGTAACCATGGATAGGTTTCTTTCCATTCCTTCCTAAAACGAATTTCATATTTTTTCTTTTTGGCCGGGATTTCATTTTGCCCATCTTCGCCTTCATTATTGCTAAACGGAAGGGTCAACGAAACAAAAACCACTTGCAAATAGTAATACTTACTTTTCATCACAATCTGCTTCTTTAGTTATATTGTTTTGCCGAGTGAGCCACCTGAAACAAATAAATATAGATAATAAATAAATGCTGTACATGTTATTTATTTCGTTATTGAACTTACTTATCCATTTTTGTTGAATTGAAGAGACGCCCGAAAAACGCGCTTAGCCACACAACTTTTCATTTAGTTTTGAGCTTCTTCTTTTGTATGTAAGATTCGCAATAACGAAAAATAGAAAACATACAGAGTTGCATGTCGAAACAAAACATAGTTCTTGAAAATCTCGTTTGCGGTTACAGCCATTCAACGTACCGCATGCATTATTACAACAGGCAAAAGAAAAACTAAAAATGGATCTGACCATAAGCTGATTGTACCTAAAATAGAGAGAGTGTACCTAATGTACCTTTAAGTCCGCAAACGTCGGAAAAAGGTACAATTGTACCTACTTTTTCATCCCTGATGTACATATGTACTCTTCAGCACACTCATACAGCATCAGGTAAAACACTGCTAGCAGCATACCAACCACTTCGTTCGCCAGCTACCATCGGGACAGCGCACACGACGAATTCTCAAACCAAATACGCAGCAACGGGTATAAAGAGCTGAACAAGTGCGCAGTCGAGTCAGTCTCGCTAAGTAAGCGTTGGGCTTGACTAGTCGGTTGGCGTCTAGTGGTGTGTCCTCGGACGCACTAAATCGTCTCTGACTGGTCAACCCAAACATTGCTTGACCAGCCGGTTGCGTCTAGTGGTGTGTTTTCGGACGCACTAAATCGTCTCCGGCTGGCCGAGCCGCGGTTACCGCTGCCCCCATTCCAGCCCCTACTCACGTAGTGTGCAATTATGGGAGCGGCGGTACCTGACGAGTCTCGCTAGGTCGTCCAACCGCCGCCGGGAATCGCTTGTCGAGCTGTACGTCACCGTTGAGGGCATCCAAAGCTATCGCGAGCGTCCGCCGCTATCGAGGGCCATCCGAAGCTGCTGAAAGCCATCCGCCGCCGCCGAGAATCATCTGCTGCGCCGCTAATGCTACTCCGCAGCTAGTGAGAGCCATTCGCCGAGAATCATCTGCTGCGCTACTGCTACTCCGCTGCTTTTGAGAGTCATTCGCTGCCACTGAGATTCATCTGCTGCGCCGCTACTGCTACCCCGCAGCTATCGAGAGGCCACTGCCGAGAGTCGCTCCGCCGTTCAGCTGCTCACCAGACTCCCCGACGTTACCAAGAATCACCCGCCGTGCTGCTAGTGCCCTCACCGTTGCTCCACCGCTCCTGAGAGCCATCCGCCGGGCTGCTAGCGCTCTCGTCGTCATCCACTCCGACCCGACCGCACGACAACAACGCTCATCCCCCGCTCTCTCTCTCTCTCCCTCTCTTTGGACATAAGGTTGCCGGCACTCTAGTCATAGCGCCGTGTGTGTGTGTGTGTCCTCGAATTAAATACACGAGAATATTGTGTTTTATTTGGTGGGGGTTAGTGGGACCTCCGCTGGACTCTGGATCGACTGAACTCACCTCAGCCTTCGACAAAACCCACCTCATAAGCTAATTGGCGCAAAATCGATGATTGCAATAACAACATAGCAGAAGATTAGCTTATTATAAATTTTTGGATAATGGGCGTGGCGCCGCCCACTTATGTACCACAAATGTGTATCTCGGTAACCGAGTTATCAATTTCGACCAAACTCGGTGCACGTAGTAACCTTGGTACGGAAAAGCAATTCGTTGAAAATTACTCAAATCTGAATAAAATTACACTCGGTTCCCGTATAAATGAAGGTCAATTTAAGAAATTTTAAAAATGCGATATTTTATTAACTCCTAACTAATAACTAATATGTTCCAAGTTAATAATTACAACAATCTCTTAACGAGACTGTTATAGACTTTTAGGAATTGAGCGTGGCACCGTTCACTTTATGACTACAAAGGTCTATCTCGGTAACCACTTTATCGATTTCTACCAAACTTGGTTCAATTATTTCATTAATTATAAGTCAGCATATTATCGAAAACATTTGAAATCGCTAAAAACTTTCCTGAAATTTTTTTTTCAAAAAAGTGGAAAAAGTTAATAAAAAAAAATAAAACCTTTTCTGGGTAGCTTTTCAATAGTTAAAGAGATCCTGGAAAGCAAAAAGTTCTGCAAAATTACATAAAAAAACATTTTTTTTCATAAGAGTTAAATATTTGAAAAAAATAACAGTTTTCTGGGTGGCATTTCAATAGTTCTAGATTTCCTGGATAGGAAAAAAAGTTCTGCAAAATTACGCCGAAAAAAATTTTTTTTTTCGAAAAAGTCGAAAAAGTAAATTAAAATAAAAAAATTGAACTTTTCGGGGTATCTTTTCAATAGTTCTAGAGATCCTGGAAAGGAAAAAAAAAGTTCTGCAAAATTAGGCAAACAACTGTGCCAGGCAGCTAGCAGCCTCGCGAGGCTGTGTGCGATAAGTGTGCGTGTGTATTCCAAGTTTTGTCCTGCGTGATATTTTGGTTTAAAGCTCAAACAGTCAACGACGTATCGTAGACGTAGACACGATCTACCTTATGGGATTCGCGTGTTAACGAAAACTCACCACCGCATGGCAGTGACGTTGCCATTGCTTCTCTCTCTATCAACAGTAAATTTGATATGCTGCTACGTACGTCAACCTACGTTTACGCTACGTCGTTGACTAACTGCGCTTTTAAAGTTTCGCTCTGTGGAATTAAACGCAAACGCACGCAAGCTAATTTCGGGTGACGCGGAAAAACAAATTAGACGGCGTAGATTTATATCAGGTTAGGCTCTATGCTGGCAGCCGTTTTGAGCCAGCAGCTTTGGCCCCTATTATGAGTTACATTCGATCTTCGACTGTGGTCGAAAGTGCTGATCGAACGAATTTTCATTTGGTATTATGGCGCTCATTCGATGAAGAATAGCGCTATTGTGAACTTCGCTCGTTTATGTTGTTCACAATAGTATATTTTTCACCGCTGAGAAGCTTTGTTTACAAATCGAGCAAACTAAATAGTGTGCCAAGGGCGTAGAAAGGGGGGGGCCCGCAAATGCCGCCCCCCCCCCCCCCCTAAATCCAAGAAAGACATACCAAAACAAGTAAGAAAGTCTAAGTTCGGGCGGAGCCGAACATTAAATACCCGGCGCAGGTACTAAGTATATGATTTTCACCTTTGCGAAAGCTACCGCTACACGGTAAGCCGGTGTGTATCAATTTTGAGTAAATTAGCGTCCTTAAATGTCGAAATATTGAAGTTTCAAGCATTTCTGAAATTTGCCGTTATATGAAAAGTGGTCGTAATTTGAATCTGATTCCAATAACTTTCAACGTTTTGCTTCTATGTGGCAAGCACAATAATCATACCGAGTTTGGTACAAATTCGTAGAACGGTTACCGAGATACATATATGTGATCATAAGTGGGCGGTG
>NW_023458560.1:53412769-53418583 GCF_013731165.1 Rhagoletis pomonella
GATTTTCTACCGGGACGAATTAAAAGTTTTGATCTAGCTCTATTTTTTGAAGCGCAATTGAAGGTATGATAAAGATACATATCGAAATACTTTATTTTTTTAGCTTTTTTTCAAATCGCTTTAGCATAAGTGTCCACTTTCGCCCCCAGCGCTGCTTACTTACCATACCTTTATCCCATCAGCGGCGCAGATAAGAGCTGGTACCATATTGCTCAAGGCTGAACTGAAACTAAAACAGTATATAGAGTTTACATGCCCTTTTCCTGGTCGTAATACAAAGACACAATTCCGCGAAGTGCAGCTAGGCTATAACAAAAGTCATGTTGAGTTGCAAGAATTCCAAATTCCCTCCCTTCTCGAACAGTTAAAGGCGAATCCGGCATATTTTCAACTTTCAGAGCAAGACACTTACTTTCAACATGAACCAGGAAAAACTCTTCGTGTACAGCTGGATTTAGATGTGTTACAGGTACCTGCACGATACCACCTAAGTGTCTGGGAGCGATTAGGTCAGTTTTGGTTATATTTTGCTTCCTTCTTCGGCATCTCTTTCTACGTGATGAATAAGATTAAAGATTATCTTTTTGGCCGACACATTATTCGAGCTTGGGAAGTTATACCTTGGAAAAAGCTTTACTGACACGGGCGTGAATGCTTAGCAGAAGATACCATTGATTTAGATGATTTCTCTACATCTGTTATGTACTAAATATAAAAAAATATATGTAGTAAAAAATACTTCTGTTCCATTCTCTATGATATGCAGAGTTCTATTAAATCAGACTTTAATAATGCATCAACTAATGTGTTTTCAATATTCAGTGCCCTTTGATAATATCAACATAAGTATGTACAAACGTAATTCTAATTGAAGTGTATTTATCATGAGACGCGTAATTGTTAAAAATGTATTCAAATTTAAAATTAGGTGAAATCAAACTACATTGAACTTAGCATTTAAAAAAAATATTGCCGCATATTATAATAGCTGTCATCGATTCGCCACTTCGCCACAAATTTTGTCTGTGAAAGCAACAACAAAGTTAGCTAGCAAGGACGATATCGAATTTGGTTGTACTGCATCGAGTTTGTTCGTTTCGACACTTGCTAACTGTTGGAGAATCGATGTCTGCTAATATAGGTGTATATTATGTGGTTGAGCATTAAACCACAAATTCAAATTCTTGTTAACCATTTTCACGCTTAATTATTCGACATAAGTATTGACACTTTGTATGCTATCATTTTTTCTGAAAAGAGGTGAAATCCAAACTTTCAGAATCGATAAGGCTTTTTGCTGACGCCGGACTCGGATCATAAGCGCGATTATCTTCAATTATTATCGTTGTATGCGGGTAGTAATCAAGTTGGACAAATAAATACCGATATTCCATTTTCCCTGACGGGGTCTATTAAAATATAATGACAAACTGTAAAACACTTAATTGAAAATTGGACATACTTCATACAAGTACCTTTCGTGATTCCAAATGCACAGTGCCTCGGTTCCGTATACCTTGAACATAGAACTGCATGCGTACATGTAAGACGCCGTTACGCTCGAAGGTTGAATGTGCAACTCGCTGTCTGCGACCACGCCGCGATTCCTCACCATATCCCTTTATTGGGGCGCCTAGTGCATCCTGCACACGTGGATCCTAGAAATAATTATTATTCGAATATTCAACTAATAGCTTTCTCATGAACTTACTTCTTTTACTAGATCGAATGCGTCGGAATAAATATTATTTGGACTAGAACTGGAAAAAAGTTCGCGGAATATTGCGTAAAATACTATGCCGGTCACCCCAACCCCAGCCAGAATTATCGCTGTGTAACTGGCAGTTTTTGTGTTTTCCTTAATTTTTTCAGCCAGAGGCCGCACGTCTGTCGATATATCAGTAGGGCCAGTGGTTTCTTGTAAAGTGCGATTGGCATTCGGATCTTCCTTCCGCGTTTGGTAAAGGGGACCCTGTGTCGTCGCAATCATGCGGCTCCATTTAACCTTCAATGTTGATGTTATGCTGGGATTCTTATGCAGCAGCTGACGTAGCACTACGAGTTGTGCCATTTCGATAATTAAGAGTTTTATATTTTATAAAACTGCGATTATAAAACTTTTATTTGCCTACGAGCTAAATTAGAATATCCCAAATAAATAAAATTAAAGTCAGCTGTAAAAATATAGGTTCCACAATCAGCTGATTCCATTAGTTGCTGCCACATTTTCTGCAATTAAACTTTAACTGAGCTCACAGAACGGAAATCTATCAAAGAACGTAAATCTATAAGGTCGGTGTTACAGGCTAACCTAATATTCGCGGCTTGCGTTTTGGTACGCATGCCGTCGACAAACAAACTTTTGTTTGCCAAATTAAATGGCGGCTGCTTAGTTTGCTCGGAGGTGGTTATGTCGAGTTTGGCACAGGGTTGCACGTTCATTATGGTTTTCATGGCTATTGCCAACACGAAATAAGAATTTCAGATGTACATAACGCGCACAATTTAAAATTTTTGTATATGACAACGCCGAATTTGCTGCAGTTTGACCAAACAAAATTAGTTTGCTGTGAGAGTCGCCAAACTCGCACTGTTGTTGTTGTTGTTGTAGCGGCTACAACAACCCCGCCCAGATCGGTTGGTATCTCAGTCGTTGTCGTCAAGTTCCACTAACGGCAACCCTAGGAAGCGTGCAGCTTCTGTGGGGTTTGTCCACAGGGACAAGGCCGTTAGGGTTGTCGGGTTTTCCGGGCATGCGAAGAGATGTTTCGATTTGTGTGGGGTCTCTCCGCATGCCGGACACTCATTCGGCACATCCTCATTCAACCTACTCAAGTAGGAGTTCAACCTGCTGCAGTAGCCGGAGCGAAGTTGTGCGAGTGTAGTGCGTGTCTCCCGAGGCAGATGAAGCTCCGTCTCGTCTATGTCCGGGGGTGGTATGCCTAGAACGGCATTCACAGGTCTAGAGTCTACATATTTCGAGACTGAGTCCCTGTGAATGCCGTTCAGGGCCTGTCTGTAAGCTGTCGGGTCCAGAGGTTGCTTAATGAACCTCTGGACTTCGTCCGTCAGTTCATATAGATGCCTCCTGACGTGCCTAGGCGAGGGCTCCTCTGCAAGCAGCTGTCTGCTTGGGTGGCCACTTCTGTGGCTCCCGATCAGGAACTGCTTGCAGAGCATTATATTATGCTCCTTTACCGGGAGCATTTGCGCCTCGCCGTGCAGGTGGTGTTCAGGCGACATCAAGAGGCATCCCGTCGCTGTCCTAAGTGCCGTATTTTGTACCGTCTGTAGCTTCGTCCACTGCGTCCTACTAGTCCCTGGCGACCACACTGGCGATGCGTAGTTCAAAACCGGCCGGCCTATTGCCTTGTATGTTGCCAGCAACGTTTCTTTGTCTTTGCCCCAAGTACTGCCGGCTAGCGACTTGAGGACCTTGTTGCGGCTCTGTACTTTATTGACAATAGCGGTTGAGTGCGCAGAGAAGGAGAGCAGGCTGTCGAATGTTACTCCGAGTATTTTGGGGTTATTCACCGTCGGAATTGGTGTGTCATCGACGTGAATCCCCAGCGGTAGCCTGACCTCCTTCGTCCAGGTTGTGAACAGGGTCGCGGAGGATTTCGTAGGGGAGAGGGCTAGACACTTTGCAGTGAAGAAGCGAGAAAGTTCGGAGAGATAGCCGTTTACTTTCGAACACAGGTCATCAATTCCATTCCCAGTCGCCATGATCGAGCAATCGTCGGCATAGGAGACAATCGAGACTCCCTCTGGTGGTTGAGGCAGCTTTGAAATGTAAAAGTTAAACAGTAGCGGGGAAAGGACACCACCCTGAGGAACCCCCTGTTTTATTTTTCGCTGCTTACTCGTTTTGTCTCTAAATATTACCGACGAATGTCGACCACTCAGATAATTTGCCGACCACCGTTTGAGCCTCTGTGGGAGAGAGGAGGCCTCTATATCTTCTAGTAGCGTGGAATGGCAGACGGTGTCAAACGCCTTTGACAAGTCCAACGCTACTAGAATCGTTCTCTCACAGGGACGGTTACGGTTAAGGCCTCGAGTTATCTGAGTGTTTATGGCGTTAAGTGCTGTTGTTGTACTGTGCACTTTACGGAAACCATGCTGATGCTTCGCTAGGGTCAGGTGGTTTGTGAAGTACGGGAGTAGCAAGGCCTCGAGTGTCTTCGCTACCGGGGAAAGGAGTGTAATCGGACGATACGAATCTCCTTTGTTGGCAAGTTTCCCCGGTTTGACCAGTGGGACCACTCTCCCCACCTTCCAGATGTCTGGGATGATGAGAGTGGCCATTGACAGGTTGAGGACCTCCGTTAGGTACGCTACCCCCGCAGGACCCAAATTTTTCAGCATCAGCATGCATATTCCGTCGGGACCCATGGCTTTGGAGGCTTACGCCTTCCCGATGGCCACCTGAACTTCACCGCAAGTGAAAGCAAGGGGGCACAAGTTGTTGGCAGTTTGTGCAGCCTTCTGGTCACTCGACGCTTGGCTTTGTCCACCGGAGGATGCAGTATGAACTGCCGGCTAAAATAGCTCGCGCATCGCTCCGGGTCCGACGAGGCATGGTCGCCGAAGGAAATTTCGACTCTGTCGTCGTGCTTCGTCGGATTAGACAATGACCTCACGGTTGACCAAAGCTTGCTCACACCAGAGGTGAAATTACAAGTCTTCAGATGCTCCTCCCACTTCTTCCGCTTATGTACGTTTACAAGTTGCCGAATCTCCGCGTTGAGATCCCTGATACGGGGATCTCCGGGATCGGCCGGACGAAGGCTATCACGCTCATCGGCTAGAACAGCCGCTTCGGCAGGGAAGTTTGGACGTGGGTCCGATATACATCCTGCCGGTATGAAGCGAGCTCCAGCAGCAGTGATAGCCCTGCGGAACTTACGTTCACCGAGATGGACGTCGGTTGGTGTGGGGAGCGCTGCGAAGGTGTTTTCGGTAAACTCCGCGTAACCTTTCCAATCAGCTTTAGAAAAGTTGATATAGGTCCGGTGTTTGGCGGAGGCAAAGTCGGTCGGTTTATCAATCGAAATGACTATGGGTAGATGGTCTGATGCTAGAGTCAGTATAGGTCGCCACGTTATGCTGTTTATCAGACCAGCGCTGACTATTGTGATGTCTGGCGAGCTACTGCAGTTACCCATAATCCTGGTGGGTGCGTCGTCGTTCATTGTGCAGAATGTCGAATCGTCTATCTGCTCAGCCAAGTCTGTTCCCCTACGATCGTTTGACAGGCTTGAGTGCCAAAGATCGTGGTGCGCATTAAAGTCACCTACTACCATACGGTTTTCACCTCTGAGGAGCGCACCTATATCAGGGTGATATCCTGCCGGGCAGCAGGTGACAGGGGGTATGTATATGTTAAATATTTCGAGCTCGACATCGCCTGACCGGATAGCGATGCCCTGACATTCTAGGGTGGTATCCCTGCGGTCGATGTCTGCTTCGATAAGACGATACTGCACGGTGTGGTGCGTGATGAACGCTAAGCCACCACCATTATCTCGCTCGCGATCTCGACGGTGCACGTTGTACCCGGCGCAATTCAACAAAGTTGAATTGCTGTGCAACTTCGTCTCTTGGACCGCAGCTATTAATATACCATGCCGACACATGAAGACGGTTATCTCCTCAATCTTGCTCTGTAGCCCGTTACAGTTGAATTGAAGGAGCTTCATGTGGTTCGGGAGACGTGTCGTGATGTGTGGTCTAAGTGAAGTGTATGTTCTTGCCGCCGTTGGCTGTGTGTGCTGCTGAGTTGATTGCCGCCCTGTGGTGGTGGTGGGGGGG
>NW_023458560.1:53418683-53419973 GCF_013731165.1 Rhagoletis pomonella
GAAAGTGGACACTTATGCTAAAGCGATTTGAAAAAAAGCTAAAAAAAATAAAGTATTTCGATATGTATCTTTATCATACCTTCAATTGTGCTTCAAAAAATAGAGCTAGATCAAAACTTTTAATTCGTCCCGGTAGAAAATCAAGTTGTTGTTGGAAATGTACGCGATCAATTGTGCCATCGTGATCAAAATCGTCAGTCCAGTACTACAAAAATACAATTAAGTTCGATTCTATTTGGAACTATTCCATGTTATTACTAACCTTAATTCCTTCACAACTGCCACTATGTTCTTGCATAATGCTATTAAGTTGAGGAAATGTACTGCATACTACCAAATCGTTTGTACTACGCTTTGATTCATGGCCATTAGCGGCTTCATATTTTTCGTCCGTTTCCGCAGTGAAAATGCTTTGGAATTTGAATTGCAAACGTGGCTGCTCGAAGAGAACCCTTGACTCCGAAATGCCAGAATACGGACTAAGCAACGATACCAACAACATGGGAATCATCACCGACAATATGATGAAGATAAGTACTATAATACTGGCGGATGAACATAATGCATTTTTATAAATAATTGCAGTGTTCTTTGTGTGCAAGGGTATAAACTTCATAGCTTTGCAATCTATGTATTTATTCTTCCAGATTATTTATTTTTTCTCCAAATCTTCCACTGCACTTGCAAAACTAATATTTTCTTTTAGTTGTTCCACTTGATTTTGATGGTTTCCATGGGCAACGGTATAGAGTTTGTGAAATTATCAAATGACATATGTGCATAAGATCCAACATACATCCATTGTTCGGGACGGGGTGATTTGGGGGCCGGGAATTCCTCTTGAATTCCGCGGCAAACGAGGGTCGAGGAGGTGCCGAATCCCTGAAGTCCTTCGAGGGTTGAATTTAACACGCTTAAATTCGCTCAATAAAATTAAATAAAAACACTTCACCTTTTACTCGTATATATGTATATATATATATATAAGCGCCTAACGGCCACTTTATTATATGTATATATGTGTATATAAAAAATGCTGTAATAAAATGGTATATAAAATGATTAATAGTAGAGGACCTTACGTGTGGATTGCTCGGAGTTCTCTTCCAAAGTGGCAGAGTGTTGGGCGATCGCAGAAGGCGAAACCTAACATCCGAGGCGGGTAACAGGACTCGAGAAAAAGGAACTCGAGTAACGAGTAGCTGTTCCCGCTTAGATCACAGCGACATCTACCAGTGAAATTCTCTACTTCATAAACATACTTAAGGTGAAGGGGGCTAGCGTAAACAT
>NW_023458560.1:53420073-53423430 GCF_013731165.1 Rhagoletis pomonella
GGGGGGGCGTCGCAATTGAAGTCTGCGACCGAGCAGCGCAACACGGGCCCTCGAAGTTCCCCGTCCAATCTCGCGTGGTACGCAGACCTGAGCATGCCCTAAAGTGGCACCAGCCAAGGCAGGTGTTGCACTTGACTGATGTCACATTACGGAATATCCTGGTCTGACATACCGTGCAGATTGTAGTTGGAACCAGGAGTTGTTGGCGGCGGCGTGTGGGTGGTGGTGCGGTTGTGTGTGTTATGTGGTCTGTGGTGGCTGTGGTACGGTCTGTGGTGTTATTATGTTGTTGTGTTGTGGTGACTGTGTGTGGCTGCTGTGTGAGTGTGTGGGGCTGCTCGGGCGGACTATGGTTAGCCGTGGAGGCTGCTCTGTTTGAGCAACAGGGGGCCACGTACGACGTGGTCCACTGTCTGTGTGTCCGTAGTCCCGAGCAGACCCTGAGGTGACTCCACCCCTCGCAGGCATTACACTTGACTGAGGTGGAGTTGTGGTGTAATCGTCTTCGGCATACACAGCAGGTGTATGTTTCTGGCCCAGTGTTTGACTCGATGCCAGCCCTGATTGGGAGAATGCGTAGTGAATGTAGCCCTATGGACGGACAACTTCTAAGATACTTCGCCGACCTAAACGGGGTTAGATCGCCGAAACAACAGCCCTTGGTCGGGTGAAACCCGAGTCATTCTGGTACGTAGAACCGGCTGTCGTGGGAATGGCAATTCTCCGCACTCTCCGAGTTTGCTGCAACAACAATTGAACGCAGTTTGCCAAACAAAATTTCTGCATAACACCAACCTTAGGGACCACTCGTTACTTTGAAATTATGCCGCGACGATGAGGAGTTCGTCTCGCTTTTGACTCTGTCCGCGGCAGATTTTTGATTTTATTATTATTGCACAAGTAATTAGGAAAATTTATTTTAATTTAGAAAATAAATAACACGCGGCACATTTTCAAAGTAACGAGTTGGAGCTTTTTATAGATTTATGTTCTTTGGATTTACGTTCTTTGTGCCTTCTTATACATTTACGATCTGTGTCTTTTGAAATAAACTTGTGGCAGCTCTTGTTATGTTTTGTTTTCGTTCGACATTCAGCAGCAATTTGTTCGCATGACGTTCTCCTTTTTGACATTCTGCTTTGAACGACAAATGTGAAAAAGAATTTCCGCTTTTGCTTTTGTGAATTTGGCCAAAAAATCAGAATCAGAAAATCTTGAACCAGAATGAGAATTGGACGTGTGCGTGCGCGCCCTGGTTCCATCTTCTCATATTTGTGTGTGTGTGAGAAAATTAAATTATTTATAATGACTTTGGTAACGAATGCAAAGGAAGATAATTGTTGAAAGAGTTGTAAACATAAACAATTTCGAAAGGCGCCGAATATTGTGAAAATCTATAATCGGTGTAATCTAGTGATTCGATTAAATAATTTTGAATAGGTATTAAAAAGTGAAAAAATTGTCAATTATGCCGCAGCGCAAACGATTGATGTGGAAATTTCGCAGTGAAGACGCGTATTCGAGATTTTCCTGAATTTCGTTTCATGTATCTGAGTATACACACATACCTGCATACATATGTATGTATGCACTCGCAATGGAAAATTCAATAAATAGCACCAAAGTGTGGAAAACTAATATAGTGAAAAAACGTAATTGCTACTTAATTGTGCAGTATACATATATATATGCATTTACCACATAAAATAATTGTGAAAACGCTTCAAAATTATAACTAATTTAGATGACTTCCATAGTATCATCACCCACACAGAATTCTGCACGTTGCCACCGAGGCACTGTATAACTAATCTTTACCACATAGACTATATTTAGGTGACTTCCATGGTATCATCACCCACACAGAAATAAAATTTCTGCACGTTGCCACCGAGGCACTTCATTCTGTCAACGTTTACTTCTCATTGCTTTCATACCCAAAATTCTTTTATAGACGTGGAAGATTCGTGACTGTTTCGCCACATAATTTAAATTAATGCGCACGTACCTAACCATATATGTATGTATAAACATACATTTATGTATATCTATTCTTAATGCACCCGTCATTCCAGAAATAAAACAGGTTCCTTGTTTTCTAATCGCTCATTAAGAGCATCTGTATAAACATATTTACATAGATACGTACATATGTACATATATTATTTCTCTTCTTTGCCTGTGCGAATATTTACTTGCTCTGTGTAACAAAAAATCTTTTTGTTTTTTTAATTTAGTCAATTAGGGTAATGTGAATTTCGACAGTTCCATATTTTCGGATTAAATACCTACCAAGTGAAAACTGCACAAGCTTAGCAAAGCACGCTACCTCCGGCCGGATTGGCAGAACTTCCAGCAACGCGTTCGCGAAATAATTGCGAAACGCAACTTAAAATACATATTTATTTATTTTGCAAAAAATCCACAACATTAAACATATCCATCCGTTTGCAATTCTAATTAAATTTAAGTCGCAAGACATGTAATACAAAGATTGCATACAAGCATTGGCAAAATTGTTAGCAGCAATAATACAACATAAATACATATGTTTCTATATATGTAAATCAACACTACGACTATCAATCTTCCACTGTTACTACAAACCAAATTAAATTTGGACGCATCATTCAATAACATAAGTAAAACTATTACTTATAGAAATCTATCTCGGCGTCGACTTAAGCATCTGTAAAAGCATTTAACTCAGTCAACATGGATTGGGTCATTCATGATGAACTCGGTATTACTGTCGGTCATGTGGCTAGGGGAGCAGCAGCTTCCGCTATGGTCATCGGCGGTGTTATACCTTATGTACCGCAATATTTGGAGATCAAGAAAACACAAGATGCAGATGGATTTTCGCTTCACGTTTGTCTTGCTTTGTTGATTGCGAATTCTCTAAGAATTTTCTTCTGGTAAGTGAAATCCGTACTTATAACATGTACGCATTAAATTTTTCATTCCTTAACTTTTTGGCAGGTTTTTATAGGCAAATATGAATTACGCTAATTATATTTTTAGTTTAGCATTTTCGTGCGAATCCGTTTTTGTTATCATACACATTAGTGTGCCTGTGTGAAGTGTGAAAATTTTTGGTCAATATCCTAGGCTCGCCGAAGTCCATCAAATTTCAAGTACTAAAAAAATGGGTTCCTTAAGTAACTAACTTCGATTCTCTACAAAAAAGGTCCATATACCAAATTATGTAGGACTAATACTTTAGAAGATTATTGGAATTTTAGTAAAAAATTTATTAATTAAATTATTTATAAATTTTTTTTTGAGCATATTGAACTGTGGTGGACTTTTGCGAGCCTAGGATATTGGCCAAAAAATTTCACACAGATTTTTTTT
>NW_023458560.1:53423530-53437949 GCF_013731165.1 Rhagoletis pomonella
TTTTTTTAGCTTTTTTTCAAATCGCTTTAGCATAAGTGTCCACTTTCGCCTCCAGCGCTGCTTACTTACCATACCTTTATCCCATCAGCGGCGCAGATAAGAGCTGGTACCATATTGCTCAAGGCTGAACTGAAACTAAAACAGTATATAGAGTTTACATGCCCTTTTCCTGGTCGTAATACAAAGACGAAATTCCGCGAAGTGCAGCTAAGCTTTAACAATAGTCATGTTGAGTTGCAAGAATTCCAAATTCCCTCCCTTCTCGAACAGTTAAAGGCGAATCCGGCATATTTTCAACTTTCAGAGCAAGACACTTACTTTCAACATGAACCAGGAAAAACTCTTCGTGTACAGCTGGATTTAGATGTGTTACAGGTACCTGCACGATACCACCTAAGTGTCTGGGAGCGATTAGGTCAGTTTTGGTTATATTTTGCTTCCTTCTTCGGCATCTCTTTCTACGTGATGAATAAGATTAAAGATTATCTTTTTGGCCGACACATTATTCGAGCTTGGGAAGTTATACCTTGGAAAAAGCTTTACTGACACGGGCGTGAATGCTTAGCAGAAGATACCATTGATTTAGATGATTTCTCTACATCTGTTATGTACTAAATATAAAAAAATATATGTAGTAAAAAATACTTCTGTTCCATTCTCTATGATATGCAGAGTTCTATTAAATCAGACTTTAATAATGCATCAACTAATGTGTTTTCAATATTCAGTGCCCTTTGATAATATCAACATAAGTATGTACAAACGTAATTCTAATTGAAGTGTATTTATCATGAGACGCGTAATTGTTAAAAATGTATTCAAATTTAAAATTAGGTGAAATCAAACTACATTGAACTTAGCATTTAAAAAAAATATTGCCGCATATTATAATAGCTGTCATCGATTCGCCACTTCGCCACAAATTTTGTCTGTGAAAGCAACAACAAAGTTAGCTAGCAAGGACGATATCGAATTTGGTTGTACTGCATCGAGTTTGTTCGTTTCGACACTTGCTAACTGTTGGAGAATCGATGTCTGCTAATATAGGTGTATATTATGTGGTTGAGCATTAAACCACAAATTCAAATTCTTGTTAACCATTTTCACGCTTAATTATTCGACATAAGTATTGACACTTTGTATGCTATCATTTTTTCTGAAAAGAGGTGAAATCCAAACTTTCAGAATCGATAAGGCTTTTTGCTGACGCCGGACTCGGATCATAAGCGCGATTATCTTCAATTATTATCGTTGTATGCGGGTAGTAATCAAGTTGGACAAATAAATACCGATATTCCATTTTCCCTGACGGGGTCTATTAAAATATAATGACAAACTGTAAAACACTTAATTGAAAATTGGACATACTTCATACAAGTACCTTTCGTGATTCCAAATGCACAGTGCCTCGGTTCCGTATACCTTGAACATAGAACTGCATGCGTACATGTAAGACGCCGTTACGCTCGAAGGTTGAATGTGCAACTCGCTGTCTGCGACCACGCCGCGATTCCTCACCATATCCCTTTATTGGGGCGCCTAGTGCATCCTGCACACGTGGATCCTAGAAATAATTATTATTCGAATATTCAACTAATAGCTTTCTCATGAACTTACTTCTTTTACTAGATCGAATGCGTCGGAATAAATATTATTTGGACTAGAACTGGAAAAAAGTTCGCGGAATATTGCGTAAAATACTATGCCGGTCACCCCAACCCCAGCCAGAATTATCGCTGTGTAACTGGCAGTTTTTGTGTTTTCCTTAATTTTTTCAGCCAGAGGCCGCACGTCTGTCGATATATCAGTAGGGCCAGTGGTTTCTTGTAAAGTGCGATTGGCATTCGGATCTTCCTTCCGCGTTTGGTAAAGGGGACCCTGTGTCGTCGCAATCATGCGGCTCCATTTAACCTTCAATGTTGATGTTATGCTGGGATTCTTATGCAGCAGCTGACGTAGCACTACGAGTTGTGCCATTTCGATAATTAAGAGTTTTATATTTTATAAAACTGCGATTATAAAACTTTTATTTGCCTACGAGCTAAATTAGAATATCCCAAATAAATAAAATTAAAGTCAGCTGTAAAAATATAGGTTCCACAATCAGCTGATTCCATTAGTTGCTGCCACATTTTCTGCAATTAAACTTTAACTGAGCTCACAGAACGGAAATCTATCAAAGAACGTAAATCTATAAGGTCGGTGTTACAGGCTAACCTAATATTCGCGGCTTGCGTTTTGGTACGCATGCCGTCGACAAACAAACTTTTGTTTGCCAAATTAAATGGCGGCTGCTTAGTTTGCTCGGAGGTGGTTATGTCGAGTTTGGCACAGGGTTGCACGTTCATTATGGTTTTCATGGCTATTGCCAACACGAAATAAGAATTTCAGATGTACATAACGCGCACAATTTAAAATTTTTGTATATGACAACGCCGAATTTGCTGCAGTTTGACCAAACAAAATTAGTTTGCTGTGAGAGTCGCCAAACTCGCACTGTTGTTGTTGTTGTTGTAGCGGCTACAACAACCCCGCCCAGATCGGTTGGTATCTCAGTCGTTGTCGTCAAGTTCCACTAACGGCAACCCTAGGAAGCGTGCAGCTTCTGTGGGGTTTGTCCACAGGGACAAGGCCGTTAGGGTTGTCGGGTTTTCCGGGCATGCGAAGAGATGTTTCGATTTGTGTGGGGTCTCTCCGCATGCCGGACACTCATTCGGCACATCCTCATTCAACCTACTCAAGTAGGAGTTCAACCTGCTGCAGTAGCCGGAGCGAAGTTGTGCGAGTGTAGTGCGTGTCTCCCGAGGCAGATGAAGCTCCGTCTCGTCTATGTCCGGGGGTGGTATGCCTAGAACGGCATTCACAGGTCTAGAGTCTACATATTTCGAGACTGAGTCCCTGTGAATGCCGTTCAGGGCCTGTCTGTAAGCTGTCGGGTCCAGAGGTTGCTTAATGAACCTCTGGACTTCGTCCGTCAGTTCATATAGATGCCTCCTGACGTGCCTAGGCGAGGGCTCCTCTGCAAGCAGCTGTCTGCTTGGGTGGCCACTTCTGTGGCTCCCGATCAGGAACTGCTTGCAGAGCATTATATTATGCTCCTTTACCGGGAGCATTTGCGCCTCGCCGTGCAGGTGGTGTTCAGGCGACATCAAGAGGCATCCCGTCGCTGTCCTAAGTGCCGTATTTTGTACCGTCTGTAGCTTCGTCCACTGCGTCCTACTAGTCCCTGGCGACCACACTGGCGATGCGTAGTTCAAAACCGGCCGGCCTATTGCCTTGTATGTTGCCAGCAACGTTTCTTTGTCTTTGCCCCAAGTACTGCCGGCTAGCGACTTGAGGACCTTGTTGCGGCTCTGTACTTTATTGACAATAGCGGTTGAGTGCGCAGAGAAGGAGAGCAGGCTGTCGAATGTTACTCCGAGTATTTTGGGGTTATTCACCGTCGGAATTGGTGTGTCATCGACGTGAATCCCCAGCGGTAGCCTGACCTCCTTCGTCCAGGTTGTGAACAGGGTCGCGGAGGATTTCGTAGGGGAGAGGGCTAGACACTTTGCAGTGAAGAAGCGAGAAAGTTCGGAGAGATAGCCGTTTACTTTCGAACACAGGTCATCAATTCCATTCCCAGTCGCCATGATCGAGCAATCGTCGGCATAGGAGACAATCGAGACTCCCTCTGGTGGTTGAGGCAGCTTTGAAATGTAAAAGTTAAACAGTAGCGGGGAAAGGACACCACCCTGAGGAACCCCCTGTTTTATTTTTCGCTGCTTACTCGTTTTGTCTCTAAATATTACCGACGAATGTCGACCACTCAGATAATTTGCCGACCACCGTTTGAGCCTCTGTGGGAGAGAGGAGGCCTCTATATCTTCTAGTAGCGTGGAATGGCAGACGGTGTCAAACGCCTTTGACAAGTCCAACGCTACTAGAATCGTTCTCTCACAGGGACGGTTACGGTTAAGGCCTCGAGTTATCTGAGTGTTTATGGCGTTAAGTGCTGTTGTTGTACTGTGCACTTTACGGAAACCATGCTGATGCTTCGCTAGGGTCAGGTGGTTTGTGAAGTACGGGAGTAGCAAGGCCTCGAGTGTCTTCGCTACCGGGGAAAGGAGTGTAATCGGACGATACGAATCTCCTTTGTTGGCAAGTTTCCCCGGTTTGACCAGTGGGACCACTCTCCCCACCTTCCAGATGTCTGGGATGATGAGAGTGGCCATTGACAGGTTGAGGACCTCCGTTAGGTACGCTACCCCCGCAGGACCCAAATTTTTCAGCATCAGCATGCATATTCCGTCGGGACCCATGGCTTTGGAGGCTTACGCCTTCCCGATGGCCACCTGAACTTCACCGCAAGTGAAAGCAAGGGGGCACAAGTTGTTGGCAGTTTGTGCAGCCTTCTGGTCACTCGACGCTTGGCTTTGTCCACCGGAGGATGCAGTATGAACTGCCGGCTAAAATAGCTCGCGCATCGCTCCGGGTCCGACGAGGCATGGTCGCCGAAGGAAATTTCGACTCTGTCGTCGTGCTTCGTCGGATTAGACAATGACCTCACGGTTGACCAAAGCTTGCTCACACCAGAGGTGAAATTACAAGTCTTCAGATGCTCCTCCCACTTCTTCCGCTTATGTACGTTTACAAGTTGCCGAATCTCCGCGTTGAGATCCCTGATACGGGGATCTCCGGGATCGGCCGGACGAAGGCTATCACGCTCATCGGCTAGAACAGCCGCTTCGGCAGGGAAGTTTGGACGTGGGTCCGATATACATCCTGCCGGTATGAAGCGAGCTCCAGCAGCAGTGATAGCCCTGCGGAACTTACGTTCACCGAGATGGACGTCGGTTGGTGTGGGGAGCGCTGCGAAGGTGTTTTCGGTAAACTCCGCGTAACCTTTCCAATCAGCTTTAGAAAAGTTGATATAGGTCCGGTGTTTGGCGGAGGCAAAGTCGGTCGGTTTATCAATCGAAATGACTATGGGTAGATGGTCTGATGCTAGAGTCAGTATAGGTCGCCACGTTATGCTGTTTATCAGACCAGCGCTGACTATTGTGATGTCTGGCGAGCTACTGCAGTTACCCATAATCCTGGTGGGTGCGTCGTCGTTCATTGTGCAGAATGTCGAATCGTCTATCTGCTCAGCCAAGTCTGTTCCCCTACGATCGTTTGACAGGCTTGAGTGCCAAAGATCGTGGTGCGCATTAAAGTCACCTACTACCATACGGTTTTCACCTCTGAGGAGCGCACCTATATCAGGGTGATATCCTGCCGGGCAGCAGGTGACAGGGGGTATGTATATGTTAAATATTTCGAGCTCGACATCGCCTGACCGGATAGCGATGCCCTGACATTCTAGGGTGGTATCCCTGCGGTCGATGTCTGCTTCGATAAGACGATACTGCACGGTGTGGTGCGTGATGAACGCTAAGCCACCACCATTATCTCGCTCGCGATCTCGACGGTGCACGTTGTACCCGGCGCAATTCAACAAAGTTGAATTGCTGTGCAACTTCGTCTCTTGGACCGCAGCTATTAATATACCATGCCGACACATGAAGACGGTTATCTCCTCAATCTTGCTCTGTAGCCCGTTACAGTTGAATTGAAGGAGCTTCATGTGGTTCGGGAGACGTGTCGTGATGTGTGGTCTAAGTGAAGTGTATGTTCTTGCCGCCGTTGGCTGTGTGTGCTGCTGAGTTGATTGCCGCCCTGTGGTGGTGGTGGGGGGGCGTCGCAATTGAAGTCTGCGACCGAGCAGCGCAACACGGGCCCTCGAAGTTCCCCGTCCAATCTCGCGTGGTACGCAGACCTGAGCATGCCCTAAAGTGGCACCAGCCAAGGCAGGTGTTGCACTTGACTGATGTCACATTACGGAATATCCTGGTCTGACATACCGTGCAGATTGTAGTTGGAACCAGGAGTTGTTGGCGGCGGCGTGTGGGTGGTGGTGCGGTTGTGTGTGTTATGTGGTCTGTGGTGGCTGTGGTACGGTCTGTGGTGTTATTATGTTGTTGTGTTGTGGTGACTGTGTGTGGCTGCTGTGTGAGTGTGTGGGGCTGCTCGGGCGGACTATGGTTAGCCGTGGAGGCTGCTCTGTTTGAGCAACAGGGGGCCACGTACGACGTGGTCCACTGTCTGTGTGTCCGTAGTCCCGAGCAGACCCTGAGGTGACTCCACCCCTCGCAGGCATTACACTTGACTGAGGTGGAGTTGTGGTGTAATCGTCTTCGGCATACACAGCAGGTGTATGTTTCTGGCCCAGTGTTTGACTCGATGCCAGCCCTGATTGGGAGAATGCGTAGTGAATGTAGCCCTATGGACGGACAACTTCTAAGATACTTCGCCGACCTAAACGGGGTTAGATCGCCGAAACAACAGCCCTTGGTCGGGTGAAACCCGAGTCATTCTGGTACGTAGAACCGGCTGTCGTGGGAATGGCAATTCTCCGCACTCTCCGAGTTTGCTGCAACAACAATTGAACGCAGTTTGCCAAACAAAATTTCTGCATAACACCAACCTTAGGGACCACTCGTTACTTTGAAATTATGCCGCGACGATGAGGAGTTCGTCTCGCTTTTGACTCTGTCCGCGGCAGATTTTTGATTTTATTATTATTGCACAAGTAATTAGGAAAATTTATTTTAATTTAGAAAATAAATAACACGCGGCACATTTTCAAAGTAACGAGTTGGAGCTTTTTATAGATTTATGTTCTTTGGATTTACGTTCTTTGTGCCTTCTTATACATTTACGATCTGTGTCTTTTGAAATAAACTTGTGGCAGCTCTTGTTATGTTTTGTTTTCGTTCGACATTCAGCAGCAATTTGTTCGCATGACGTTCTCCTTTTTGACATTCTGCTTTGAACGACAAATGTGAAAAAGAATTTCCGCTTTTGCTTTTGTGAATTTGGCCAAAAAATCAGAATCAGAAAATCTTGAACCAGAATGAGAATTGGACGTGTGCGTGCGCGCCCTGGTTCCATCTTCTCATATTTGTGTGTGTGTGAGAAAATTAAATTATTTATAATGACTTTGGTAACGAATGCAAAGGAAGATAATTGTTGAAAGAGTTGTAAACATAAACAATTTCGAAAGGCGCCGAATATTGTGAAAATCTATAATCGGTGTAATCTAGTGATTCGATTAAATAATTTTGAATAGGTATTAAAAAGTGAAAAAATTGTCAATTATGCCGCAGCGCAAACGATTGATGTGGAAATTTCGCAGTGAAGACGCGTATTCGAGATTTTCCTGAATTTCGTTTCATGTATCTGAGTATACACACATACCTGCATACATATGTATGTATGCACTCGCAATGGAAAATTCAATAAATAGCACCAAAGTGTGGAAAACTAATATAGTGAAAAAACGTAATTGCTACTTAATTGTGCAGTATACATATATATATGCATTTACCACATAAAATAATTGTGAAAACGCTTCAAAATTATAACTAATTTAGATGACTTCCATAGTATCATCACCCACACAGAATTCTGCACGTTGCCACCGAGGCACTGTATAACTAATCTTTACCACATAGACTATATTTAGGTGACTTCCATGGTATCATCACCCACACAGAAATAAAATTTCTGCACGTTGCCACCGAGGCACTTCATTCTGTCAACGTTTACTTCTCATTGCTTTCATACCCAAAATTCTTTTATAGACGTGGAAGATTCGTGACTGTTTCGCCACATAATTTAAATTAATGCGCACGTACCTAACCATATATGTATGTATAAACATACATTTATGTATATCTATTCTTAATGCACCCGTCATTCCAGAAATAAAACAGGTTCCTTGTTTTCTAATCGCTCATTAAGAGCATCTGTATAAACATATTTACATAGATACGTACATATGTACATATATTATTTCTCTTCTTTGCCTGTGCGAATATTTACTTGCTCTGTGTAACAAAAAATCTTTTTGTTTTTTTAATTTAGTCAATTAGGGTAATGTGAATTTCGACAATTCCATATTTTCGGATTAAATACCTACCAAGTGAAAATTGCACAAGCTTAGCAAAGCACGCTACCTCCGGCCGGATTGGCAGAACTTCCAGCAACGCGTTCGGGCAATAATTGCGAAACGCATCTTTAAATACATATTTATTTATTTTGCAAATGAACAAGTCAAAAAATCCACAACATTAAACATATCCATCCGTTTGCAATTCTAATTAAATTTAAGTCGCAAGACATGTAATACAAAAATTGCATATAAGTATTGGCAAAATTGTTAGCAGCAATACTACAACATAAATACATATGTTTCTATATATGTAAATCAACACTACGACTATCAATCTTCCACTGTTACTACAAACCAAATTAAATTTGGACGCATCATTCAATAGCATAAGTAAAACTATTACTTATAGAAATCTATATCGGCGTCGACTTAAGCATCTGTAAAAGCATTTAACTCAGTCAACATGGATTGGGTCATTCATGATGAACTCGGTATTACTGTCGGTCATGTGGCTAGTGGAGCAGCAGCTTCCGCTATGGTCATCGGCGGTGTTATACCTTATGTACCGCAATATTTGGAGATCAAGAAAACACAAGATGCAGATGGATTTTCGCTTCACGTTTGTCTTGCTTTGTTGATTGCGAATTCTCTAAGAATTTTCTTCTGGTAAGTGAAATCCGTACTTATAACATGTACGCATTAAATTTTTCATTCCTTAACTTTTTGGCAGGTTTTTATAGGCAAATATGAATTACGCTAACTATATTTATACCCGAGCGCACTTGTGCACAGGGGTATTATAACTTTGTTCACATAACGGTTGTTTAAAACAGGCAAAACGAATGGAGATAGATATAGACAAATGAGTACATAAATGATCAGAATGAAAAGAGAAATCGATTGAGCGGTGACTGTCTGTCCGTCCGTCCGTCCGTTCGTCTGTGCACACGATAACTCGAGTAAAAATTGAGATATCTTAACGAATCTTGGTACGTGGACTTCTTTTGGGCGTAGGACGGACGGTATTGAAAATGGGCGAAATCGGACAATAACCACGCCTACCTCCCATATAACGGTAATTTTCAGAAATACGAAAACTGCGATATTTTAGTAACTACTGAAGATAATTCACTCAAAGTGGATATTTACAATGAGTTTTAGACGAAAAATAAGAATATTAAAAAATTTTGGCAAATGGGCGTAGCCGTGCCCACTTATGGTTACATGTGTATATCTTGGTAACCGCTGCACCAATTTCTTCCAAACTTGGCACAGTTGTTGGTCCTGGTACAGCATACCAAATTGCCGAACGGTAATTTAGAAAACTACGAAATCCTCGATAAATCAGTAAATATTAAAGCTAATTTATTCAAAGTTGATGGTTGCAACAATTCTTTACCACGAAATACGTTTATGATAAAATTTTGGAAAATGGGCGTGGCACCGCCCACTTGTGATCACATATATGTATCTCGCTAACCGTTCTAGCAATTTGTACCAAACTCGGTATGGTATTGTGCTTGCCACATAAAAGCAAACCGTTGAAAATTGTTGAAATCGGACTAAAATTACGGCCGCTTTTCATATAACGGTAAATTTCAGAAATGCTTGAAATTTCAATATTTCGAAATTTAAGGACGCTAATTTACTTAAAATTTATACACCCCGGTTTATCATGTAGCGGTAGCTTTCGGAAAGGTGGAAAACATATATTTAATACTTGCGCCGGGTATTTAATGTTCGGCTCCGCCCGAACTTAGACTATCTTACTTGTTTTAGTTTAGCATTTTCGCGCGAATCCGTTTTTGTTATCATACACATTAGCGGGGGCCGAAAATCCGCTTTGTTACAATTTTGATTGGTAATAGCAAAAATATGGTTCATTATGCTCTAAAAAAATATCTGTGTGAAGTGTGAAAATTTTTGGTCAATATCCTAGGCTCGCCCAAGTCCATCAAAGTTCAAGTACTAAAAAAATGGGTTCCTTAAGTAACTAACTTCGATTCTCTACAAAAAAAGGTCCATATACCAAATTATGTAGGACTAATACTTTAGAATATTATTGGAATTTTAGTAAAAACTTGATTAATTAAATTATTTATAAATTTTTTTTTGTGCATATTGAACTGTGGTGGACTTTTGCGAGCCTAGGATATTGACCAAAAAATTTCACACAGATTTTTTTTGAAGCATAATGAACCATATTTTTGCTATTACCAATCGAAATTCTAAAAAAGCGGATTTTCGCCCCTTCCTAATACACATGTTCATGTCGTAAAAAAGCCCAGTTTCAAGTCATGCACTTGACTATAGGATTTGAGACGTATCTTTGCCTAAATCAACATGACTGGGATTAATTAGAATGAGTTTAGGGGCGAAATAAGGAATTTATCTCTCTGTTAAAAACAATAAGTGGATCTCATAATCTTAATAATGTATGTATTTGTTATACCTGATTAAATATTTTTCTTCTGATAACCTTAATATGCAGCGTTATACGATAAGATTTTGTCATGAGAGTTATTAATGGGAAGTAATAATCGACAACTTAGACGAACTAAACATACATGCATACATATAATAATTTCAATATATCCGATTCGTATAAAAACCAAATTTTACCCCATTTTTCATATTTAATTAAAGCTTTTTGATTTATACTTTCTTCATAGAGATTAGGTTTAAGTGATAATACTACGCCCGCGATTTGAGCATATTGTGAACAAAGTTACTGATTACTGAATTTAATATTTCTCCATTATTAATCAAATCATAGTTGATTCTAAGCTGTAAAGAGAGCCATATTTAAATTCTCATTTCCAATTTTAAAATACGTACACTTTACATTTAAAATACCCTGAGCGCATGACAATTGCCTAATTATGCACATATTTTATTCATGACAAATTACCATAGGATTGGTATACTCGAATATTCGTTAAGGTTGGTCAAGTTTCACTCAATGCCAGCATATTCGTCAATTACTCAATACTGTCATAACTAAAAAAACTAAAAACTCGAAAAAAGCAGATTTAAAGTTTTAAATTTACATACATATACAGTACTTATATCTAGTTATCCGGCAGGCAGTGAAAAAGGAATGTTATGTAATGTATATATATTTTTTATTACGCGGGTGTATCTGGGGTTTATATTGATAGACATTCACACTTATTTACATATATATAATATGTATGATTGTGTCTATAGCTTCATATCTCACACCCGGACGTTCTATAGTGAGACAGTATTAAATTGGCCATTTGTTAAAACTTCCGATTCATTTATATTTTCATTAAATTAATTGGGTTGATTTGGTATACCAGAAGTAACATTGATTGCCTTAATCAAGTTTCAAACGCTGATTCAATTGGGTCAGTTTTCTAACATATTACTGTCTTAGTTGGGCCATTATCGTTTTCGTAGTCATTTATATTCATTTAAACCAGTGATTCCCAAAGTGGTCCAGGTGTACCCTAGGGATCCACGGGAGACTCGACAGGGGTCTACGTTGGTGTGAAAAAAATATGGGGGTCCACGAGTTGTAAGAGGAGGTCCACGAAAATGTATCTGGTTCGATAGTAAAGAACCAAAGTGGTTGCTTGATAGCTTATTTATTTAACTTTAATTTTTTTAGTGGTGCTCTTGAAGCACTGGTGAACTTACCGTCACTTTGTGTCATCATACGAGGGGAAGTCTTAAAGGCCACCTGTAGACTAAAAAGAAGCGGATGTTGGTATAACACTGAGTGAGGCGATGCGGAAATTGCCGGCGGCAGACGATGTGGTGAAAAATAGGTGGAGGGTAAGGAGTTTACGTGTCTACAGGTACAGCCAAGCTGCGCTTAAGGCATCCCAACAAACAATTAGCTTTGATATATATTTTATAACGATTTGAAATCAAAGCCTTTCGCAAATGTCAAAGGCGTGAAAATGAATTGATTTTGATTTGAAAATTACAGCTTTCTCAATGAAAAGGGAGTTTGATCTTCATTTGAGAATATCGTTAACTCTATAATCAATTTCAAAGGTTATTTATCAGTTGTACTTCAAATGTGGAAATAAAATTTATTATAGAAAATGTATATTTCATATCTATTTTTTCTTCGCGAATTACATATGTATGTACATAACAAAAGAAACAATTAAGATAAAGTAATTTGCAATAATTTCGTCTTGAAGGGCTGCAGCTTCTTTAATCGGCGCAAACCAAAAATCATATCCACTATTTGTAGGCTTTCTCTTCGAAAATTATCTTATTATTTTTATAGGCGGCATACACACTGGGCTACTAGGAAACAAGTTTAAACATATGCTTTAAAACTATTACAAAATATTAGTCACCCGGGTTAAAATATACTTCAATTAGGTATAATAATGCAATATTTCCAAAAAAAAACAGTAGTATCCATTTCTGGAATCCAAAAAAAGTATAATACATATACATTCATGTATGTTTGTATGTATGTACATATGTATATATTGAGGCAATAAATAGGTGAGACTAGAAAATAAACATTTATTTTCTCGCCTTGCACAAAAATTAATTGGCACACATGGCTTAGTGTGGTATTTACCCAGTACGGCATAGCTCAACCAATTTCCTCAGAAAAAGTAATTTATTTCTGCTTATGTAGCAACTGAATTCAAATTGATGTATAATCACTTAGCAGCCTCCTTGAGATAAATCAAATGCTTACACCTTTGATATCTTTGCAGATAATTCAATATTAGTTAAAAAATCATCTAAGTTTGGGCAATTAACTACATATAATACTACCAGCCGGTTTCATCAGTAAATTAAGTGGAAAATGATTTCTTATTTGCTGTCAATTTCCATATAAAATTCAGAAAATTAAAGTAATTTTTCACTTAAATTGCTTTCGTGAAAATGGCTGTAAGTAATTTTAATTTGGTTGAAAAGACATTTGCAAATATACGTATCACATATTTTTACATTTTTATTTATACAAAGCGCACACAATCAAACTAAATATTTGAAAGCACATTTACATGTCTGACTGTAGCTGAGCGTGCAGAGACGCCTGCTGTGACTTGTTAACTTCCAGAAGGTCCGGGTTCGAAGCCCAACGGAAATGATAATACATTTTTTTTTGTGTCTTTGAAATTTAAAAAAAAACATCTGGGAAGTGCAGAACGAAAGCTTACTGAAACGAAGCAGTGCTTTAAGCCAAATGAATTTTAAAGTAGTTGACAGTAGGACATCTCCATGTCAAAATAAACAGTTCATTCCAAGGAAGAAAATCAGTTCTTCAATTAGTTGTGGTGGGTAAAAAACTGGTTCAACTTCAATATTTATATAAATAGCTGCTTTCCGTACTGGGTAAAGACACATGAATACACACAAGAGTCACATCTACATATGTAAATGTGCATGTATATGTATTTGTATATGTATGTATGTATATGTTAAGACCACTTTGATACGGTTTTATTGTTGACTCATGCATAATGTTTACTTTGGCATCCAGTATCTATTTTGCTAATACCATTTTTACTGTACAAATTTCAGACAGTTTATCTTATCAGCAATGGATTGTATCAAAAAGGTAACCATTCAACGGTGATATACAAAAAATACTCATACATTTAGAGCGTTTGATGGAAAAACTTCAGAGCCCAAAAATAATGTGTAAAATATGCAGAACTGGCTTTTATGTTGTGTGAAAAAAATACATATAGCGATATCTGTCAATTGTGACTGAGAAGAAGGAAATTAGTATAGTTTGCAATTTATTTCTTTTCCACCTTGCATAGCAATTTAGCCCAGGAAACAATCATACTCTGATTCAAATCAGGATCAAATTAAGGCTTTATGTTTAGCTACTTACTTTCGATTAAAATTTTGCATTACCTTTATAATAATTGTTTAAAATTAAATTTGTTCAAAAATGAATAAGACTAAAAACTCTAACCCAATTAAGGTTTGGATATTGCAGTATTCGGAACTCGTATTTATCCCGAATCAACACCAACATACCAAATACCTGTCCGGCTTGTGAAGGTTCCTCCCACGACACCAAACACCCCTCCCCCTTTGGTCCAATCCTGTCGGAACAGCACGTTTCCTGGGCCTACCTTTTAATGCGCTTCACGACAACTAATCGATTTAGGCGCCGCCACAACAATAACAACTATAACTTTTTCTCTAGTTTTTAGCATTTGGAGTTACAATGTTCTACCAGCAAATAAGCGAAATGTACATATTTGTGCAACTTTTGAAATTATTCCAAATTTAGTAAAATATGTATATTCTAAGTACTGAAAATATAGACGACCGTTGCTCTCTGCTGTGAAATCTCTAGCATCTGGCGATTATTCAGTTCTCATAAAATTTGATCATATCATTGTACTTAGTAGCGCTTGCCACTCAAATACATACAGTTGTCCACAAAATAATAGGAGTGGGATATTTTAACCT
>NW_023458560.1:53438049-53447757 GCF_013731165.1 Rhagoletis pomonella
TTTTTTTTGAAGCGTAATGAACCATATTTTTGCTATTACCAATCGAAATTCTAAAAAAGCGGATTTTCGGCCCATGCCAATACACATGTTCATGTCGTAAAAAAGCCCAGTTTCAAGTCATGCACTTGACTATAGGATTTGAGACACATCTTTGCCTAAATCAACATAACTGGGATTGATTAGAATGAGTTTAGGGGGAAATAAGGAATTTATCTCTCTGTTAAAAACAATAAGTGGATCTCATAATCTTAATAATGTATGTATTTGTTATACCTGATTAAATATTTTTCTTCTGATAACCTTAATATGCAGCGTTATACGATAAGATTTTGTCATGAGAGTTATTAATGGGAAGCAATAATCGACAACTTCAACGTTTCATATAGACGAACTAAACATACATGCATACATATAATAATTTCAATATATCCGATTCGTATAAAAACAAAAACATTTTTCATATTTAATTAAAGCTTTTTGATTTATACTTTTATCATAGAGATTAGGTTTAAGTAGAGTGATTGCCTGTGATAATAATACGCCCGCGATTTGAGCACTGATTACTGAATTTAATATTTCTCCATTATTAATCAAATTATAGTTGCTTCTAAGCTGTAAAGAGAGCCATATTTAAATTCTCATTTCCAATTTTAAAATATGTACACTTTACATTTAAAATACCCTGAGCGCATGACAATTGCCTAATTATGCACATATTTTATTCTTGACAAATTAAATAGTGCCGACTCCACACGCACAAATTACCATAGGATTGGTATACTCGAATATTCGTTAAGGTTGGTCAAGTTTCACTCAATACCAGGATATCCCTCATTTACTTCAATACTGGCATAACTAAAAAAACTAAAAACTCGAGAAAAGCAATTTTAAAGTTTTAAATTTACATATACAATATCTCCAGTTATCCGGCAGGTAGTGAAAAAGGAATGTTATGTAATGTATATATATTTTTTTTTACGCGGGTGTATCTGGGGTTTATATTGATAGACATTCACACTTATTTACTTATGTATGTATGTACAAACATAATATGTATGATTGTGTCTATAGCTTCATATCTCACACCCAGACGTTCTATAGTGAGACAGTATTAAATTGGCCTTTTGTTAAAACTTCCGATTCATTTATATTTTCATTAAATTAATTGGGTTGATTTGGTATACCAGAAGTAACATTGATTGCCTTAATCAAGTTTCAAACGCTGATTCAATTGGGTAAGTTTTCTAACATATTACTGGCTTAGTTGAGCCACTATCGTTTTCGGAGCCATTTATATTCATTTAAACCAGTGATTCCCAAAGTGGTCAAGGTGTGCCCATAGGGGTCCACGGGAGACTCGACAGGGGTCTACGTTGGTGTGAAAAAAATGTGGGGGTCCACGAGTTGTAAGAGAGGGGGTCCAAGAAAATGTATCTGGTTCGATAGTGCAGAACCAAAGTGGTTGCTTGATAGCCTATTTATTTAATTTTAATTTTTTTAGTGGTGCTCTTGACGCACTGGTGAACTTACCGTCACTTTGTGTCATCATACGAGGGGAAGTCTTAAAGGCCACCTGTAGACTAAAAAGAAGCGGATGTTGGTATAACACTGAGTGAGGCGATGCGGAAATTGCCGGCGGCAGACGATGTGGTGGAAAATAGGTGGAGGGTAAGGAGTTTACGTGTCTACAGGTACAGCCAAGCTGCGCTTAAGGCATCCCAACAAACAATTAGCTTTGATATACATTTGGGAATGATTTGAAATCAAAGCCTTCCGCAAATATCAAAGGCGTGAAAATGTATTGATATTGATTTGAAAATTACAGCTTTCTCAATGAAAAGGGGAGTTTGACCTTCATTTGAGAATATCGTTAACTCTCAAATCAATTTCAAAGGTTTTTTATCAGTTGTACTTCAAATGTGGAAATAAAATGTATTATAGAAAATGTATATTTAATATTTATTTTTTCTTCGCGAATTACATATGTATGTATGTATATAACAAAAGAAACAAGAAATTTGCAATAATTTCGTCTTGAAGGGCTGCAGCTTCTTTAATCGGCGCAAACCAAAAATCATATCCACTATTTGTAAGCTTTCTCTTCGAAAATTATCTTATTATTTTTATAGGCGGCATACACACTGTTCTACTAGGAAACAAGTTTAAACATATGCTTTAAAACTATTACAAAATATTAGTCACCCGGGTTAAAATATACTTCAATTAGGTATAATAATGCAATATTTTCGAAAAAACAGTAGTATCCATTTCTGGAATCCAAAAAAAGTATAATACATATACATACATGTATGTTTGTATGTATGTACATATGTATATATTGAGGCAATAAATAGGTGAGACTAGAAAATAAACATTTATTTTCCCGCCTTGCACAAAAATTAATTGGCACACATGGCTTAGTGTGGTATTTACCCAGTACGGCATAGCTCAACCAATTTCCTCAGAAAAAGTAAAATATTTCTGCTTATGTAGCAACTGAATTCAAATTGATGTATAATCACTTAGCAGCCTCCTTGAGATAAATCAAATGCTTACACCTTTGATATCTTTGCAGATAATTCAATATTAGTTAAAAAAACACCTAACTTTGGGCAATTAACTACATATAATACTAAGTAATTTTAATTGGGTTGAAAAGACATTTGCAAATATATGTATCACATATTTTTACATTTTTATTTATACAAAGCGCACGCAATCAAACTAAATATTTGAATGCATATTTATATGTCTGGCTATAGCTGAGCGTGCAGAGACGCCTGCTGTGTGACTTGTTAACTTTCAGAAGGTCCGGGTTGGAAGCCCAACAGAAATGATAATACATTTATTTTTGTGTCTTGTAAATTAAAAAAAAAAACATCTGGGAAGTGCAGAACGAAAGCTTACTGAAACGAAGCATACTAGCTTTGAAATGCTTTAAGCCAAATGAACTTTAAAGTAGTTGAAATCAAATGCAGGGTCGGATAATTGACTGATTCCTAGGACATCTCCATGTCAAAACAAACAGTTCATTCCAAGGAAGAAAATCAGTTCTTCAATTAGTTGTGGTGGGTAAAAAACTGGTTCAACTTCAATATTTATATAAATAGCTGCTTTCCGTACTGGGTAAAGACACATGAATACACGCAAGAGTCACATCTACATATCGTCGTCTCAGAAAACGGATGTCGAATGTTACAAAACACGGTTTTGAGAAAATTGACTTTGAAGTTTAAGGTCGAATTAATCCGAAACTGTACGGTAGATTTTTGTAACTTTTGAAGGAGACGTAGTTGGTGTTATTAGTTTTGATTTCCCATATTTTTACATTTAATATCTCTTAACGTTAATGAGAAAATTTACTTTTCATTCCGTATACATTTGTCGTAAGTAGCGTTTACTCACCACTTTGTTTTGTCCACAGAACATACGACAATAGTAAAGTATCTATTTCAACGACGATGGTATAATTTGATGAAAAAAACAGACATATTTATTAAATAATGATTACTTATTAGAAAAAACATAACAAAAACATAATCATGTATTTAATAAAAAAAAATCTGTACATCTCTTATGCTGTAAATATGTTACGAACATACGTTTTCTTTATATAAAAACAAAAAACAATACTTAAATTCAGTCTTTTGTACATTTTTATCTCTTTCATTTCATTGGAGACTTAGTGCAAGCTAAAATTTAAAAATTATAATTTTAAAATTAGTTACTTAGTTTAATTTTCAATTTTAATTGTATCGTTATAGTAGAGGACCATCCAATTGTCGTAAGTTCAAAGTTTTGCGATACATACGACAAATGTTTTATGATTAAAAAAGGATTACATTTGTATGGGAATTTGTCGTATGTGCCACATACGACAAACGTTTTATGATTAAAAAAAAGGTACGTTTGTATGGGAATTTGTCGTATGTGACGCATTTTCAGCACATACAACAAAAGGCATACCCAATCATTAATATTATGTAACATACGACAAAATGCGCACGAAATATCTCAAAAACTAATGGAGATATAAAAAAATGGATTGCAGAAATCGAAAGAGCATGTCCAACTTAGTAAATCTGCATCAAAATCCCAAAATCGTGATTTTGCACATTCGTCATCCGTTTTCTGAGGCGACGATATGTAAACGTATGCAAATGTGCATGTATATGTATTTGTATATGTAAGTATGTATATGTTAAGACCACTTTGATACGGTTTTATTGTTGACTCATGCATAATGTTTACTTTGGCATCCAGTATCTATTTTGCTAATACCATTTTTACTGTACAAATTTCAGACAGTTTATCTTATCGGCAATGGATTGTATCAAAAAGGTAACCACTCAACGGTGATACACAAAAAATACTCATACATTTAGATCGTTTGATGGAAAAACCTTAGAGCCCAAAATTAAAGTGTAAAATATGCAGAACTGGCTTTTATGTTGTGTGAAAAAAATACATATAACGATATCTGTCAATTGTGACTGACAAGAAGAAAATTAGTATAGTTGACAATTAAATTCTTTCCACCTTGCATAGCAATTTAACCCAGGAAACAATCATACTCTGATTCAAATCAGGATCAAATTAAGGCTTTATGTTTAGCTACTTACTTTCGATTAAAATTTTGCATTACATTTATAATAATTCTTTAAAATTAAATTTGTTCAAAAATGAATAAGACTAAAAACTCTAACACAATTAAGGTTTGGATATTGCAGTATTCGGAACTCGTATTTATCCCGAATCAACACCAACATACCAAATACCTGTCCGGCTTGTGAAGGTTCCTCCCACGACACCAAACACCTCTTCACCTGCCCATTTGAACTCACGCAGCTAGCACCCCTCCACCTTTGGTCCAATCCTGTCGGAACAGCACTTGGGCCTGGGCCTACCTTTTAATGCGCTTCACAACAACTAATCGATTTAGGCGCCGCCACAACAATAACAACTATAACTTTTTCTCTAGTTTTTAGCATTTGGAGTTACAATGTTCTACCAGCAAATAAGCGGAATGTACATATTTGTGCAACTTTTGAAATTATTCTAAATTTAGTAAAATATGTATATTCCAAGTACTGAAAATATAGACTACCGTTGCTCTCTGCTGTGAAATCACTAGCATCTGGCGATTATTCAGTTCTCATAAAATTTGATCATATCATTGTACTTAGTAGCGCTTGCCATTCAAATATGTATGTGATAACGAATTGTTGTCGCAGCTAATTAAACAAAAAAATAAATTACATTCTACTGTCTGGTTACTTTCGGTGTAAAAGGGCTAATGACCATCGTATATACTTACAAGTATGGAATCCTATGCCCCTTTTTGTCTATTCTCTTTCTAACAGCGGACGTGCCTGCCAAACAGCGGACGTGCCTGCCAAACTGAAAAGCATGATGGCGGCAGTGTTTGACAGGCACGTTCGACGATGCGAACGGCAATGGAAGGTAAGAAATGGAAGATGGATGACATGAGAATGAAAGAATTATGAAATAGCAGCAGCGTTGCCATTTTAGCCGTTTTCCGGCTAGATTTAGCCGGTTTTGATAGCAACTAGCCGGAGAAAATTCTATCTAGCCGGCAGCCGATTTGTTAGCCGGTTTGTAAAAAAAAGTTAGCCGTTTTTAGCCGATTTTACTATTTGCCTAATTTTCAGGTGCAAAAAGTAAACAAGTTGTTCGAAAGCAATAATGCAGACCCAATGAAGATTTTTAATGAACTCAATGTTTTACTTTCGCATCTATGCTCCCTAGTGGTTATTAGCGCGGACACATTTGATCCTATATGCTCCCCGTTGGAACCATACCTTGCTCCAATTCCTCAGTTTTATCACAGTTTTGTAGAGTATTTAAAAACAAAAGTAAGCACAAACGCTTTTGACCACGAAGCCGAGAAAATGGTCGCTATTTTATTATCACTTTAATAAAGGAATCACGCCAACGCCTCCCTACAAATATTGCCACACTAAAAAAAATTGACTTTTTTCGGTTGGAAATGCATTAAGAGTAATTAAACCAAAAGTATTTGTTCAACTACAGCAACAAAAACACAAATATAATGCCGACGAAATAACATCCATAGAGATGCAATGGCAACGGTTAACGTTACATACCTGGAGTAATTTAGACTCAACTGTAAAATTTTGGGCCGAAGTTTATCAATTTCGAAATGCCCTAGGAGAAAACCCTTTTGCTGACCTTTGCAACCTAGTTTTTAGTTTTCTTGTTTTGCCTATAAGTAATGCAGAAGTAGAGCGAATATTTAGTTCAATGAATAATAAATAAAAACTAAGCAAAGAAATCCAATGTGCGTTAAAACGTTAAACGCTATTTTATATATAAGATACGGTTTAAAACGTGAAGAAAAATGCTGCCATAATTTTACTGTAGATGACGATCTCTTAAAATTAATGAATTCAGGTGATATATACAATAGTGATTCATTTGATGATGAGGAATATACACTCGATATAAATTAATGGTGTTAACTAGTCTTTCGTTTCTTGCGATTTATTTAAATAAAGCATGTGAATTTTCACTAAAACATTTTAGCCGTTTTTTGCCAGAGTCTATGTGAAATTTCACTAAAACATTTTAGCCGTTTTTAGCCGCTTTTTTTTGCCAATGTAGCCGGTCGGCCCAAAAAGTTCTGGCAACACTGAATAGCAGAATGTCGAACCACATGGTGGAATAATACAAGGTGTTGGATATTGACAGCGTTCTCGCTCTAATCCGCCATCTTGGCTCCCTTAGCTATATCAGTGTTTCCCTCTTGAAAAAACTACATTTTATCGCCTTTAAAAAAGTACTAAACTACCTCATTCCCTATTCCAAAACCGATTTGCAATCACTGAACAATTCTTTGACATTTACTCTATTCTTATCGTTGGCAACTGAAAATTAAATTAGAAATTTCAACATTAATTCGGCAAAAAAACATCGGTTTAGAGTTCTCCCCAAGGATTTGTAGTTATTTTGGTCGGTGCTTCCTTCCGCTGCAATTCCGCCTGTGGTTCACTGCCACTGGCCTTGCTTTTTCAACGATATAACTGTTTTCTTGGTAAGTTTAGATGGAAGATTTAAACAAGAACTACGTATTTAACTATGCATCTATTCCCCAGTGATTTTTGCTGCTGCAATCCCGTCTGTGGTTCACTGCCTCTGGCCCTGCTTTTCCAACGATATAACTGTTTTTTTGGTAACTTCTACCGCTAAGACTTTGTTGCTTTTTCCCTTTTCCCTAAAAACATAATAGTGCTACAAAGCTCAATAACAATATGGAAACAAATGTTAATAAGCCACAATCATGATTTAATTATTAAAGGTTTTGTAAGTAGCTTTTTTCTAAAATTTGGCACTCCCACCCACAGGGATGGTTTATGGAAGCAGGGGAAAAAGGGGAAGAATTCAATCACACTTCCTAAAATGGGAGCTAAATTCCATAAAAAGGTGTGGATAATAGTGAATGGTGGTATTTTAAAACAAAAACGAATTTGATTTAATATTTAATTTAAACAAGCTTATTTACATCGAATATAACCCCCGATTGTTATTGAAAATAAATATTTCTATGTATGTATATACCAAACTTGCGTACGTCAGATGGCGCATAACTCGAGAACGGATGGTCCACTTTCAGCTTTTTTTTTTTTGTTGTATTGGTTTGACAGATGATGGATATGAAGAAGCTATTTGTTTGTGGAAAATGTGCAGTATTTATTAAACAAAAAAAAACGGCAAATAAAAAAATTTGGAGCTTACGTTTCCTTCGCGGATATGGCTCGATTGTTTCGAATATGGTAATTCGAATTCTTTGATGTCGCACTTTTAATATTCTGGGGAGACTATACAACTGTCAGAATATTAACCATTCGCCGGGTTGCCCGAAAATTTGAATGATTAAAAATATCAAAATATAAAAAAATATAAAAATATTCGCCATAAAAAGGCGTTTGCATTGTTCAACTTTGCATTCTACTTTCAACTAATCGCTTTCAACAAAGTTGGTCGCCAGCCAAGATTCGCCTCGTGCGTAAACCTTTTAAGTGTGCAATTACATACATCGCGCCATTGACTAAACCGAGCTGTCGTGTGACGATTGGGCCTATGGATGCGGTTTGGCAATATTATATTGCGTCAAAGCCTCATTCGGAGACACCAGGAGTGTGTTATGGAGGACAATACCTAAATACCTTCGTTGGCTCATTTACCAAAACCATTGCATGCTTTACTTTACAGCGACTTGGCAGAATCAAGAGGTCTCCACGAATATCGACAAATATATTTCGGCATTTAAGAGAATTTCGTCTCTTTAGCCTACATTGAATTTCTGTAGTCCAACGATGCTCACCCATTTTGTCTTGTTGGCGCCAGCGAATGAAGAACAAACATTTCTTCAAATTTAAAAAGTAAAAATTTCACTACTAACAATTTAAAAATGTTCTTAAAACTTGCAAAGATATTTGGAAAAGAAATATCACTGTTTTTGTTTTTAGGAGTATGGTGGGAGTGTCATTGATAAAATTAGAGCGAGAGAAAGTTTTTCTTACAAAACCTTTCATTATTGAATCATGAGCCACAATAATATTGACAATAAATAAGATTTCACTACGATTGAATTTTCTATTAGTAACAGGGTAGTTATAGTGAATGTTTTATTCGATAACTAAAACTATATTTGATGTTTGTAGCGATAAAAATATGCCTAAATCAGCCAAATACCCTATGTGGGTCGGCTGAATCAGTAAAACGTGACAGTAGTTGACTTTTGTGGTTAATATATCGGTCTTGAGTTGGTAAGGTTTTTAAAAAATCCGCAGCTTCCTTTAAAGCATCGCTGCTAATTGCTGAGAAAACCAGATTGTATTTACCGACATAAGATGTGGTCTTGTACGACTGAAAGGTGGCCTCAATTTGTAGAAACCATTTGTCTGTCATCTCAGTTCAGAACGGTCGCAGCTTGCATTGCGATGCAAGCTCCACATCTTTAGTTGGCATTTTGTTCGATGAAATATTCTCCCCATCCGTCGATTCGCCCTTTTGTCGATTCCGTCATGTTGTAACGACTCGGGGTCACCACTAATTTTTTGGTTTTGGAAGTTTGACTATAATTATAGGACATTGTGTTTAATAAACTAAATTACCATTTATTGCATAAGTACTACGTTATATATACTACTTTCGCGAATTTAGCTTATCATAATATACCGTTTGTAACTATTTATATGCAAAATTTTATATGAAAAATAGTACCAAATTTCGTACTACTTCGCAAAGCGGGCTTTTTTTCTTCCCGTTTCTCTCGTGCTTCCATATTACAACCTTTTGTAAGGGAGCTGTCGACATGAGCTGTCACTACGTACAACACCTTGTATAATTCCACCATGGTCGAACCAAAACGAATTTCAAAAATCTGACAATGCGAATGACGTCAAAGTGAAAGAAATGCAAAATACCGAAATGTCGAAACAGAAGAAATAGATGACAGCCACGTGTTCAAGGGTTTCGTGCAACAAAAAGAGTTGTTGTGTTGCGCCATTCAATATTAAAAAAAAGTAATGTGGTTAAATACGCTTTTCTATTAAGTTGAAAAATTACATATTTCGCCAAAAAGTATATAAATAATTATATAGCATATTGCTATAAGATTTATTTATAAAAACGGTACATGCTTATGACCTTATTCATAAAAAA
>NW_023458560.1:53447857-53450270 GCF_013731165.1 Rhagoletis pomonella
TGAAAATTTACAGAATTTTAATAATTTTTGTACAAAGGTTGAAATCTGAATTTATTCGTTTGTTTGTTGTATACCCAGCTTGACTTTTGTATAAAAATAATAAACATTAAATAAACAAAAGACAAATACCAAAAACTTAGCAAAATAACGCACTCCTATTATTTTGTGGACCACTGTATGTGATAACGAATTGTTTTCGCAGCTAATTAAACAAAAAAATAAATTACATTCTACTGTCTGGTTACTTTCGGTGTAAAAGGGCTAATGACAGTAAAATAAAAAAGTTAAAAAAAATTATAATGCGCACATGCTAACTCAAAATGGCTGGCTGTTAGTGACAGATAACACTGGTCTACAAATTTCAACTTTTTTTCTGCGAATAAGACGGGACCTGGTGTTTCTGAACGGATTTTTCGTGCTGAACACGAATCCGGGGTCAAAAATGTCCCATCACGTCACGTTTTCGAGAAAAAAGGGGTTGAAACCCCTAAAAACAGCGTTTTTGGCCATTTTCGAAAAATTATAGAGCTGAACCCTGACGTGGTACAAATTTTGCATATATCAGAAATTAAAGGCTAAACCGTGCCCTTTCGAATGAGCCCTATGCCGAATTGATCGCGTGCACCCTTAAAGCAGGGGGTGTATTTGTGTTTAGGGGTGCAGGAAAAATTGATCACAGAAAGAATTTAATCTTAAACGATCATAGAAAATTAATAATGCCAAGGTTTTAACTATATTAAAAGTCGCTGATTACGAATCTGCAGTTAGTTAGTTAGTTTTATATGGTCGTTTAAGATGAAATTCTTTCTGCGATCAATTTTCCCTGGACTCCTAGACACAAATACACCCCCTGATCTAAGGGTGCATGCGATTAATTCGGCATAGGGCTCATTCGAAAGGGCACGATTTAGCCTTTAATTTCTGACATATACAAAGTTTGTAGCACGTCAGGGTTCAGCTCTACAATTTTTCAAAAATGGCCAAAAACGCTGTTTTTTCCTGCACCCCTAGACACAAATACACCCCCTGCTCCAAGGGCACATGCGATCAACTTGGCATAAGGCTCATTCGAAAGGGCACAATTTTACCTTTAATTTCTGACATATGCAAAGTTTGTAGCACGTTAGGGTTCGGCTCTACAATTTTTCGAAAATGTCCAAAAACGCTGTTTTTAGGGGTTTCAACCCCTTTTTTCTCGAAAACGTGACGTGATGGGAAGTTTTGGACCCCAGATTCGTGTTCAGCACGAAAAATCCGTTCGGAAACACCAGGTCCCGTCTTATTCGCAAAACCCTTGTAGACCAGTGTAATCAATTGCTGAACCTACTCGCTTTATCGCAAAGGTTGATGATCTCATGAAGTTTTGAAATACAAGTATGACAGCGCCAGAGTCAGAGGTTCTACAAACATTTGTATGCATAAATGTGTACGTAGAGTATGTGTATATTTGTACATATGTATGTATGTGCATGCCAGTATAAGGTATGTATACACGCGTTTTATATGAATGTTCATCAAATACGAGTTTATACATACATATGTACATATATACATTTGTACTCAAGTGACTGTTTTGCATAAAATTGTTGACCGCATAAATGATTTCCGTAAATTATTTCACGTGAAAAATTCCGTTAACATGTTTCAAGCTCGTGTTAGATTTGTTTTTAACCGACTTCACAAAAAGGAGAAAGGTTATCAATTCGTCGGAATATTTTTCTTATGTACATATGTTACCGCATAACTTCGGACCACGTTAACCGATTTCTATAATTCTATAATATAATATTTCTAGAATTTTCAATGAAAGATGCTACCTCACAGGTGGTCCCATATTAATTTGGTTTAAATCCGATCATCGGATCATGGAGAAATTAACGATAATCTTTATATGAGAATTGAAGTCGGTGCTGTTGGTGACAGGTAACAAGATCAACGGAAATAAGGTAATCTCACACTGGTACGAAATAAAGTCAATTGACATTATTACCTATTCAAAAGCGAAAAGAAAATTATCGAGCATATTTTTGTATGGAAAAAACGTGAAACACCTTCAACAAAAGAAAATAATTTTTGTGATTTGTCTTTTTTGATGTTGGCTGTTGTCTGTCGCTTCACCTCAACATATGAAAAGAAATTCCAAAGAATCAGCAAAAAAGGCCGATTCCGATGCTCAATTTTGTGCCGATACTAGCCGATGCCGATGCCGATTAACAGCGCTCTTACGACGTCCGTCACGCTAGCTGACCCACTTCTCCAAAAACTGATAAAAATTACTCAGGAATTAGGTGCAATTTAGGTGCAATTTAGGGCCTCCAAAATTAATTTAAGTGCTCACTCGGTTTCCGAGAAAATTGCAAAAATATGTGGGTCAGCCAGCGTGACGTCACGCTAGCTGACCCACCCACTAATT
>NW_023458560.1:53450370-53455823 GCF_013731165.1 Rhagoletis pomonella
ACCCAAGTCGCCAAAAATCAATAAAAATTAGCTAGGAATTAGGTGTCTTTTAGGTGTTAATTAGGGCCTCCAAAATTAATTTAGGTGTTCCTTTGGTTTCCGAGAAATTCGCAAAAATGTGTGGGTCAGCTAGGTTTACGTAAACCTAGCTGACCCATCGTTAAATTTAGGTTTTAAATTTTCCAGATATATGCTGGAATTAGGTGTCTTTTAGGTGTTCTTCAACGCCACTAAAACTAATTTAGTAGCTCCATTGGTTTCCGAGAAATTCGCAAAAATGTGTTTTTCAGCTAGCTCAGCGCTGTTAAGCTAGCTGAACAATCTTAATTTTTTTTTTTTAATTTTCGAGATACATATATGCAGGAATTAGGATTAGGATTTTTTATCGCGCGATTTTTTATTAAAAATTTTCGATATATATGGAACTATATTAATATATGGTTACTGGGTGTTTTATATAAAATCACGCGATTTTATATAAAAAAATTTCATAATTTATGAAAGTATATTAAAAAAAAAGCTTCTGCATGCGAAAAAATAAGAAGAGAATAAAAGAAATACCGTTGGAATACGGTTGCCATAAAAATATGACGATTTTACGCACAACTCCTTTTTTGTGTTGGCCGCGTTTTAATAAAATCCTTTAATAGTGGCGTATTTACTTTTAAAACGTATGGCAGCACATATTTGCTCTTACTGTCGGCCATTGTTATTTCTGTTTGTTTGTGAAAAGTGGTAAAACGTGAACACAAATTTATAAACGCGTTTTACTTAATTAATTGGTGAATTATATGTAATAAAAGCATAAAATACGCATGTGAGCATTGAAAATATAATATGTAACACAAAATATAAGTGATAAGTGACATATTTTAAAAAAATTAGGGGGTGATAGTAGACATTATTTAACAACAAATTGCTAAAATACTATTAGCAATTATATTATGAGAGTGAACAAGTCATGTTGAGGAGGCCTCCCCCAACATCCTCACCAAGTTTCATGACGAAATTCCTTATACTTTCGCTGAAATTTCGATTGGTTCCGTTTTGGAAAGCCCACCCTAAAAAAATATCAAGTACTGATTGTGAGTTTTGATTTGAAATATTCTCACATTGGTAAAAATATGGGAAAGAAAATACTCCGATGTATTGTTTTAATATTGTCAAAGTGGCAAGGCCGTTGATAATACTGACAATTTATGAAACTTCAAAAAATTTTATTATCCGTCAAAAGTTGTTTATTGAAACTACCTTCTTTTTTGTATCATGGCTGAACCTACTCGCTTTATCGCAAAGGTTGATGATCTCATGAAGTTTTGAAATACAAGTATGACAGCGCCAGAGTCAGAGGTTCTACAAACATTTGTATGCATAAATGTGTACGTAGAGTATGTGTATATTCGTACATATGTATGTGCATGCCAGTATAAGGTATGTATACACGCGTTTTATATGAATGTTCATCAAATACGAGTTTATACATACATATGTATGTACATATATACATTTGTACTCAAGTGACTGTGCATGTATGCTTTATTTCGGTTTTTACCATATGCATTATTTCGGTTTTAAACCGAAACTGTGCATGTATGCATTACTTCGTTTTTTTTTTCATATGCATTATTTCGCTTTTAAAACGAAAGTATGCATATGCATAATTTCGGTATTTTCTCATATGCATTATTTCGGTTTTCAACCGAAACTGTGCATGTATGCATTACTTCGGGTTTTTCATATGCATTATTTCGGTTTTCAACCGAAACTGTGCATGCATGCATTATTTCGGTTTTTGTTATACGCATTATTTCGGTTTTCAACCGAAACTGTGCATGTATGCATACCTTCGTCTTTCACATATGCATTATTTCGGTTTTCATCCGAAACTGTGCATGTATGCTTTATTTCGGTTTTTGCCATATGCATTATTTCGGTTTTGAACTGAAATTGTGCATGCATGCATTATTTCGTTTTTTGTTATATGCATTATTTCGGTTTTTTAACGAAAGTGTGCATATGGATAATTTCGTTTTTTCTAATATGAATTATTTACTTCTACTTAGTAAGGGTTTTAATCCCTAAGCGCGGCTGAAAGCCGCCTACGCAGAGAAAAGTTCTGCGCAAAAATACGTCCGCCCTTCTTTTCCGGCAATACAGAAAGGAGAATTCAACTTAGTAAGGGTTATAATCCCTAAGCGCGGCCGAAGGCCGCCTACGCAGAGAGAAGTTCTGCGCAAAAATACTTCCGCCCTTCTTTTCCGGCAACACAGAAAGGAGAATTCTACTTAGTAAGGGTTATAATCCCTAAGCGCGGCCGAAGGCCGCCTACGCAGAAAGAAGTTCTGCGCAAAAATACTTCCGGCCCCCTTTTCCGGCAACACAGAAAGGAGAATTCTACTTAGTAAGGGTTATAATCCCTAAGCGCGGCCGAAGGCCGCCTACTCAGAAAGAAGTTCGTTTTCATGTATGCACTATTTCGGTTTTTGTCATATGCATTACTTCGGTTTTGAGTCGAAACTGTGCATGTATGCATTACTTCGGTTTTTGTCATATGCATTATTTCGGTTTTGAACCGAAACTGTGCATGTATGCATTACTTCGTTTTTCTCATATGCGTTATTTCGGTTTTCAAACGAAAGTGTGCATGCATGCATTATTTCGGGGTTTTCATATGCATTATTTCGGTTTTCAACCGAAACTGTGCATATATGCATTATTTCGGTTTTTTTCATATGCATTATTTCGGTTTTCAAACGAAAGAGTGCATATGCATAATTTCGGTTTTTCTAATATGCATTATTGCGGTTTTCAACCGAAACTGTGCATATATGCATTAGTTCAATTTTTTTCGTATGCATTATTTCGGTTTTTTTCATATGCATTATTTCGTATGCACAGTTTCCATATGCACAATTTCAGGGTGCCGACAAAACAGTTTAAGCTTAAAAAATCTGCATACAAATATTAAAAAATTGTATCAACGGAATCATAATAATGAGATTTTTGATGCTGTTTTTTAACTTTTTTCAACGATTTGTGAAAGAAAAACTTTAATAACAGCTTCAAAACTTTACCGATATAGACTTTTGAGGCATCAGTGGAAAGGTATTTTCTCACCCTTTGTACTTCTTTGCAAAAAAAACCCATTCACGTCCCAATATTTTCTTTATCAAATACCAACACATCTTAATTAAACATGGAATGACACTCGTTTATCTTACCTTCCTCTTTCATATTTTGAATGAGCTTATTCGCAAAGAAATTAAAAAGGTAAGAAAATACCTTACCAATGATACCTCATAAGTCTAAATTGGTAAGGTTTTGGCTGAGTTATTCAAGTTTTTCTTAAAGCAGTCTTTGAAAAAAGTTCAAAAACAGCATCAAAGATCTAATTATCATGATTATCATTATCATAGAAAAGATTTTTTAAATATTTTTATGCAAACTTTATAAGCTTAAACTGTTTAGCCATCTGAGGTATTTTTTTTCAAAAAATATTCCAAGAAACTGTTTTTATTAATAAAAACCCAAATTTTTTGAGGCATTTTCAAATCGGTCCAGCTCACTTAAATCTTAATATTTTTACGAGATATTTTGATGGAAGTCTTAAAATATAATAGATTTTATAATTCCAGTGGAAAAAAGTACCATTTTTTTTTTGTATGGGGAGTGATGCAGTCTAATGTACATATGTATTTAAGTACATAATTTCTCTGTCGATTTGATTATAATGAAAGGCCTGTTAACGAGCGCTTATGATAAATTTGATTATCATCTTCTTTAACGACCAGAACTACAATTCAGTTGATTAAATCGACACAAACAGAATAATGTACATAGCGTGGTATGCATATACCATAGAACATTTATACACATATGTACAGCCATACATACGTATGTATGTACAATAGAGTAGTTCAAGAACTTTTTTTTCGGAAATTCATAAACGCACCCTCAAATTATTGTTATTTGTGATAAAAAAAAAAGCGAAACGTGTTTTTAATAAAAAAAAAATATATATATTTTTTTAGAGGCCGCGCTGGTCGGTTTTTTATAAAAAACGTTGATGTTCTAATTTTTTTATTTTCTTGACATGTGAAAATGCAGCTAAAAATGTGGGTTTTTACATATAATTACTCTGGTATTATTGGAGAACATTCCCTTAATTACATACCTGTCTTGGACAGTTAGAATGCGCCTATTTCTCGAAAATATGCTTTTGAAAAGGGACTACTAAAATTAAAACGTTGATACTGAACGATTTACGCATTATCATAGGTTGGAAATTGTTACCAGGGGTTTTTGGTGTTGCTAATTCGGAATCTGAAGTCAGATTTTCAAAATTCAAAATGGCGGATCCATTCTCTGTCACGTAAAATCCGAGATGTTTTTTGAGGTTAGAAAAAAATCCAGACGTGATGGAGCAAAACACACTTCAGATTCCTGTTCAGCGGCCCCAAAAATATAAACAGACTAGGTTTGGGCAAAGGAACCTTTCATCGATTTTTTTGTGAACCTGTGTAATCGAACACCCAAGTAAATACATGAGTATATACCAGTTTATAGGTAGCTTTACCTGGTGTATTGGGTAAAGTGTGAAGTGAGAAGTATTCAAATAAAAAATTATAGTTTAAAAAACTAAAACCTCGCATTAAAATTTCCATTCGTACTGTCATCAGGTTACTTTAAGAATGGAGGTTTAAAGCAATTTCCATTCGTACTGTCATCAAGTATGTAACTTGAGAATGGAAATCGCTGCACCTTTTAGCGGCATCAATATTACATAGTTACATTCCGAGCTAATAAAAGAGAGGTAAAAAGAAATATTAACGCCGAAATGATAAGGTCGATGATGACGATATCAATATTGATAGCGGCAACGTACCGAAAACTATAAAAATGACGGTTAAAATTTAAAGCTTACAAACCCGTACTGATTTATGCTGCGCTGGTAACAAAAATGTTATAACCTGTAACGGTAGCAATAACAATTACTTATTACAAAAGCTCTCAAATAGGCCATTTCATGAGGATTTTTGATAAATCTACACAGTGCCATACATTTTTTGGAAAAAATTAAAATCGGCTTAGAACCTTAAGTTTCTGCGTGCAACATTTATGAACATACGTAAATCAAGAAAAATAGAAAAATTGGCGTGATCGATTTATTTTAAAGCATACCTCCCATACAAACCTAACCTCAAAAAAGGTCTTAAAAATGCCATAAAAAGTGAACTGATGAATATATTAGTCCGAAGTTTTGTCCATTTGTTTGTATTAACGTTGTATATGAACTCAAAAAAAATAAATAAATAAAAATAGAGGTAATAGATTTATTTTAAAGCATACCTCCCATACAAACGTAACCTCAAAAATGCCCTTAAAAGACGTCCATAAACCTAGCTAACCCAAGTCGCCAAAAATCAATAAAAATTAGCTAGGAATTAGGTGTC
>NW_023458560.1:53455923-53461780 GCF_013731165.1 Rhagoletis pomonella
CTGGCTGACCCAAAACACATTTTTGCGAATTTCTCGGAAACCGAGTGTGCACCGAAATTAATTTTGATGGCCCTAAACTGCACCTAAATTGCACCTAATTCCTGAATAATATTTACCAGGGTTCGAGAGGTCACGCTAGCTGACCCATATATTTTTGCAATTTTCTCGGAAACCGAGTGAGCACTTAAATTAATTTTGGAGGCCCTAAATTGCACCTAAATTGCACCTAATTCCTGAGTAATTTTTATCAGTTTTTGGAGAAGTGGGTCAGCTAGCGTGACGGACGTGCTCTTACGCGATATGTACTTGCATATGTAAACGCTACTTTTTTGCATCTATTCGTATGTATCATATATGAGAACGGATCAGAAAAGTAGCATTTACATATGCAAATACATATCGTGTAAGCGAGCTATAATCGCTCGGACTCTACTTTCTATATGTTTTTATTTATTAATTTTGTTCAGCACTACTGGTAGTACTATGTGTTCAGTTCTAAAATGTTTCGAAAGTATACATATGTATATGGGGCGTTTCATATCAAAATAAACGGGTTCACACTTCATGCGTTTGATTTTTTTTAAATTTTTAGGGTTTATGGTTAAACCAAGGAATGAAACCGATTCAAAATAACGTTCCGGTTTGGGTTTCGGTTTTGCCAATTGTTTCGGTTTCGGTTTTGGTTTCGTTCTTCAAAACTTATTTCGGTTTTGGTTTCGGTTTCGTTCCGGTTTCGGTTTTTCACAGAAATTTTGTTGATATTATTTAAATCACAATGTCTTAAACGTTGAGGAAAGAAAATCGAAAATTACAGTTCACTGATAATATCAACACTAGGTTCTTTCCCTAACAATCCGGACCGGATTCGGTAATTAGAGAATAAGAGAAACATTTTCTTTCAAAAATGGAACAAAGTTCAGAGGTACGGAAACGCAAAAACCCACATTTCGTGCCCACAAGTCGAGAAACAGCTGATTCACGTTGTTCTTGTTTTTGTCACTTATACCATGTTCTGACCGACATCGGAAACATGTTTTCGTTGCTAAAACTGGTTTTCGACCTAAAACTTGTGTTTTCGTCCATATAAAATCTGTTAAACGAAAACCAGTTTTTGCTGAAAACTACTTGAAAACTCACTTTCCACTCATTCCAATCGGTGTCCTCACTAGTTTTTTTCGATTATTTATCGAAGTGGAAGTCATATTCTATCATCTTTAATACGCCATTTCGGATTTATTGTTAATTGCCTGGCCAAAGCAAAATAAGAATGAAAGTTAAAGGTTGTAAATGAAAAGAAAATGAAGGAAAAATGTTTTGGTTGTCGGTCAGAACATGGTATTAAATGCAAACACTTTTAAATTGAATTTTGGTTTCACAAATTTGATTTTAAGTACATAGATTGAAAATACATCAACAGGCCATTCACTTTTCCTTATAAGCACCAAGTAAATGCAGGCAACATGTAAACACAATACAGCTGATATGCACTTTGACACTTTATCCATTTTTACTCGGAGAAAATTTCGGGCTGTTTCGGGCAGGAAGAAGAATACACTTACGATCGAATACGCTCGAATTTTCGCTCTCTATTACCCATTTTGTTGAGTACAGGCATGATTTCTGGGCTATTTTGGGCACACGCGGGATCTCGCATTGCGTACGGGAAAGAAACTACTTAAATATAATTAATCGATTATCGATTCACAACAACAAAGTCATCAGCAGATTTTTGCGAAAAGTTACCTTGCCATACTTATTTACTACTTAACAAGAATTTTAGCAAAATGTTGCTGATTTTGGTTAAATAAATCATTTATTTCAAAGAAATTTTTATTTATTATTTTTGTAAATTTCTGGAAACCGATTGAAACCTGGGATTGAAATGGTTTCGGTATCGTTCCTTTTCAGGTCAAGATAACGGTTACGGTTTCGGTTTCGGTTTTGAAAAACGAAACGGTTTTAAACGGTTACGGTTTCGGTTTCATTCCTTGGGTTAAACATAAATAATAAATAAATGTTAAATTTGAGCTTGATTAATACATTTTTAAAATCTTTTACAACACAAAAACAAATCGATTTAATAGTTTTCCAAATATCTCGAGAACGGGGCGAGGAAAAAATTTGAAAAAATTACACAAACACACATCAAAATTCTCTTTGAAAATAACATTTTTTTTAGTTTTTTTTCTTGGAAAATTTTTCACATACAAATTTTTTGATACAAAAAATTAGTTTTTGAAAGTATGATATCTCAAAAAAAATGTAAAAAAATCACAATGGTAGTTCTGAGTATTGCGCAATATTTAAGTATAGTATTATGGGGTGCACTCTACAATAATTTTTAGTTATGCATTTTTTTACACCGAAGTTGAGTAAAATGAGTACATTACAAATTTTTAAAATTTTTTTTTGAATTTTTTTGAGTATGCTGCTTTGTAGCTCATTAAATTTTAGTAAAGTGCAAGTTTTAAGCTACTGCAAAATTGCGTTGGTTTTTTAATATTTTTTATGCTGACGGCCTTTTTGCGTAAAACCGTTTTCAAAGAAAATTAAAAAAAAATTAACGCCAGTTTTGCAATCGCTTAAAAATTGCACTTCATTATACTAAAATTTAATGGGCTAAAAAACTGCATACTTGAAAAAGTTCTAAAAATTATTTAAAAAATGTAAATTCGTAATGTACTCAGTTTACTTAATTTCGGTGTTAAAAAAAAAATCATAACTCAAATTATTAAAAATATTTTTTTCATAGAGAATTTTGATGTGTGTTTTTCCAAATTTTTTTCCTCACCCCGTTCTCGAGATATTTGGAAAACTATTAAATCGATTAGTTTTTGTGCTGTAAATTTTTTAAAAATGTATTAATCAAGCTCAAATTTCATATTTATTTATTATTTACGTTTATCCATCAACCCTAAAAATTTGAAACAAATCAAACACATGAAGTGTGAACCCCGTCCATTTTGGTATGGAACGCCCCATATGTACAAGCAGCAAAAAAAGTTTTTGATGCTACTATTTATAATGCCTCTAATTTTTGTCTTGACTTATGTTTTATATGTATATAACAAAGTAATTGTATTCTCAGTAAATTTTATGTTTATTTTGAAACCAGATCCAATAATCCACATACAACACAAAAAAGGTTAGACGTAGCAATTAAGCCATAGTTCTTTTTGTAAAAATGATCCAGCATATTATGTATTGCGGTTTTGCCTTTACTATGTACCTATGTATACAGTGGTCCAAAAAATTATACTCGCACCACATATTGGGCACGTTCAGAAGGCGCAACAGCGATTGCACCTTCTGAACGCGCTGTTCTGTACTTCTGATCAACTGAAAAGTTGCGTGTTAGATGATCGTAATATTTTTCTGATCATTTGAGACAACATCTTGGTGTGTTACTTTGAGAGTTGAATTTGACATTTATTGTATCAAGCCGTTCAGAAGAAGCATAACGATCACTGATTTTTTTAGCAACTGTTGCACTCAACTGCTGCGCCTTCTGAACCTACCCATTGACAAATTAAAAATATTTTTTTGTGTTTTTTTTTATAAAAATATTGTTCATTCTTTAACCAAAACCGCCTAAATCCAAGCTACAAACTTTGTGCAATATTAAAAATTGATTGATTTTTTACATTTTTGTTTGTTAGCTTTTTTTATATAAAAATTAATCGTGTTTATTCGTTATATGGAAAGAATGCGACAAAAAATCAACGGTAATTTTTAGCCATTTGAATATTGCAATGAGCTACAAAACTGCTTACTCAAAACGTTTCTAGGAAATCTAATTAAAACGCTCGAATTTTTTACGAAAATTTGTTGAACTTTTTTTTAATATTTCATAAAAAATAAAAATTTGAATTTACACGGTTTTTGCTAAGGAAAGTATAAAAAATGACTTAAATTTAATAGCAAAAAAAAATAAAAATTGGGAAAAATTGCGGCTATAATTTTTTGGACTTCTGTATAAGTACATACACATAGATCGTATCACAAAGAAAAGTTAAATTTGTTTCAAGCGATTTGGACCACTCACTATGCGAGTATTTCAGGAGATGATTAAGCTGCCTTTACATGAGGCAATTTTTTGACAGGCGATAATCGCCCTCAAAAGTTGACTTGCCGTCTACTTTGAGGCTAGCGATTTTTGAATCACCATTTACACGAGCGATTTTTCTTGTGTAAATGTTGAATCGCCTCATGTAAAGCCTGCTTTACAATTTGACATAAGTACAGATTGTTTTTCTAACTCATAATATTGCATACAGGGTGTCGTTTTCCAACAAATGAATATAACTCGCAAAGTCTATGAAATATGATAGCTGCTGGCATCCTTAATATCTTTACAACGATGTATAATTTTTAGTAACCATACATCAAATAAAAATGTTACAGAAAACAATTTAGCTGTTTTTACAGGGTGAAGACAAAAAAGTAAGTGTTCAAAATTGCTTGGAACGAATTGAAATTTTTTTCGGCCCATATACTGCGATACGGTCTAATGTATGTATGTACATTAGACTGCATCACCAAAAAAAGTTGCGGTTTTTCCGGCGGGATTACAAAACTTAGTATATTTTAAGACTTCTACCAAAATATTTCGGAAAAATATTAAGATTTAAGTGAGCTGGACCGGTTTGAAAATACCTCTAAAAATAGAGTTTTTTATGAATAAAAATAGTTTCTTAAAGGATTTTTTGGAAAAAATCCCCTCAGATGACAAAACAGTTTAAGCTTAAAAAATCTGCATCCAAATATTAAAAAATCGTATCAACGGAATCATAATAATGAGATTTTTGATGCTGTTTTTTAACTTTTTTCAACGATTTGTGAAAGAAAAACTTTAATAACAGCTTTAAAACTTTACCGATATAGACTTTTGAGGCATCAGTGGAAAGGTATTTTCTCACCCTTTGTACTTCTTTGCAAAAAAACTCATTCACGTCCCAATATTTTCTTTATCAAATACCAACACATCTTAATTAAACATGGAATGACACTCGTTTATCTTACCTTCCTCTTTCATATTTTGAATGAGCTTATTCGCAAAGAAATTAAAAAGGTAAGAAAATACCTTACCAATGATACCTCATAAGTCTAAATTGGTAAGGTTTTGGTGGAGTTATTCAAGTTTTTCTTAAAGCAGTCTTTAAAAAAGTTCAAAAACAGCATCAAAGAAAAGATTTTTTAAATATTTTTATGCAAACTTTATAAGCTTAAACTGTTTAGCCATCTGAGGTATTTTTTTTCAAAAAATATTTCAAGAAACTGTTTTTATTAATAAAAACACAAATTTTTTGAGGCATTTTCAAATCCGTCCAGCTCACTTAAATCTTAATATTTTTACGAGATATTTTGATGGAAGTCTTAAAATATAATAGATTTTATAATTCCAGTGGAAAAAAGTACCATTTTTTTTTGTATGGGGAGTGATGCAGTCTAATGTACATATGTATTTAAGTACATAATTTCTCTGTCGATTTGATTATAATGAAAGGCCTGTTAACGAGCGCTTATGATAAATTTGATTATCATCATCTTTAACGACCACAACTACAATTCTGTTGATTAAATCGACACAAACAGAATAATGTACATAGCGTGGTATGCATATACCATAGCACATTTATACACATATGTACAGCCATACATACGTATATATATACAATAGAGTGGTTCAAGAACTTTTTTTTCGGAAATTCATAAACGCAACCTCAAATTATTGTTATTTGTGATAAAAAAAGCGAAACGTGTTTTTATACCCGAGCGCACTTGTGCGCAACCTCAAATTATTGTTATTTGTGATAAAAAAAGCGAAACGTGTTTTTATACCCGAGCGCACTTGTGC
>NW_023458560.1:53461880-53462689 GCF_013731165.1 Rhagoletis pomonella
GTGATAAAAAAAGCGAAACGTGTTTTTATACCCGAGCGCACTTGTGCACATGGGTATTATAACTTTGTTCACATAACGGTTGTTTGTAACAGGCAAAACGAATCGAGATAGATATAGACAAATGTATACATAAATGATCAGAATGAAAAGAGAAATCGATTAAGCGGTGACTGTCTGTCCGTCCGTCCGTCCGTCTGTCCGTCCGTCTGTCCGTCCGTCTGTCCGTCCGTCTGTCCGTCTGTCTGTGCACACGATAACTCGAGTAAAAATTAAGATATCTTAACGAAACTTGGTACGTGTACTTCTTTCGGGCGTAGGGCGGATGGTATTGAAAATGGGCAAAATCGGACAATAACCACGCCTACCTCCCATATAACGGTAATTTTCAGAAATACAAAAACTGCGATATTTTAGTAACTACTGAAGATAATTCACTCAAAATTGATATTTATAATAAATTTTAGACGAAAAATAAGAATATTAACATTTTTTTGAAAATGGGCGTAGCCACGCCCACTTATGGTTACATGTGTATATCTTGGTAACCGCTGCATCAATTTATTCCAAACTTGGCACAGTTGTTGGCTCTGGTACAACATACCAAATATTAAAATCGGACAATAACCACGCCCACATCCCATATAACGGTAATTTCGAGAAATACGAAATCCTCGATTAATCAGTAAATATTAAAGCTAATTTATTCAAAATGATGGTTGCAACAATTCTTTGCCAGGAAATACGTTTATGATAAAATTTTGGAAAATGGGCGTGGCACCGCCCACTTATGATCACGTATATGTATCTCG
>NW_023458560.1:53462789-53468337 GCF_013731165.1 Rhagoletis pomonella
AAAAAGCTTCTGCAACAAGTAGAAACCGAAGACGAATGTTCAGACCTCGATGAAGGTTTGGACACTATCGCTGTTCAAAAGTGGTTGAATGGCACTGGGCACACCTTGCCCACCTCAGGGCCACCAAATAAAGGTGAAGGCATCCGGTACCGTGACCATGGCGGTATTTCCGCCACTCCTCTGCAGCCAAAGGAGTCACCAGCTGACAACAATGTGCAAAACCAAATAACTTCGTTGCAAGAGAAGTTCTCTACCCTTGAACAGCAGGTGCAAACACATGCCGGGCCCGCGATCGGTATGACTTGGCTACCGAATTTGGTACCCGAGCGTGTGTCAGCGCCAACAGAGTCTCAACCACAACTGGCAGGGCAGACTTTGTCACGGCCTTACCAAAAATCAAATTGCTGCGCGCAATGGTGTTTGTAAAGAGCTGCCTAAGTTCAACGGGAAACCTGAAGAATGGCCCCTGTTTCTGGCCACATATCAACAGACCACCGAACTATGTGGATTTTCGGAGGGTGAAAACTTATTGCGCTTACGTCAGGCGTTAGAAGGAGCGGCACGGAACGCAGTAAGAAACTTGCTATTACACGCGTCCTGCGTCCCACAAATACTCGACACACTACGAATGAAATTCGGACGTCCCAAACTTATTATTGCCGTGCTCCTGGCACGAATTCGAGAAACACCAGCAGTAAAAGAAAACCACCTTGAGGCTCTCGTAGATTTGGCCTTGGAGGTGCAAAACATATGCGCAACAATGAAAGCTTCAAACATGTTCTGCCACCTTAACAATCCCGAGTTGGAACAAGAGTTGGTTGGCAAGCTGCCAGGATTGCTCGCCGCCTTTTGGGGCATGCACAAATTGCAGTTGACTTCCTCAAATCTCGAAAGTTTCGGTGAATGGCTATTTCAGTTTGCTCAAGGGGCGAATAGCATTCTCGTACCAAGAGTCGCCCCCAGAACTTCTACCAAACGCGGATACTGCCAGTCTACTGCGACTTGCGGTATAGACGGTTGCTCTTCAATCCACCATCAATTACTGCACAAACATCCTCATGATGTGGTTAGCCCACCACTTGCTAACCTAATGTTAAACGCACATAGCAGTGACGCCGATTCGATCCTATCTCGGGTGTTGCCAGTAACACTCCATGGGAATAATATCAAACTTCAAACTTACGCTTTCTTCGATGATGGATCTTCACTTACGCTAATGGATGCCGAGCTACAAGAGAGGCTGAATCTGAAGGGCACTTCGCAACCTTTATGCCTGAAATGGACTGCAAACACCCATCGCTATGAAGAGGACTCCCAAGTGCTCGAGTTGGGAATTTCCGGTGCCAATGCAAAAAGGCGCTTCGTTTTGAAGTATGTGCGCACTGTGAAAATGCTCGAACTGCCCAAGCTACTAATAGGCCTGAACAACAGCCGACTAGGCCTAAGTCTACGGTCCCGCGAGGGCTCCGACAACGAGCCGGTAGCGGAAAAGACGCGCCTAGGATGGACACTGAAAGGAGTTCTTGTAAAGCAGCCTCAACCCGCTGCCTATCATGCGTTCCACAGCTGCGACTGCGACGTCGCTGCCAACGCTGAGTTGCTAAAGGCTGTCGAAGAGTACGTTTGCCTTGATAATGTCGACATTATTAAATGTAAATCGGCCTGTCTGATGTCGAAAGATGACCAACAAGCTGTCGAACAACTTAAGGCGACGACAAAGCGCATCCAGGGCCGTTTCGAGACCGGCCTGCTCTGGAGACACGCTGACATCGCACTTCTTGATAGCCTCCCAACTGCCTTGCGGAGAGCTCAATGCTTACAAGCGAAACTAAAGCGATATCCGGAGCTCGCCGAGATCTTGTCGTCTAAGATCGCAGCTTATGTAACCAAAGGATACGCCAAACCTTTGCCAGTTGAGTCGCTACTGGACAAAGGGTGCTGGTATCTGCCGATTTTTCCTGTGTATAACCCACACAAACCAGGAAAGGTCCGCCTCGTGTGGGATGCGGCCGCAAAATCCAAGGGCATATCTCTGAATTCTATGCTTTTAAAAGGACAGTTAACATGCCTGGTGTCCGTCTTGAGAAGATTCCGTCAGCGAGCGATAGCGGGAAGTGGCGACATAGAGGAGATGTATCATCAGGTCCGACTCCGATCCGAGGACCAAAACTATCAGCGCTTTGTTTGGCTCGAGCCAGGAGATAGCAAACCTTAAGTATTCGTAATGTCCGTCATGACTTTCGGGGCCACCTGTTCACCCAGTAGTGCGCAATACGTAAAGAACCTAAATGCGAACGAATTCCACAGTTGTTATCCGAGAGCCGTCGAAAGCATCGTTAAAAACCACTACGTTGATGATATGCTCGACAGTGTAGATACGGTAGAGGAGGCTATTCAGCTTGCTAGCAACGTAAGTTTCATTCATAGCAAAGGTGGTTTTCACATCAGAAACTGGCGATCAAACTCCGAGGAAGTACTGAACGCACTGCAAGTTAACGCTATTGACTCCGAAAGAAGCCTCGACACCCCTCAAGAAGTACCAGTTTAAAAGGGTTTGAGCCTGTGGTGGCTCACCAAGGAGGACTGTTTCTCGTTCCGACTCGCCCAGCATCACAAAATTGGGGAACTGCTGCGCGGCGACCGCCGTCCAACCAAGAGGGAAGTATTAAGCGTTGTCATGAGCATTTTTGATCCCTTGGGACTTCTCAATTTCTACGTTATATACGCCAAAGTAATTTTTCAGGAAGTTTGGCGCTTCGGCTGCGGCTGGGACGACAGCGTTTCCGACGAACACTACTCCAGCGGGCTGAAATGGGTTCACCTACTTCCCAGGGTAGAGGGTTTGCGGATACCGCGATGCTACTTCCAAAACTTGGGTCACGAGTCCGACCTAGAGATGCACGTCTTCGTGGACGTCAGCGAAAACACCTACGCTGCCACATGTTATCTTCGCCATACTCGGGGTGATGTCGTAAACTGTACTCTAATAGGCAGCAAGGTGAAGGTGGCACCTGTAAAGATGCTTTCCATTCCCCGACTGGAGCTTCAGGCTGCCGTCATAGGCGCCCGATTGGCGGCAGGCGTGCTCACTTCACATACGCTCCCCATCAGACGTCAAACATTCTGGACCGACTCTCGCACTGTTCTGGCATGGATTCGCTCTGACCACCGGCGTTACTCCCAATTTGTGGCCTTTAGAGTCAGCGAAATTTTAGAGCTAACTGACGTGAGTGATTGGCGATGGATTCCTTCAGCGGAGAATGTGGCAGACGACGCTACGAAGTGTCAAACAGTACCTGACTTTTCAAACCAAAGCCGCTGGTTCAAAGGACCACAGTTCTTAAAACTCGCACGCAGCCACTGGCCGAACGATACAGAAGGCACCCAGACAACCGTCGAAGAACTTAGAGCGAAGTACGTAGGTCACCACGATGCGGCGCACCAGCCTCAAAGGTTCTTGTCAATACATGAACGCTTCTCCCGATGGTGTCGTCTCCTGCGAACAACGGCAACTGTTTTACTAAGCGTCCGCATCTGGAAGCTCTATCGCAAAGGAAGCCGAATGTGTCCGCAACTAGTAGAACAAGAAGATCTTAAGCGCGCCGAAATACTTCTTTGGAGGGAAGCCCAATTTGACGCGATTGCCGACGAGATCGCCTTGCTCCGCAAAGGAAAACCGGTCGCTCGTACGAGCTCTATATACAGGCTCTCACCGTATCTCGATGATGCGTCATTGCTTCGGCTCTGTGGTAGAGTCAATCTGCCAGGACAGGAAGATCCAGTCATATTGCCGAAAAGCCACAACATAACTCGACTTATTGTTTCAGACTATCATATCAAGTATTTTCACGGAAGCTCTGAGACAGTTGTGAATGAAGTACGCCAGACCTTTTGGATTCCCCTACTACGCACAGTCGTAAGCACGATACGCCGTCAATGTCCAGTTTGTCGGCATCGCAGTGCTGTTCCACGCCCTCCGAAGATGGGCGTTCTGCCCGCGTCTAGAGTGACCCCCTTTACTCTGCCAGTTACATACGTGGGAGTCGATTACTTCGGGCCAATATTGATCGCTGTACGTAGGAGCACCGAAAAAAGGTATGGCGTTCTCTTAACCTGCCTCACAACGAGAGAGAGATTGAGGCGGTCATAAACTCTCGACCGCTAACCTACATACCACTCGATCACTGCGACGCCGAGGCTCTCACACCGAACCACTTCCTGTTAGGGAGCTCCAGCGGCATGAAACCCTTAGTAGAGTTTGTCGACGGTGCAGCTGAATTGCGCAAAGGTTGGCGATGCACGCAACAACTGGCTGATAGATTCTGGAGGCGCTGGTTGCGTGAGTACCTTCCCGTGATAACGCGACGAACCAAATGGTTCGAAAACGTGAAGCCTATTGAGGAAGGGGACGTCGTCTACGTAATTGATCCCAACGGGCCCAGAAACTGCTGGCCTAAGGGTCGGGTAATCTCCGTAAGGAAGGGCTCCGACGGGCAGGTAAGAAGCGCCTTTGTTAAGACCAGCGCTGGTATCTACGAAAGGCCTGACACGAGACTTGCCGTACTTTCCATTAGTGCTCCGCAAGATGAGGTAGATCCGAAGGATATACCTGGGGAGAGTGTTAAGAAAGATACGGCAGCACCCTAACTGCGATGTGCCACCCTGTGACGGCAACTGACAAGTTTTCTTGAGGATTTTTTTTGACATTACGTTTTCTTTCCTTTCTGCCTTTTACTTCTTACAAGGAGCGTGAGAAATTCTACATTATTTAATTAAAACCAGATAGATCCCTGAAAATACTAAAGTAAGTACTATTGTAATATCTGTAAAGCACTTGTAACTAATGGATAAATATAAACGCCAGTTATTTCAAACATCTCACTACATAAACGAGTGTTTTGGAAATTTTGGCGTGGATCGCTGGCTTCAGCAACAATTTGTGTAACCTCTTTTTCATGCTAGCAAATTGCTGTTAGCTTCCAGTAGAAATTATCGAATTCCACTCTAAATTAAATGCCAATTTCGTCTGTAAATTTCCCGCTTGTAAAATTTTTCGGGTTATCGAACGCCAAATTATCAGGAATTTGTGGTGATTATTGCAAAATATCAGACTATCGTTATTTGATTGTTCTAATTTCATTGTTTAATCGTGTTTGCATTTTATTCATATCAGTTAATTGTCAACAAAAAAGGCTACTAAAACAGAAACAATTAAATAATTTACTTAATTTAGTAAACAAACAAAATTTATTCAAGTAAATTTTTATTTTTATGAGTTATGTTTACAATTTTATCATTTTTTTTTTATATTTTTACATATAACATTTCCTGTGTGTAGTAAAGCATAGTTCACTCAAAATCGGTACGCATGAAATGGGTTATATCTTTTTAATAGGTTTTCAGGAAATAATATTTAATATGTTGAAATAAAGCGAAAACATTCCGTTATAGATACTTGTTAGCGAAAGTTTCATATTTTGTTTGGATAAATAAATAAGAGGCAATTTCTTTGATAATGATAAAAATTTTCTGAACACCCGTTCTAGAG
>NW_023458560.1:53468437-53469700 GCF_013731165.1 Rhagoletis pomonella
GCTAGTTTCAAATGGGTTAACGCAATGACAAAACCCTTGTTATATAAGCGTATAAAAAATAAATATGTCATATATTGATTTCACTTTGCTTAAAGCATAGTTCACTCAAAATCGGTACGCATGAAATGGGTTATATCTTTTTAATAGGTTTTCAGGAAATAATATTTAATATGTTGAAATAAAGCGAAAACATTCCGTTATAGATACTTGTTAGCGAAAGCTTCATATTTTGCTTGGATAAATAAATAATAGACAATTTCTTTGATAATGATAAAAATTTTCTGAACCCCCGTTCTAGAGACTTGTGTAGTCAACTTGCTCTACTAAACTATCTTTAGTTTATGTTTTTGCACAGCTCGCACATCTCTACTAATTTTGTTTTAAATAAATACCACGTATTTTTCGATTTGACGTAAATAGGTCATATTCGTAAATTGCTGACTCCCAGAACTTTATTCACATCATTGTCTTCAAACCTATTTAAAGTTACCTGTGAATAATAAGTTTTCATAAAAACCAACCAACACTTTACAAAAGGTCCAAAGTAAATGATACAGTGGAATAACACTTTGTGCAAGCGCTCCTTCCAGCATATTTCTGGGGTCATATGACCCATTGTGAAGTCTGATCGAGTTTTAATGAGACTGCCTCGATTCTCTTGTCATTTCATAGCCCTTTGACAACTGTGTCAACTTTTATAGATTTAGTTGTAAGAGGATATCACCCTGTTTCTTTTTAGCTTAAAACTTTTAACGTGGGAGTTGACCGAAGGCCAGTTTTAAACATGTTTTATTAGTCATTATTATAAAATACCACATTTGGTGTGAACATTGGGGTAAAGTAAACGGGTGCGGTTTTTGTTATAAAATGTATTTAATCTAACAGAATTTTATATATTATAACTCGATAAGGTTTAAGTCTTGCCATAGCTTGCATTCGCTGAACTGTGGATAATCGTTTTCCAATTCTCTCGCGCGATCTTCTTCTGATAAGCCGTTTTTTCCTAATTGAGGTAAAGAGCCTTATCCTTAAGCTGGTGCGAAATGATGTTTTTTAATGATTAGCTTAGCCCGTTAGTTTAAGCAGAAGGAATCTATTCATTGATTTTTGGAGGATAGTTATAAGTTTTTGGTATATTTAATTTTAATTTGATCTTTGATCTCGAAAATATCCGATTTTCGATGAATTTGTTCAACATTATTTTTTGAGCAGCAACTTCGAACGCGAATAGAACTGTCAAATAAAAAGCCAGTACTGTGAACT
>NW_023458560.1:53469800-53481759 GCF_013731165.1 Rhagoletis pomonella
CAATTTCTTTGATAATGATAAAAATTTTCTGAACACCCGTTCTAGAGACTTGTGTAGTCAACTTGCTCTACTAAACTATCTTTAGTTTATGTTTTTGCACAGCTCGCACATCTCTACTAATTTTGTTTTAAATAAATACCATGTATTTTTCGATTTGACGTAAATAGGTCATATTCGTAAACAGGGATGCCGTTTGGATCTAAATAGATCCAATTGGATACATTTTTAGACGAATTTTTGCGGGATACTTATTTTTTCCGATCAGTATAAATATGGATACTTTTTTAAATAGGCCAAAATTTTATATAGATATTCTATAAAGTTTTTTTCGTTCAAAAACCGATTTTCATTAAAGATTGTAGAAAGCATTACGTTTTTTAAATGTATTAAAAATCGCTACTTAAGCGTGAAATTAAAGCATTTTAATTTTTGTGAACGAAGCAATGAACATATGAAGAGATCTCACCAAAATAGGTAATAAGCGCAATTGTTTTAATTAGCTTCAAAGGATGCTGTAAGCAAGATCTTAATATACATATATATATAATAAATTATACTCTTTCTGTAGTAATCTCTTTCATATCACATATTTTCATTTGTTAATTTAACAAGTAATTTTTTAGCAAAAAACAAAACCGACTTTAATTCTCATATAAAAATTTAAGATTATCGTTAATCTCTTCATGATTCAATGATCGGATTTAAACCAAATTAGAATGGGACCAGCTGTAAGGTAACACCTTTCCTTAAAAAAAAAATTATAGAAATCGGTTAACGTGGTCCAAAGTTATGCGGTATCATACATTAAAATATAACAATAGTAAATAAAATATTCCAAAGAATCGATAACATTCCTCTCTTTTGTGAAGTCGGTTAAAAACAGGGGTATATTTTTTTCGGTATAGAACCATCCTAGGGGGTGAGAGCATAAAAATTCCGACTTTACTTTTTGCACATGCATTTTTGGACCACCCTAATGTGCATACAGACAGACATCCCAGCAAGAACGACCTAACGCATTCTCCAATACACTTACAACATTTCAATAAAAACCAACACATTTGCATATTAGCGATATCCATGTGCCATTCTTTGCGTTATATAACACGTTATTAATCACATAATAATATTTGATTGAAAAGAGACCACTATATATAAGACTAGTAATTTTTAGCAAAAAAAAAACCGACTTCAACTCCCATATAAAAAAAAAATATATATATATATATCTCATGATCCTCGAATCGGATCTTAACCAGATTAGTATGGGACCACCTCTGAGACACTACCTTTCCGATGCAAAAAGAATTATCGAAATCGGTTGACGTGGTCCAAAGCTATGCGGGAACATACATAAAAAAAAAAAAAAAATATTCCGACGAACTGATAACCTCCTCCTTTTTTGGAAGTCGGTTAAAAAGAAAGAAGATTTCAATGAAGGTTAAAATACACTTAAAAAAACTAAATTTTATTTATTTAAGGAAATTTGTATGAATTTTACTAAATAGACTTTAAATACACTCTAAAAAAATTTTGTTTGTTTGCGCATATTAAGAGAGGTAACCAGTTTCCTCTTATAATGTGTACAAATTTGCACGCCGTGTGATAAAATTAAATATTGCCTGTTTACTTTTACATAACAAATTTGCCGCAAAGATCAAAATTACACATAAAATGTTTAAAGTATAGGAATGTTTATTATTAGTAGGAAATGTATTTTTAGTTTGAAAATTTTTGCAATTTTAAGCATTCTATATATGTGTATTTATGAGTATATTTTAAAGACCTCAAGTTCAAAATCAAATACTGAACATCTTATACGTATATTTATACTGATTCTTGTTGAAAAATATATACTTTTCAGTAGAAGTTTTACGTGCTTTTTTAGAGTGTACTTGCTATTTATTATACTACTTTGCAAAATACTTATGCACAAAAAATGTACTTTATAAATTGAAATTACAAATGTTTAATTTTATTAAAAATAAAAATATATATACATGTATTCCAAGTCCTTAGGATGGGTTAAAGTATGTCTTTTTCTTGAAAATTTTTGGTTTTCTTACAAATTATGAGATGTATACGTAAACAAAGAAAATTGGATACAATTGGATACATTTTTGGCTTGGTCAGTGATACATTTTCTTGAGACGGCGCGGCAACACTGTTCGTAAATTGATGACTTCCAGAACTTTATTCACATCATTGTCTTCAAACCGATTTAAAGTTACCTGTGAATAATAAGTTTTCATAAAAACCAACCAACACTTTACAAAAGGTCCAAAGTAAATGATACAGTGGAATAACACTTTGTGCAAGCGCTCCTTCCAGCATATTTCTGGGGTCATATGACCCATTGTGGAGTCTGATCGAGTTTTAATGAGACTGCCTCGATTCTCTTGTCCTTTCATAGCCCTTTGACAACTGTGTCAACTTTTATAGATATAGTTGTAAGAGGATATCACCCTGTTTCTTTTTAGCTTAAAACTTTTAACGTGGGAGTTGACCGAAGTCCAGTTTTAAACACGTTTTATTAGTCATTATTATAAAATACCACATTTGGTGTGAACATTGGGGTAAAGTAAACGGGTGCGGTTTTTGTTATAAAATGTATTTAATCTAACAGAATTTTATATATTATAACTCGATAAGGTTTAAGTCTTGCCATAGCTTGCATTCGATGAACTGTGGATAATCGTTTTCCAATTATCTCGCGCGATCTTCTTCTGATAAGCCGTTTTTTTCCTAATTGAGGTAAAGAGCCTTATAGTCTGATTATGCATACTTCGCACAACTTCGCATAAACTTCAAACTGTAATTTCGTATGTACTTTGTATGTATTTTGTATGTCTTCCATTACCCAGAAATTAGCAGAACTTTTAAGAACTTAGCGATCTGTTGAGTTTAGATTTTGCTTCACATTTTCTTTAGTTACATTTTTAGTGCACTGGTACAAATTGTTGTGCGAAGTTATGCGAAGTATGCATAATCAGACCCTTATCCTTAAGCTGGTGCGAAATGATGTTTTTTAATGATTAGCTTAGCCCGTTAGTTTAAGCAGAAGGAATCTATTCATTGCTTTTTGGAGGATAATTATAAGTTTTTGGTATATTCAATTTTAATTTGATCTTTGATCTCGAAAATATCCGATTTTCGATGAATTTGTTCAACATTATTTTTTGAGCAGCAACTTCCAACACGAATAGAACTGTCAAATAAAAAGCCAGTACTGTGAAATTGAAACCTCATAATGGTAGATCTATTGTCTAACGATCTGCGTTGCAACTTTTTAATACATTTCAACAATTGCTGCACAGAAACTGCTGGAACGCGTACCGATTTTGAGTGAACGATGCTTTATGGGCCAAGATATGATTTAGAAACTAGTCTGTTCGACTATATCTGTAGTGAAAAATATCCAGCATCAACTTGCAAGAGAGTAAAAGTTTTTTCTGAAATGGGAAAATATTCAAAAAAGTAGATCATGCCGACAAATGACTGCTGGTAAAAATTTTCCCTGCAAGAATGTGCAACTTCCCTTCAAAGTAACCTGTCTCTCTCAATTTCTCAATACTTTGCAAGTTTTTTCGCGATCGCCAAAACCTAACAATTTGTGACAATTATCAGGTTAACGTAAATGCTAATACAAATACCATTATTTGGAACATGTTGTACTATAGAACAGGTTGTATTCAAATTATGACAGGTTGTATGAATTATGTAGTTCCCGCTATTACAAATGATACTTTCCATATAATTATTTACATTAGGAGGCGGCAGCAAAATATTTTTCCTCTATTCGATGCCATTGGTGAACTGGAGCGCATTAAAAATAGCTTGAAAATCCACCGAAAGTTAATTTTAAGAAACCTGCACTAGTTTTCTTTTATATAGCTGCCAATATATTTGAAATAATTTTATTTTTTATTTAATTTTCTATACCTTTTCAATGCAAGTTCCATGGAATATCGAATAACTCATCACATTGTTATTCGTGATCTGGACACTATTGAAAGTAGTTCTGATAGTAATTTTTTTACGACAGAAATTTGCTCTTTTAGATTTGGTCTTAGACAAAAGAAATATATTGCCTCTTAGTTGATATCTTGAAATCTTGAATGCGGGAAATTTTGCCCCTTATTCTAATTACCTTAAACGAGCAATTTGTGTGTATATGTATATGTATCCATAAGAGTCTCGGCAACGGCTCTAACGTAGCAAAATGAAAAATCGTTCAAAAAAGACTTTCGAAGTTGTATTTCTTCCAATTGTCAAAAACTTTTTATTTGTCACGGTTATCAGGGTTTGAAAAACTGTTAGCACAGCGACAACAGCCAAGCATTTGCTTTTTTATAAATTGTTGTTGCTTTGCTAGCCGGCAATTACAAGTACCTGATGAAGATCTTGCAGAAGCAATGAGCTTAGCCGACGACGCTTTAAAGGAATTTGAAGAAATGCGACAAGATGCAGAAAAAACTTCCATTTGCTTTTCGAACACGTAGAAGAAGTATGCACCAACCTAGGTACAGAAATCAAAATACCGCGATACAGCAGTCGCCAAAAGAACCGCTTTAATGTGAAAACCGGAGACGCCGAGGCATACTATCGCATTGCTTTTTACATTCCCTTCCTTGATACATATATTGCTCATTTGGAAAGCCGGTTCCTAAACCATAAATCAGTTTTAAATAATTTTAGTGTTTTGTTTCCAAAGTATGATTTTAACGAAAAAAACTGAAGAATTGTTTGCTTTCTATGAGAAAGTAATCGACTGCTCGAAACAAAACTTTCTTCTGGAGGTTAAAATTGTGGAAAAAACGAGTTTCACACGAAAATTTTCGAAATGCTCTCGAAGCATTACAAGTAGCTAATACAACGTCTTTTGGGAATGTTTTTAAGATCTTACGTATATTGGCACTTTTGCCCGTTTTAATAGCCACACCTGAACGAAGCTTTTCATGCCTGAAAAGAATTAAAACCTACTTGAGAAATACAACATGTCAAGAAATACTCAAAAGTCTAGCATCTATGAATATTCACAAAGATATAAATTTTTCAGTTGACGAAGTTCTAGAAGAATTTTTCAAAAAACCACGAAAAATTTGAAAATTCTTCGTTTCATTGATTTACAAGTAAAAAGAAAAATTTAATGTGCTTAAAATTATCAAAATGTTTTATAAATAAAGCGAAAAATTGAGTATAGGATTTTAAAAATTCGTGTTTGAAACTTTATTACGCATACTTTCTTCTAAAGAGCCTTTTTTCTAGACCCATATTAGTGAAATATTATTCTTTGACTTGAGGGGGGGGTTTAACCCCCAAAGCCACGGATGGGACAGTTGTCAGAGGTAGATTTAGAAGGCTGATAAGCTTTATGTGTTTGTTGAGGTGGACGCAGGGGAGGAGGGGGAAGCGCGGACTCGCCCATTACCTATGTATATACCCTTGTGGTCAGCTGATTAAGTTAAGTGACATTTTGACCAGTTTTGGTTTTTTCTTTTGTTTATTTAATATTCATAGTTTTTATTTTCTAAAACTCTAGCACATTACATCACCAGAACCACATAAATCCACATTTCAAACTTCTTACAAAAATTTCAAACATTCAACAAACTTTAACAATTACACCCAAAAATTTACACCTTTTTGTTCAGAATTTTTTTACAGCCCATTAAATTTAAGTTGGTAAAAGTGCAATTTTTAAGACGCTGGGAAATCGCCTTGTTTTTTAATATTTTATTTATTTTTTGCTGACGGTGCTAGGCATATTCTTCTATATAAAAGGCACTATCCTAAGATAAAACGTGAGTGAATTGAACCCCTACTTGGCTTCTTATATTTTTAATAACTAATCTTTAATATGGACCACACTAAAAGCTCCTTTTCATATAAAAATTCGTACGTTTCCCACTCGTGATAGACGTTGTCCCACCCGTGAAGGAGGAATTTCGGATTTTTTTTATAATAAAGCCATAATTTTTGTTGTAGTTTTTGCTTTGTTTGTATTCGTGGTTCTTTGTTTTATTATAAGACATCAAGTTCTCACAGAAAAGTTAAATAAATTCGCAGAGTTTCCATAAAATATATCTGCCCCAAAAAGCAGGTTCTTTTTTTGGTCCCACGCGTGACAGAAGAAATAACATAATAATAATAAGATTTTTTTCATATAAAAGTGAGCTGGAATTTTTTTCGTATTTTGTAATAACTCATATAATAGTCAATTAGGTGTAGCTTTATTAAAATGTAGAATTATTTAGTACTTTATACTTAAATTTAAACAAGAAAGAACATTTTTTCTGCACAAATGTCCCACCCGTGATGGTGGAATTGCCCATATGTACACAATACTTTTAGAGTAAAAAAGTAAGTGCGCCTGGGCCACACTGGAGAAGTGAAACTTAAGTTACATACATACCTATTTTGTCTCATAAGTGATGAGTTATGAGTCATAACCAATATACATACATACAGATGCGTGCAACTAATTAGCAACGAAATTCAAAACGATATTGCTTGCAAATTATGTTTATTTATTTATTTTTAATAATTTTCATTTAAAAAAGAATTCAATCTATATCAGAAACCACAATAACAAAAGTTGCAAAGCTTGCACAAATTGCAAAAAAATTAATCAAACTTCAAAAAATTGTCATCAAAATTTCAAAATTTTTAATTAGAATATTTAGAAAATTTTCGGGTACGCAGTTTTGTAGCCCATTCAATAGTATAATAAAGTGCAAGTTTCAAGTCGCTAAAAATTACCGTTGATTTTTTAGAATTTTTTTTGTCGAGGGTGTTGCGGATTTTTTTCCATGTAAAAATATCGATTATTTTATCGATAAGTCTCGAGAATCCCGAAAATCTCTAAAATCCCAAAATAGTACCCAGATTGAGTCTCTGTGTCTCTCTCTATATCCTTTCCTCTTTAATTACCTCTATTTTAATCTTTCTTCCCCTATCTTCATCTTTGATTTTATCGGTATCCTCATCCTCCTCTTTGTCTTTACTTTTATGTTCATCATTTTTTTCAGCTACATATTCCCCTTCACCTTTGCCCTTATATAAGTGAAGTGTTTAAATTTACCTTGGTCTTCATTTATGCCTATATCTTTACGTATCTTTGTTTTAGTTTTTATTTTTACCTTTGCCTTTATCTATGTACGTACTCACATTTACTTTCATTCTTGTATTGGTCTTTTTCTAAGTGTTATTCTTTAACCTTTTATTAGAAAATTTTTGTTAAATTAATGCCATATGCATACACACAAGAAGCACTTGTTTCAGCCCAACCATTTCCGTTGCACCATTTCCGTTGCATCATTTCCGTTGCATACACACAAGAAGTAATTGTTTCAGGCCCAACCATTTCCGTTGCACCATTTCCGTTGCATCATTTCCGTTGCATCATTTCCGTTGCATCTTTTCCGTTGCATACACACAAGAAGTACTTGTTTCAGGCCCAACCATTTCCGTTGCACCATTTCCGTTGGGTCATTTCCGTTGCACCATTTCCGTGTGCAGTTTCCGCTGAATTGGCAAATTTACTCCCAACCAACCAACCGCCGCTAAAGAAGTTTCACTTCAATATGACCATCATGAGCATGCTCTAAATTCATACATAGAAACGTAAGGTTTGGTACCAGCACCTCTTTCGGCAAGAGGACAAATTTTGGAAGGTGCCCCAATCCTTATCTTGGGAAAAAAAATTTTTGGACCACTCTATTGTACATACTACATAATTTGTTTAAGAAGCAGAACAAAATGGTCTTGGAGTGTAAGGCAGCCTAATGTGTTTTTACTTCATTTTCGAAGATTAACTTAATTATTTAAACACTGAATGCAAAAATTATATAAAAAAGTATTTTCTTTTCATTTACAGATCTCGATTACAAATACTTTTGGAATTGGAGCGATTTTCAATCGTATTTGGACTTTATGCTCGTTGTTTGGGCAGTCGGAGCAGCTATCACATATCTAATGTTATCTGTTAAGTGGTTTATGGAGTCTGTTGGCTTTTGTGCTGTTTTCACAGAAGCTATGCTAGGTAAGTATTTTAAGCGAATGCTTGAATATACCTAAACTATGTATTATTTCATACGCATTTAGGTGCTCCACAATTTGTACGAAATTTCAAGAATAAATCTACATATGGTATGAGCATCCAAATGGTCATCATGTGGACGCTAGGTGATATGTTTAAGACTGGTTATTTTATTGTTAGGGAATCTCCAACACAATTCTGGATTTGCGGCACACTTCAGGTGCGTAAAAAATAAGCATATAAAAAAGTACAATGATAAGGAATGAGTATTTCAAGCTAACAAGTTGATATATTAATGCATAAATACATAAGTACATATACATATGTACGCGTATTAAATGCCGGGCCGCCCATGAAAAAGTAGTGTGTGCATGCCGTTTTATGTATGTAAATTACACAGTGCCATGGTGAAATAATAACAAGGTGTTGTCAGTAGCGACGTGTTTGTTGTAATTTTGACAAGATCGGCATGCTTATTTTCAGTGCTGCCGATCTTAATTTTTTATAATGCTGTTAGTTGGGAAATTGTATTCAAAATACTCCATTTTAGTATTTCATTTTATCGTGATTTTTAAAGAACTTGGTGTTTTCAGAACGATATTAATATTTAAAATTGCTGGATTTGTATAATTTTTGTCCTCAAAATATAAAATATAAAAGATATCGTAGTTATCAATGGAAAAAGACGTACACAAAAATCGTATGGAAAGGCGATTTTTTTATATTAAATATCTTTTGCTGCATTGCCATAATATCGAGCCAAATGGACTTCCGATACACTAGAATAGAGCGGCAGCATGGTTAAATTACGACTTCGCTTATATTATCGATATTTATGTGTTTTAATCTACGCCGCTGTGGCGTAGTGGTAAGCAGTGCGCGCTCCACTCCGCAGCAGCTGGGTTCAAGCCCTGGTCAAAGCAACATAGCAAAAAATATAGAAAAAAGGTTTTTTTCTTAACAGCGGTCATCCCTCGGCAGGCAATGGCAAACATCCGAGTGTATTACTGCCATGAAAAACAGCTTCCCATAAAAATGCAATCGCCGTTCGAAGTCGGCGTAAAACTGTAGGTCCCTCCGCTTTGTGTGACAACATCAAGGCGCACGCCGCAAGTCGGAGGAGAAGCTCGGCCAAATGTGTAAGCGCCAATCTATTATTATTATTACTAATCTATTTAAAAAATCATTTACAGTTTTATAGGAAATTGCCTTATTTTACGGCCTGTACTTTTTTAAAAGTTACAATATATGTGCAACCTGTGTGGAGCTTACGATACAAACATATATTCAGGCTTATAAGCCTGTAATTAAACATTTTTTCTACATTTAATTTGAAATAGTATGCACGAACGGATTAAAAGTGGTAAATAATTAGTACTTTTTCTACTACTTTAAAATGCGTGACCGGAATAGACCTGCCGAAAAAGTGAGGTTAAGTTACTGACAACACCTTGTTATTATTACACCATGACACAGTGCAACAAGATCCTACGTATTTGTTGAAACCAAAAGTAAATGAAAACTTACACCTCCCATAACACAAATCCAAAAGGAGTTTTAGCCTATTGATCTGGTTTATTTTTTATGCATATTTAAAGTTGGTGACCCGGCATTCATGAAAAAATGATTAAAATTCGATCAAATAATGAAATTCTTATGGTATATAACTGTTTTTTGGGTCGAGAAATTAATTTTTGTTTTTAAGGCTGAGCAATCCATTATTTATGCGTGTTTCATTTTAAAGTTACTTATACTATATGATTTTACAAAGGTCATTTCATTATTTTTGTTAAAAAAGATAGCGTTATTGTGATAAAAAGTTTTTATGTGAAATGTTTTATGAGAAAAAATAGCATTTATATATATATATATATATATATATATATATTATATATTAATTAAAAAATTATATTTTCTATTCAAATAGGTTTTATTTATCTTAAGAAAAAAAAATGGTATGAAAGTACATACTGATATGTTAAATTTTCCACAAACATAATTAATAATGTACCAAATTTTCCAAACAGTTACTCATTCTTAATTTAGTTTATTTCACAATTGGGCAATTCACAAGGTGTTGTGAAGTTATATTTTCCTAACAAAAGTTGTGTTAAAACACGACGGTTGTGAACACCTGTTACGATTATTTATTATATCTCAGCACTTAACCTCACATAACACCGAATAAACATAGGTTGCAGAGTTGTATCGTCATGTGTTATTTTTCTTCACAAAACAATAACAACATTTTTACAACTGTCATGAAATATCATGACTTCACGACAAACACGACAAATACGACACCTTGTGAATTGCCCAAATATACAAAAACACCGGGAGCGGTAGTATATTTTGCTTTTCAAAAATTATTCGCTTCAAAATTCTGGAAAAAATGTGAAAAAAAATTCTTTGCTGTTAAAATTACTGTGGATCAAAGTTCTGTATTTTAAAATTCTGTCAGAACCAAATGATGTAGAATAAAAATTCTATATACGTTCTCTGGTATTACAGCGTTATTAATAGCAAAGTGGTATAATAGTTTCGAAATTCGTATACGCTGCAACTATTTTGCCACAGATGTCCCGCCGCGCCGGCCAGGTGGCAACTACCGTTTTTAGTAAAGGCAGCCAACTTCATTGGCAAGCCAATATTCCAACTACATTTTTTTTTTTTTACCTGGAAGAAATTGCATATAAATTCTAGGTTTTTTGCAAAGGTGACTTCTTTTGCCTTTGAGGTTACGTCAAAATGGTAAGCGTGCTTTTCGAATACGTTAAATTTTTTTTCATTTGTTTCGGCATTTACTTGTACATGTTAAAACGAATAGCGCGTGTTTCCGTGTTAAAATACAATTTTTATTTCAGGTTAGCTTAGATCTTGCAATATTGCTACAAGTTTGGTTCTATAGAAAGAATACCAAGGCGCGTGAGATGCGCCGTGGAGATTAGCAGTTTGCCCCCGAAGAACAACCGCAACAATCACAAAATCCAAACGACCTGCAAACAACTAACAACTCGGACAACAATCAATCTCTTGCTATCACTACTACAAGCAGTGGAGATGACCATCTGCTCACCGCCATTGCTGATGATGAACATTTCAACAGCTACGCGAATCCTGAATACAAAAAATATCATGATAACAAAGCCTTCCAATATCACCTTAATAACAATACCCTAAATAAAGGGAGAGAGGCATCTAGAAAAATGCTTGCCGATGAAAGAGGAGACTGCGCTTTAGATTCAGTGGTAATTGTCAAGCGGCCTGATAGCATATCGCGATCATCTTCGAGTCGAGCCAGGCCTGACTCTCCCAATAATAAGGGATCTATGTCTGCTAGAGATGGTGGAAGAGGGCGTCGTAAATGTCGATGCCAACATGGCGATACAGTGCGACAACGACACAATGCTACACAAACGCCGGACTCGGTTTTAAGTTGGAGTCAATTGCATAGCTGTCATGGCCATAGCACTACAATGGATTGCTGTGCAAATCACCAAAAATCAAACAGCTGCTGTGGTCTGATAAATAGCAACTTGAAGTCTGGCGAAATCACGTGTCACTGCCATATCACGCATCACTGCCACCATTATTCACCTGGAAGTGGTGATGGAGGTGAAAGCAGACCTGCGAAACAATGTGAACATAGTAATCGGACAAGTCGCACATTTCATCAACGTCATCATGCCCACCATCATCGACACCAACACCATCATCATCATCGCCACTTACAACGGGAACAGCATTATCGAAATAAAAACAACGTCCGCCGACTTCCAGGTTATAATAGTAAGTCTTCCTATGATTCCAGTGACGATCTGCAGCAATCTAGTGTGGATACTGGTGAAGAAAGATTGCATGAAATAGCAATTGAAATAGATGCAGCTACAATGACTGAAGACAATACAAGCACTGCCA
>NW_023458560.1:53481859-53486347 GCF_013731165.1 Rhagoletis pomonella
AAAAAATGTGTAAAATATTTATTTTTACAGCGATATCAAATTCATTGATCACCGGGCCACATAAAAACGCCCACCATACACTTTGGGGTAGCAGAGATATAAACGGTAAGTATATCTCCTAATTATATAAAGCAAATAAAAGTTCTAAAGCCGCGAAGGTTTTTTAAACGATTTTGAATTAAAATTTGTATTATGGCTTTCACATTTCGTGCCTAAAAATAAAGTACAGTTTTTCATCGCGATTCTTTAGTTTTTATGAGCTCTATTTTTTCGTACCTATGATTCTAGAAATATGTAATGATTTAATATTCAGAATATCAATATGCATGTTACAACCAATTTTAAATATATTTCTCTTTATTTTCAGAATTTTTTAATAATTACATTCGGACCGAAACTAAAACCGACAGACGAAATCAGGACAAAATTACAAAACACATGGCTTGCTGCAATGATTCTATTTGTGGCATTACTAGCGGTGAAAGAAGGAAGCAGGATGCGGCACATAACGAATGTGTTAAAATTCGACGAAAATTATATGATGCTGGTGTTGCAGACGATTGCTGCAGCACTTGCTCGCATTGTTCCAATTGTTCCTGCCAAAATGCAGATGCCACCAGTTGCAGTAGCATCGATGACTTGGATGCTGATGATAACGACGAGGAGGGACGAATGGCACCACACGAGCTGGTGGTGTCGGCAGAATGTCACCGCTGTAATTTGCGCCGAAGGTCCACAATATCAACGGGAGAAGAGCCAGAAGAGGAAGCTCAGACAGATGACAAATTAACAGCGGCCAGCATTGGCAAACAGGTCGCACAAGAAAAAGAAAATACTACCACAGAAAGTTCAACGCATACTAGCCGAAGAAGCAGTGCAAGTTTCTGCTCCTGCCATTCGAGCACTTGCTGTTGCTGCGAATGCGACTGTGCGGACGAAGCTGGCGATGATGACTGTGAGAGTGCTACAACTGGGCAAATGCACACCGCTAGGGACACTTCGTGTACGGCTTTAACATCTGCGGCAGATTTCGATGCAGAACATTCAAGTACCCTGACGCCTTTGACAAATGCATCGTCAATTGCGTCAACGCCAAACGCTGAAGATGCAGATGTAACACTGCGCAGTTTCAACAACACATTAACAGAGGACATAGGTTCATCACTTAGTCAATCCGCAGAATATTTCTCACTTTCTTCTGGTAATCACCAAAGCCAAAAGTCACCCACAGAAACACCAACGCGAAGGAAACTGAAAATTCCTGGCGAAATTAATCCAGCTGAATCGGTATCGAAATCAACCAATGTTCCAGCGTCTAGTAGGAAGCCCTGCAAGCATTACATCAAACATCATCGTCATAAACGGGACACATCTCCATTGGATAGCTACTTATGACGAAGTGTTTCGCTGGTCGCGTGGCCAGCGATCGATGTGAACTCGCTACTTCAGCAGACGATACGGAAAACAGCCGTTCTCCACGAGCCTGCAATGGTGCAACAAACGCAATCACATGGTAAACAATCAAGCAACAAAACTCATCAAATCAATTTTTAAATAAAAGCAATACCCTTCTGTTTCAGAACTACAGCAGCAATCCGGGACACGACATGGGAGCAATGATAGTTCGACCGCCACGCTGACACCATCAATTACAACAATCATCAAATACCCACCAATGAATAGCACAGCCAATAGCGCTTGTAGCGTCTCAGGCACACCACAACAGATGTCATTGCATTCGCTTAATGCCGTTACGACGGTAACTACTATTTGTGGCAGCAACGGTGCTTCTGTGGTAACTACCGCCTCAGCACCATGTAGTGGTCGTGCAAAACGCACTTCCAAATTTGCGCCTGCATCCTCGGATGCATTCAGCTGTGACCCCATGCTTTTTGGGCAGGAGCGACGATCAACTGAAATAATCTTATAGCCACGTGGCAATAATGGAAGCTGCAAACTGAGGGCTAGGGGCTAGAGTGCCATATTTATGTATTTTACATAAATTTAACGGTATGGAAACGCTAATACTCGGATGGCTGCACCTCCCAATTAAAAATGTGTTATTCATTTTGATGTTTTTATTTTGTCGTGCTGCTATGCTTTCTCTAGTCACTGTTTACCTATTTTAATTGGGTTGAATCCGAATTTTATGATTTGATAGCATGATATTTAGTAAGAGTTCAAACGCAACTTCGTGTTTATCATAAAATTGGTTGATAATTTCCGATCTACAGCATAAAGACTGTTTAACGTAAAATTATTTTAGATCACTACGCCCTTGCGCTTTTGGTTACTTGATCTGAGATTGCCATAAGTCAATATACATATGCGCATGCTAAATATTTTCCTCTCGCCTAATATTTGCAGGTATTATAGATTGATTATTTATGAGTGCTGAAAACCCTACGGTTTTCATATTGTGTGAATACGATTAGATACAAAAATATCTCGAGACTTGGAGAGTTGAAGTTTGTTGTTTCTCGGGGGTTAAATTGTAATTTATTTAAATTATGTAACTACGTATTTGTAAATTAATGTAAAGCAAATATTTAAGAATGTATGAAAATAGCAATTTTTTTATTAATAAAAGTAGTTTTAGATCGAAATTATGTAAGTGTTATGCATTCTAATAAAAATTTACAACTTACCTATATTTGCATATATATATTTTGTTTTGAATAAGAAATTTTTTATAATTTCCTAGAAATTTAATTTAGGCGTAACGGCCGGATAAGATCGTAATTGCAGTATCTATTTGTATGATCAAGCGAAAATCCTTGGTCACATATAAATCAGGGCTGTTTTGGTTAGGTATACTCACAATTGCATATAACGAAAGCGTGCCTGTGTTCAGAAATGCCGGTGTATTCGTGCTGCAATTAATGCGGCAACGTTACTTTTTACGGAAGAGCATCAAGAAAGCAACGTGGATGCAGTATTGCAGTAATTGGGTGTGTTCAGAAATGCATCAGGCCGAAGCATCAGTCTATTTTACTTCTGAACTATTATTGATGGAAATACCGTATTTATGCAACTAAGTTCCAATTAGGTATTTAAGCGTGGTTGCGCATATTGGACATTTCCATCAATTATAGTTCAGTAAAATGAGTGATGATTTGGCTTGATGCATTTCTGAACACGCCCATTATTACTTAGATCGAACGCACTCTGCCTCAAGCCAAAGCATCAGTCTCTTATTTGTAAACTATAATTGATGGAAATGCCTTATTCGGCATTTAACCATCGCTGCGCATATGGATGTCCCCATAATTTATAATTTAAAAATAAAAGACACTGATGCATTGGCTTGATGCATTTCTGAACACGGGTCGTATTCTGTCCTCAATCGATTCTGCCCGTTTTACAAATGGGGCTTGTTCGAGTTGCAATCACAACCTCAGTGTTGCGCAAACCATTAAATAAAGTTCGTTGTGAATTTCTACCAACTTTTAATCAGTTGGGGAGTTGCAACAGTGTTCTAAATTTTCATCAGTGCCGCTTTTATTACGTGCCTCGAACAGGCCCATGCTTATCCATTTTGGATTCAGCTTCTTACGACATGGGTGTGTTCAGAAATGCATCAAGCCAAAGCATCAGACGCTTTTATTTCTAAACTATAATTGATGGAAATGTCCAATATGCTCACCTACGGTTAAATGCCCAGTTGGAACGTAATTGCGTAAATAAGGTATTTCCATTAGTTGTAGTTTAGAAGTAAAAGAGACTGATGCTTTAGCTTGATGCATTAGCTTTATAAAAAGTTTATAAATTGAAAAATGTATGAAAACGTCAATTTATAAAGCTCTTTAAACCTACTTTATTTTTTATGAATAAGGCCATAAGTATTTAAAAAAATTTGTTTGCATTTACGGAAAAGTTTTTAATCGAATAGCTACAGCAATATGTTTTGTTTATTCTGTTATAATACTGCATTTACGAACAAACTTTATCGTACGTGTTGTCTATAGACATTTCATTTTCGCTCGATAGCAAAATTTACTCTTTATTTCGCAGAAAAGGCAATAATTTAATGTTATCTAGTTTAATTTTAATAGTTAGAGAAAAACTTTTTAATTATGTAGATAATTCTGTATATGTTGTAGAATTTGTTAATCCCATGCAGAATGTCTGAATAAAAAAATGCAAAATTGGTATATTAAACTAATTGTGGTGCTTTTATTTTTTTTTTTTAATTTCAAGTCTTAGATGAGCAGTATATGCATGCATGTTGGAATATCAAGAATTAGTAATGGTAGTTCTTCCATTTTTTAGATTTTTGTGTGTGATGATTTTGTGTATTATTTTTTAATGCAAAAGATTAGTTCAAGGTTTCGGAAAGCATATCAATTCGATGCGTTGAGCATGATTTGATGGTATGAATAAATTAACCAACATGTACTTTGTTTTTAGTTGTAACCATTTGAATGAACACAAACAAATAATTTGCCTTTTAATGTTACATTAATATTTTAGTTGTACTTATTCGTG
>NW_023458560.1:53486447-53503491 GCF_013731165.1 Rhagoletis pomonella
CTCTAGAACGGGTGTTCAGAAAATTTTTATCATTATCAAAGAAATTGTCTCTTATTTATTTATCCAAGCAAAATATGAAACTTTCGCTAACAAGTATCTATAACGGAATGTTTTCGCTTTATTTCAACATATTAAATATCATTTCCTGAAAACCTATTAAAAAGATATAACCCATTTCATGCGTACCGATTTTGAGTGAACTATGCTTTACTACACACAGGAAATGTTATAGGTAAAAATAAAAAAAAAAAATATGAAATTTTAAACACAACTCATAAAAATAAAAATTTACTTGAATAAATTTTGTTTGTTTACTAAATTAAGGAAATTATTTAATTGTTTCTGTTTTAGTAGCCTTTTTTGTTGACAATTAACTGATATGAATAAAATGCAAACACGATTAAACAATGAAATTAGAACAATCAAATAACGATAGTCTGATATTTTGCAATAATCACCACAAATTCCTGATAATTTGGCGTTCGATAACCCGAAAAATTTTGCAAGGGGGAAATTTACAGACGAAATTGGCATTTAATTTAGAGTGGAATTCGATAATTTCTACTGGAAGCTAACAGCAATTTGCTAGCATGAAAAAGAGGTTACACAAATTGTTGCTGAAGCCAGCGATCCCACGCCAAAATTTCCAAAACACTCGTTTATGTAGTGAGATGTTTGAAATAACTGGCGTTTATATTTATCCATTAGTTACAAGTGCTTTACAGATATTACAATATAACTTACTTTAGTATTTTCAGGGATCTATCTGGATTTAATTAAATAATGTAGAATTTCTCACGCTCCTTGTAAGAAGTAAAAGGCAGAAAGGTAAGAAAACGTAATGTCAAAAAACATCCTCAAGAAAACTTGTCAGTTGCCGTCACAGGGTGGCACATCGCAGTTAGGGTGCTGCCTCCCCACCCCAGGTATATCCTTCGGATCTACCTCATCTTCCGGAGCACTAATGGAAAGTACGGCAAGTCTCGTGGCAGGCCTTTCGTAGATATCAGCGCTAGTCTTAACAAAGGCGCTTCTTACCTGCCCGTCGGAGCCCTTCCTTACGGAGATTACCCGACCCTTAGGCCAGCAGTTTCTGGGCCCGTTGGGATCAATTACGTAGACGACGTCCCCTTCCTCAATAGGCTTCACGTTTTCGAACCATTTGGTTCGTCGCGTTATCACGGAAAGCGCCAGCCAGAATCTATCAGCCAGTTGTTGCGTGCATCGCCAACCTTTGCGCAATTCAGCTGCACCGTCGACAAACTCTACTAAGGGTTTCATGCCGCGAGAGTTTATGACCGCCTCAATCTCTATCTCGCTGTGAGGCAGGTTAAGAGAACGCCATACCCTATCGACCTTACGACTGTGCGTAGTCGGGGAATCCAAAAGGTCTGGTGTACTTCATTCACAACTGTCTCAGAGCTTCCGTAAAAATACTTGATATGATAGTCTGAAACAAAAAGTCGAGTTATGTTGTGGCTTTTCGGCAATATGACTGGATCTTCCTGTCCTGGCAGATTGACTCTACAACAGAGCCGAAGCAATGACGCATCATCGAGATCGGCGCGCTTAAGATCTTCTTGTTCTACTAGTTGCGGACACATTCGGCTTCCTTTGCGATAGAGCTTCCAGATGCGGACGCTTAGTAAAACAGTTGCCGTTGTTCGCAGGAGACGACACCGTCGGGAAAAGCGTTCATGTATTGACAAGAACCTTTGAGGGTGGTGCGCCGCATCGTGGTGACCTACGTACTTCGCTCTAAGTTCTTCGACGGTTGTCTGGGTGCCTTCTGTATCGTTCGGCCAGTGGCTGCGTGCGAGTTTTAAGAACTGTGGTCCTTTGAACCAGCGGCTTTGGTTTGAAAAGTCAGGTACTGTTTGACACTTCGTAGCGTCGTCTGCCACATTCTCCGCTGAAGGAATCCATCGCCAATCACTCACGTCAGTTAGCTCTAGCGCCGGTGGTCAGAGCGTAGGCAGTAGGGGAATGGAAATCATCTTTACATGTGCCACCTTCACCTTGCTGCCTATTAGAGTACAGTTTACGACATCACCCCGAGTATGGCGAAGATAATATGTGGCAGCGTAGGCGTTTTCGCTGGCGTCCACGAAGACGTGCATCTCTAGGTCGGACTCGTGACCCAAGTTTTGGAAGTAGCATCGCGGTATCCGCAAACCCTCTACCCTGGGAAGTAGGTGAACCCATTTCAGCCAGCTGGAGTAGTGTTCGTCGGGAACGCTGTCGTCCCAGCCGCCAAACTTCCTGAAAAATTACTTTGGCGTATATAACGTAGAAATTGAGAAGTCCCAAGGGATCAAAAATGCTCATGACAACGCTTAATACTTCCATCTTGGTTGGACGGCGGTCGCCGCGCAGCAGTTCCCCAATTTTGTGATGCTGGGCGAGTCGGAACTTGAAACAGTATTCCTTGGTGAGCCTCCACAGGCTCAAAACCTTTTCAACTGGTACTTCTTGAGGGGTGTCGAGGCTTCTTTCGGAGTCAATAGCGTTAACTTGCAGTGCGTTCAGTACTTCCTCGGAGTTTGATCGCCAGTTTCTGATGTGAAAACCACCTTTGCTATCAATGAAACTTACGTTGCTAGCAAGCTGAATAGCCTCCTCTACCGTATGTACACTGTCGAGCATATCATCAACGTAGTGGTTTTTAACGATGCTTTCGACGGCTCTCGGATAACAACTGTGGAATTCGTTCGCATTTAGGTTTGCTATCTCCTGGCTCGAGCCAAACAAAGCGCTGATAGTTTTGGTCCTCGGATCGGAGTCGGACCTGATGATACATCTCCTCTATGTCGCCACTCACCGCTATCGCTCGCTGACGGAATCTTCTCAAGACGGACACCAGGCATGTTAACTGATCGGATTCTTTTAAAAGCATAGAATTGAGAGATATACCCTTGGTTTTTGCGGCCGCATCCCACACGAGGCGGACCTTTCCTGGTTTGTGTGGGTTATACACAGGAAAAATCGGCAGATACCAGCACCCTTTGTCCAGTAGCGACTCAACTTGCAAAGGTTTGGCGTATCCTTTGGTTACATAAGCTGCGATCTTAGACGACAAGATCTCGGCGAGCTCCGGATATCGCTTTAGTTTCGCTTGTAAGCATTGAGCTCTCCGCAAGGCAGTTGGGAGGCTATCAAGAAGTGCGATGTCAGCGTGTCTCCAGAGCACGCCGGTCTCGAAACGGCCGTGGATGCGCTTTGTCGTCACCTTAAGTTGTTAGACAGCTTGTTGGTCATCTTTCGACATCAGACTGGCCGATTTACATTTAATAATGTCGACATTATCAAGGCAGACGTACTCTTCGACAGCCTTTAGCAACTCAGCGTTGGCAGCGACGTCGCAGTCGCAGCTGTGGAACGCATGATAGGCAGCGGGTTGAGGCTGCTTGACAAGAACTCCTTTCAGTGTCCATCCTAGGCGCGTCTTTTCCGCTACCGGTTCGTTGTCGGAACCCTCACCGGACCGTAGACTTAGGCCTAGTCGGCTGTTGTTCAAGCCTCTAAGATGCGAAAATCTAGCTTGAAGCCCTTTAACATCGAGCGTCTGCAACGGCAGTTCGAGCCTTTTCACAGTGCGCACATCCTTCAAAACGAAGCGCCTTTTTGCATTGGCACCGGAAATTCCCAACTCGAGCACTTGGGAGTCCTCTTCATAGCGATGGGTGTTTGCAGTCCATTTCAGGCATAAAGGTTGCGAAGTGCCCTTCAGATTCAGCCTATCTTGTAGCTTGGCATCCATTAGCGTAAGTGAAGATCCATCATCGAAGAAAGCGTAAGTTTGAAGTTTGATATTATTCCCATGGAGTGTTACTGGCAACACCCGAAATAGGATCGAATCGGCGTCACTGCTATGTTCGTTTAACATAAGGTTAGCAAGTGGTGGGCTAACCACATCATCAGGATGTTTGTGCAGTAGTTGATGGTGGATTGAAGGGCAACCGTCTATACCGCAAGTCGTAGTAGACTGGCAGTTTAACTTATTATGCGCCTTTAAACAGCGACGACATAACCTATGCACGCGCACCAATTGCCAGCGCACAACCCTGTCCGCGCTTCTAAACTGATGACAGCTTCCAACCGAACTATACTCGCCGTGACAAACAATACATGCGACCCTTTTCCCAGTTCCGACGTTATTTGCATGTGCATTTAAATATCCGCGTTTGGTAGAAGTTCTGGGGGCGACGCTTGGTACGAGAATGCTATTCGCCCCTTGAGCAAACTGAAATAGCCATTCACCGAAACTTTCGAGATTTGAGAAAGTCAACTGCAATTTGTGCATGCCCTAAAAGGCTCTTGTTCCAACTCGGGATTGTTAAGGTGGCAGAACATGTTTGAAGCATGATGTTTTGCACCTCCAAGGTCAAATCTACGAGAGCCTCAAGGCGGTTTTCTTTAACTGCTGGTATTTCTCGAATTCGTGCCAGAAGCACGGCAATAATAAGTTCGGGACGTCCGAATTTCATTCGTAGTGTGTCGAGTATTTGTGGGACGCAGGACGCGTGTAAGAGCAAGTTTCTTACTGCGTTCCGTCCCGCTCCTTCTAACGCCTGACGTAAGCGCAATAAGTTTTCACCCTCCGAAAATCCACATAGTTCGGTGGTCTGTTGATATGTGGCCAGAAACAGGGGCCATTCTTCAGGTTTCCCGTTGAACTTAGGCAGCTCTTTACAAACACCATTGCGCGCAGCAAATTTGATTTTTGGTAAGGCAGCGTTGATCGGGTGGACGTGACAAAGTCTGCCCTGCCAGTTGTGGTTGAGACTCTGTTGGCGCTGACACACGCTAGGGTACCAATTTCGGTAGCCAAGTCATACCGATCGCGGGCCCGGCATGTGTTTGCACCTGCTGTTCAAGGGTAGAGAACTTCTCTTGCAACGAAGTTATTTGGTTTTGCACATTGTTGTCAGCTGGTGACTCCTTTGGCTGCAGAGGAGTGGCGGAAATACCGCCATGGTCACGGTACCGGATGCCTTCACCTTTATTCGGTGGCCCTGAGGTGGGCAAGGTGTGGCCAGTACCATTCAACCACTTTTGAACAGCGATAGTGTCCAAACCTTCATCGAGGTCTGAATATTCGTCTTCGGTTTCTACTGCAGAAGCTTTTTACGCCGATCAAGTAGAGCTTCCCTTTGACGCAGGATCCGCTCCTCTTCTTCGATTAGTGATGCTTCTGCACGGAGCCGTCGGGCTCTTGCCGATTTACTGCCAGGACTACTCCGACTCGACGTACCACCTTTTCCGGTTGCGGCCGTAGGTGATGGATGGGTCGCCTCTTGTGGCGTGAGTGCGCAGGCAGCGCCTTCCTCATGGCTGACCGTATTTTGCCGACCCTGCCGTATCTTTCTTAACACAAATGTTTGGAAAACGGGAAAATATTAAGCTTGATCACGTACTTCTCGGACTAAATCTAGTAAAACTATCAAAAAACCAAAATGTGCTCAAAGCGAGTACGGGATCGCTTTCAAGTAAAATGTGGCAAAATCTGGGGGGAAAAATAGTGAGTTTGGACTGGATACGGAATCAAGCATATTTACACCTGACTGGTTATCAGGTTTTCTGGTTAAAATTACAATTATCTAGTGTATTTGATTGTTTTTATGACAGTAGAAAAGAATCAAATAACCAGATGACCAGGCAGGTGTTTAGACAAACACCAAAAATTTATGCATCATTACAAATCAATTCTCGCTGAATATTTTCTGTATAAATGATGGTAAGTTAGTTTTACTTAACAGGTCTATTCTGCACGTTACCGAAGATTTTGTAACCGGAAAATTTTATTACCAAAAAATGTTACCAGTTCTTGTCACCACGTGGGTGAATGCCCACCCAACACGCCACATAATATACTTATGTAGACACATAGAAGTCTGTTGATTTTTGATTTATACTTTAAAATGCATTCGCAAGAGTAGTGTGAGTGGTAAATAAAAGCAGTAATCGTTGTTGGGAAGATATCTCTGCGGTACGTGAAGTATAACTACGGTGACCAGATTTATATGGACAAAAATCGGGACATTTCTAAAGCATCGAATCCAAACATACAATTTGGTTTTTAGAACGAAAATACATAACATCTTTCAATACAGTTTTATTTAAAACAAAACACAAGAGAAACAAGTAAATGATGATGAAGAATTATTGCAAGCACCAATTTTGAATAAGTTAGCTTTAGTCATGGTGGAATAATAACAAGGTGTTGTCAGTAAATTAACCTCACTTTTTCGGCAGGTCTATTCCGGTCACGCATATTAAAGTAGTAGAAAAGGTATTAATTATTTACTACTTTTAATCCGTTGGTGCATACTTTTTCAAATTAAATGTAGAAAAATGTATAATTACAGGCTTATAAGCCTGAATATATGTTTGTATCGGCAGCTCTACACAGCTTGGACATATATTGTAACTTTAAAAAAGTAAAGCCGGTAAAATAAGGCAATTTCCTATAAGACTGTAAATGATTTTTTAAATAGATTAAAACACATAAATATCGATAATATAGCGAATTCCTAATTTAACCATGCAGCCACTCTATTCTAGTGTATCAGTAGTCTATTTGGCTCAATATTATGACAATGCAGCAAAAGTGCTTTAGTATTTACTGATTTATCGAAGATTTCGTATTTCTCTAAATTACCGTTTTATGGTATGTGGGCATGGTTATTGTCCGATTTTAAACATTTTCAGTCGTTTGGTATGTTGTACCACGGCCAATAACTGTGCCAAGTTTGGGAGAAATAGGTGGAGCGATTACCAAGATATACACATGTAATCATAAGTAGGCGTGGCTACGCCCATTCCATTTTCCAAAATTTTTTAATATTATCATTTTTCGTTTAAACTTCCGTTATATGGGAGGTAGGCGTGGTTATTGTCCGATTTTGCGCATTTTCAATACCATACGTCCTACGCTGAAAACAAGTATGCGTACCAAGTTTCGTTAAGATATCTAAATTTTTACTCGAGTTATCGTGTGCACAGACGGCCAGACGGACGGACCGCTTAATCGATTTCTTTTTTCTTTCTGATACATTTGACTATATCTATCTATCTATAAAATGAAGCAAGAATGATAGACCGCAATATAGCGAGAGTAGCAGTTTGATAGAATACAACATAACCAAATATCATAGAAAATAATAATGTTGGATACGTTTATGTCTACCTTATATTCTATGTTCCTTGCGATAGCAAAAATGCTGCCAAGCTTGTCAGAAAAATGGTTTTTTGGGCCAGTGTATAGGGAAACTCTTAAATCAAATTAATAAAGCAAATCCTAAAAATCGTAATTTAATCGGAACAAATATAAAAATCGGGACACTTATACGTGCCGACTTTTAAGAAAAATTTTCAGTACGAATGGTCACCATAAGTATAAACCAAGAATGTTTTACAAGCATGAGCCTTTATTGTTGCGAAGGCAGGGGAGGTAAAAAGGAAATTCTAGGATGATTTCTTTTCCGACTCCTGAAGAACCAGGGTATTTCACTGCTCCAATAGCGGTAGATTTACACGGTTCAGGTTTTGTAGGCAGCGATTACCCTACGCCCAACGTCTATCCAGTTCAAGCGACTGAATCGCGTTGATTCATGACAGCCCTCCGCGTTGTTTCGGGAGTTCTTACATGGCTCCATTTTGGCGTTATAGGTACTCAGTCTAAGCTTATAGGACTTATTGACTAACCTAACTTTTGTCGAATTTTGGGTAATTTGTGCGAGAATAGGAGAATTTCTAAATATTTTCGCTAATTTATTAAGCCTCCAAGGAAAATAAATAAACTCGCACCTAGCCCGGTTTGCGAAACAGTCATTATTTATGTATTAACAATATAAATTCGGTTTTGTTCATCGCAAACATTCGATCAAAGTTTAGGTTTGAGATAGGCACAACCTACTTCATAAATCGTTAATACTACGAGTTTTCGATGAATATCTACAGTTTTTTTTTTTAATTACGCTGTGCGACAATCCAAAAAATCTGGGGAGTTATCCTAATTTTCCAAAAATATTGACTTACTATTAAAAACACGGTTTTCCGCACTTATAAGTCTGTAATTTAATTGATTATCAACCGAGTTTCGGTTCCTACTCGTTTAAAAAACCAGAAACCTAGACCTTTTGATTTATATTAGGGCTGTGCGATTATTCGATTACTCGAGCAAGTTGGTTAATCAATTATTCGGTTAATCAATTACTCGAGTAATCAAGATTTTGATTACTCAAAACGATGATTAATCGAGTTACTTGAAATATGATTACTCAAAAAAATAATTTTGCTCGTTAAAAGAGTTTACTTTGGAAAAAGCTTATTTTCTTTTACATTCTGTATATGAAAAAATTTTTCGTTTTAATTTTTGAAAACAGAAACGTTGTTTTCAAAGTGTCAAGGAACTTTAACTACTTTATACATATGTAAAGAGATGAAATGTTGATTACTCATTTTACTCGAAATGTTGATTAATCATAAAGCAAATTACTCAAATATTTTTGTTTTTGGTTAATCAAAAATCTTGATTACTCGAGTAACTGAACTTTTGAGTAATCATTATTTCCAATTAATCGAATAATTGAGTTATTCACTTTATGATTAATTAAAATTTTGAGTAATCAATTAATCGCACAGCCCTAATTTATATACATTCATAACAAATTAGAAAACTTAAGAGATCTGTGTGTTGTGCACAGCAAACACAAGTTTTGTTAAATTTTCTCGTGTTTTTTCAACTACTTTATAAAGGGCCATACTAGTAGTTCTTAAATATATGAAGAAGTATATACAGCAAACAGTTTTGAAAAAAATAAAATAACAAAGTGTAACAAGATTTCTTAAGTTTTCTAAATTGTTATATACAGCACTGAAAAGGTCTAAGTTTCTACTTTCCATAACTGGTAAGAAACTGGTGGATAATCAACTAAGTTATAGGCTTATATGTAAGTGCGCAAAAGTACTGAAAACCGGCTTTTAACGATAAGCCAAGATTTTGTGGTTGCTTGGCAAATTTCATACTTCGATTCTTGCTAGACCTACTTCCCAGGTATTCCTATTTCATTCTTTTTTGTAGCACAGCTTTAACAGCTTTGAGGTCTTGCCCTTACCGTTTAAATAGTGCCTGGAGCGTGCACGTTTCAAAGCGCCAACATCTGTGGACACTGAACCAGCAGTATCCGTGTCGATCGTTACTTTTGGTAGACGTAGATCATCAGCTGAAAAGAAACATTGTAACACAAAAATTGATATTATAAGGGCTCCAATTGAATGGATTTGGCACAAAGGACTAGCCTTTACTCACCCGAAAATGTGTGCTCTCTATTTGACGCATTCATACGTTTCACTTTAATGCATAAATGTATCATAAGAAACATGGTAATGTTCATCACAACGCTTTGAACAAGAAGCGGAAGCTCATATTGCTTGGAAAACCTGAAACAAAAGAAAAGTTAAAGACATTAGAAAACTAACTTCGTGATTTAATATGTATAATATATGTAAGCATGTAGGTAAGCATGTATTATAAAATACTTGAATGTTTAAAAATATATATAATTCTAATATCATTGTTTGAAGATTATATTTGCCTACTTTGAGGCGATATAACACAGCCAGTACAACCACGTGTAAGACTTTTGAAAGGCACTTAATTTAAATGCTTTGCGCTTATGCAAGTAAAAACGTAAATAGCATAAGTTTGAGATGCCGCAAACATTTGTTTTTGTACGCAGCTTTAAGTAACAAACAAACAGCAATAAGTAAATTGCGGCGCGGGCAAAACTTTTCAATTTATTTTTGCCATATTCTTAACATTTTCGTGGCAGTTTTCCGTTAACTTGCTCTAACACTGAGTACATACATATGTATATACAGTTGCGGTCAATAAGATAGCAAAATTCAAAATGATATTGTTTGAACTTATGTTTATTTATTTATTTTTAATAATTTTCATGTAAAGTTTCAAAGGTAAATTTAAAAAACCGCATTAAAATTTCAAATTTTTATTCCGAGTTTTTAGAAAATTTTCGAGTATGCACCTTTTAGCTCTTTCGATTTTAGTACAATAAAGTGCAAGTTCAAAATAGCTCAAAACTACCGTCGATATTTTAGAATTTTTTTGTCGAGGATGTTACGCATTTTCTTCCATATAACGCATGAGCAATATCTAATTTTATATGGAGAAATGCTCAACACCCTCGACAAAACAAATCTTAAAAATCAACGGTCTTTGGTCTAAAAATTCTGAAAGAAAAGTTTGAAATTTTGATGATTTTTTTTTTTACTTTAATTAATTTTTGTTAACTTTGTGCAACCTTTGAAAATTTTTTTATGAGGTTTCTGTTATACATCGCACTATATTTTTGAAAGTTGTTAAAAATGAATAAATATAAGTTGCAAATAACATCATTTTGAATTCTGTTATCTTATTGACCGCAGCTGTATATTCTTGATTTGCTGCTGGAGTGAAAGCAGAGAAAGAAAGTGTATCCTTGCTTTTATTTTAGTTAAGCAGAAAATAGTGAATTTGTTAGTAGTCGAAAATGTGTATATACATGTATATAAATATATACATACATATGTACATGGTAACGTAGGGCAATAACTAAAGTAACACACGGGTGAAAAATTGTGCAATCATAGGACTTACTAAAGACGCCCACCAATCTGAGGTTATTTGACTATACTTCAATATTCGAAGGACAACCACTTCTTGCTTTTAGTTTAAGAGTCAATGCAGGTTAGAGCTTTCTAATGAAATTGCCGCTTAGTCAATTGGCTAATATACAGAAGAAAGTATTATAAGTATTTTCCTTTTAACAGCATTGCACATTGCTGAAGCCATTTTATGGAATTAACGACTATTTACGCCCACTTTTGCTGACGCGGTACTTAACATTAGTACGTGTCATAAATTTACTAGAATTGCATAACACTTACATACATAACTAGATACATATATAAAGTGGCGCTGTCGTAAATAGCATACAATTATTTTTTACAATATTCGCCATGTTTTGCGTGATAAATTTTTTTACGATAATTTTCTATAAAAGTATAGTATTTTTAATTTTTCTTCCATACAAAGTATGTTCAACAATTTTGGAAAAAAAATTCGTAATACAGTCAGCAAAAAAAAAATATCAAAAATCAACGCGATTTTTTAGCAACTTCAAACTTGCTCTTTATTATATGTACAAGAATTTAATGGGCTATAAAGGCTCGAACACATGAAAATTTAGATGCAATTATGCAAAATTTTTACAATATTTGCAAAGTTTGAAATATGAATTTATATGGCTTTTGTTAAATAATGAGCTATACTTTTATAAAAAGATAATAAGTATTAATAAACATGAGGAAAGATAGCCAACATTTTTTAAAATGTCGAGACCTTATTTATTTTTCCACCACTATATGTCCTCTCATTCATTTCGTAAAAAATAACCAATTTCACATCCTAGAAATGTGTCTAAAACTTAAAAAAAAAAAATAAGTAAAAAAGTAAAAAAGTATAAGTTCGGGCGAAACCGAATTTTATATACCCGGTCGAGGTATCAACTATTGTCGTTCCAACTTTCTTTAAACTACCTAAGTCTATAGAAGTCTTATTTATTGTTAAGAGATTGTTGTGAGTATTAACTTGGAGTAAATTAACGACCTCAGTTATTGAAATGTAGGAGTTTTCGTATATCCGAAAATTACCTTTATACGGAAAACCGGTGCAATTTCATGCCGATTTGAATAATTTTCAACGAATTGCTTTTTCGTACCAATGTTATTAAATGCACCAAGTTTGGTAAAATATGACAACTCGGTTACCGAGATAAACATTTGTGGTCACAAGTGGGCGACGCCACGCCCAAAATCCAAAAATTTATTATAGCCAAATTTTTGCTCACTGGTTATTGCAATAATCGATTTTCAGTCAATTAGCTTCAGTAGTTACTGATTTATCGCAGTTTTCGTGTTTCTGTAAATTACCGTTATATGGGGGGTGGGCGCGGCTATTGCCTGATTTCAATGATTTTCAGCAAATTTCTTAGCTGGATCCTAAGCAAGGCTCGTACCGAGTTTGATAAGGAATGGTTAAGCGGCTACTAAGATACATTACTTCATCATAGGTGGGCGGGGTTACGCCCCTTTTCCAAAAATTTCATAATAATATTATTTTGTGCCAAAATTCTACTAAAATTTTCAACAATTTGGATCAGATATTTACTGAAATGTCATAGTTTTTGCATTTTTCGAAAATACCGTTTTATGAAAAGGGGGGCGTTTCGCCCATTTTCAATAGTAACCTACCTTGGATAAAGGGCAACCTATATACCAAATTGCGTTGATATATCTAAAATTTTGCTCGATTTATCGTGTACACGGACAGACAGACATGGCTTAATCGATTTCTCTTTTCATTATGATCATTTATGTATACATTTGTTTATATCTATCTCGATTCCTTTAGGCGGTTACAAACAACCGTTATGCGAACAAAGTTTTAATACCCTGTGCACAAACAAGTGCGCTCGCGTATAACAAATAAAAATAGAATAAAATACGATTTTTGGTATTTTCACTTAATTATTATTACTTAAATCGAACAAATTTTATATTTTGTTTGAGAAGGAATCGATTTTACATTGTGCGAAGCGTGGGGCACTCTAATGTAAAATTTGTACACTATTCGTGAAAAACCAGTGGTAGAGGGTGGTGGTAAATAATATCACTTTCACATTGCTTACCGTCTTTCTACGCAATTCTAATAGCACTCACGTTACTACATTTTCATATACTATGTACATACACATGAAGCACTGAGAGCCAGAGTAGCCTATCGGACATTTTCCAAAAATTGAGGTACAGCTTAAAATGCATTACTACACAGAATCGAAACGGTAATTGCCCGAGGCAAGCCCTTTCAGTTTTCTTCCATTATAATAGGTAGCATCACGTATGAAGGTACAATGAACTTTCAGAAAAATACCGTATTTATTATTTATAGATCATTCATTCTCATATTACTAAAAAAAATAGTAGATAGGCTTCTCTGGCTCGCATGGCCTCATATGCTCGTAAGTATGTACATTAGGGCGTCCAAAATAAGTAAAGTCGAATTTTAATGTCCTCACCCCTAGGATTGTTCTATATAAGAAAAAATAAACACCTGTTTTTAATTTTAGAATAACAATTTTTTTAGAAATGGTATAGAATCCTTGAATCACTATATTTCTCGATCGGAAAACTTTGTATCTGCAGAAGACTTCCAATAATAAAACCCAATTGTTCATTTCACCCTTTTTTCTTATTCATTATTTTTTTAAGTCCCCCAAAACCCCAAATAAATTCAATGGCGGACCCGTAAAAGTCGTTAGTATTAGAAAATAGTAAAATAAACAATTGGAAATTTCCTGAAGTGAAACGAAGTTTTCCGCTCTAAAAATATTGAGTTTCAAGAATTCTATACCATTTCTACGAAACACTGTATTTCCCCATAAAAAATTGATGAAAAACTTTGAGCGCTTTAAGCGACCTCTAAATATTTTTTGATTTCAAAACAAAAAACAGGGGTTTATTTTTTCTTATATAGAACCCAATCCTAGGGGGAGAGAGCATTCAAATTCGGACTTTATTTTTCACTTGCATTTTTAGACCACCCTAATGTACATACATATGCACATTTATATACTTTTATTTATACTACCGCCTTATCTCGATTGTCCGCCCGCATTCTTTTTACAATTCTTTCGAAGATAGAATGCGGTTTGATATGGAGCAAACAATACTGTTTTTTTTTTTTTGCTGTATTTTATTACACACGTACTTGGATGGAATGACTCCATGAAATGTGTAAAAATGTGAACAATCTTCGTGATTGCGTTAATGATTGCGATGGCATTGCTACAGCTGCCATCAATGGTGATAGCTGACAACAACATCCTGTGCAAATGAAATTTGTGATAACAGAAAAGTAGCAGAGAAATACATTCACGATTTGTTAACAGCCTTGATTATGTCAATTGTTGGTCGAATCGTTGAAGGTCACGTACTGTATTTTTTTTTTTTTTTGAAGGTCTTCATTTGTTTACAGTCCGAGCACGCCCACAAATATTTTTTAACAACATTGTCAAAAAAATTTAATGCCTCAAAGTATAAAAATGGCTATTACAAATTTATTGGCGCTTTATTTTTTATTCAGAGTTTTGTAAATAAAGGCACGTAAATAAACTGAAGTGCTTACAAGGGAAATGGCATTTATTATAAAGTTACTTACCATACAACAGGTACAAATGAAATACTTAAGAATTGCTTAAGCAACCTTTGTTGTGTTTTAATGCTGATACATTTTTTCATTTGTCTGACCGTATGAATTTATTATCTACTTTACTTTTTATAAGTAGAACGTATAGTGCAAAGTCAACAACCCGACTTAAAGAAAAATATTATATTGCTGTCACTCAGTTCGATTCACTGTCAATTAATTTTTAAGTAAGTATGTACATACATGGCATTCAACTGACTGTATACTATTTACTATCTTTATGTAAAAATATTATTTTAATGATGTAATGTGGAACGATTTTCCGTCATCCCTTGTTAAATTTGGTTTGGAGGCAAACAGGTTTCTGCGTTGTGCCCTCTTCAGTGTAATTTTTCGTTCTGAACAGTTTCTGTTTGTCCGTCACTATTTATAACCGCCGGATTATCCGCTGAGACGTACCTATCTAAGAACCAACGACGATTTAGCGCAGGTATAAATAGTGACGGATAAACAGAAACTATTCAGAACGAAAAATATCGCTCATTTAATAGTATAGAGTTGTAATCAAAGTATACGTTTTCGGAAATTTCATCATACAATTAATAAGCTTGATAAAGAGTTGACTTAACTTCACAAAAATGGTGAGGATATGTGTCTTCCCATCTGTCTTTTGGTATACCAACTGTATGAATTGATCAAAGTTTGATTGCGTTAACCCACAAAATTGAAATTTTGAAATAATTCTGTATATTATTAAACGTGGAATATGTATAATAGGTCCACTCAATATCAAAAAATTTTTCCGAATTGTTACTAGCACTTGCAAGTTTGCAAGAAAGAGCGAATTCGATAGCGTAACATCCCGAGAGAGCTGCAAATTCTTGGAAGTAAAAATTTCACTAAGTAGCAGGAATTCGCAGTAGTCAAAAAGCAAGGTACTTCATGAAACGTAATTAGTGAAATGAAAATATGGATGAACAATTTAAATCTAATGTATTTTTTTTTTTTTACTTTTATGACGATGGGAACTATTCCCAATTAAAAAGAAAATTGTGTGCCAAAACTTAACAAGCAGAAAGTGTCAAAATGGCGTACTGAATTTGCGTTCAATACTTTTTCTGATAATTTTCTCTTGCTCTCAATTTTACTCTCTATTTTTCTTTTACGCTCATGCTGCAAGTACTTACTGGAAAAGTTATTGAATGGACCTGATGCCACATACATTTATATTATTAAGAGCCATTACATTGAATTATTACATGTTTTTTGTTATTTTCTAACATAAATTTTTGTCTATTTTCGATAGATTTTTTCATATATATAATTTTTTGTATGTTAAAAACGAACGCTCTACATCAGACGCCCTACTACTTCTTTAAACGCTGTAACCATTTATATATTCTTTATTTCCCAATAAGAAAAATACATACAAAGAATCTATAAAAAAAATCAGTATGCAGTTGTATAGCTAATTTAATTGTAGAGTAATATTACGCAAGTTTCAAAGGGCGAAGAATTCGCAATTATTTTTTGTTGACGGTGTTACGTATTATATTCCATACAAAGCATGTTTGAAAATTTTTTCGGGTGCAACGTTACCTTCTCGTTTACGTCTAAAAATTATTGTTACAACTTGTTTTGTATGCATAAATACATTTTCGCACGAATTTTGACAGATGGTTTACGAGTTTACTAACTTACACTTTTTATGAGTTTACGAGGCTATTTAAGCAGTTACATGAACACTCTTAATAATATAATGAAAAGTAAAACCTTAAAAACCCCCAAAAAATCTGAAAACACTTCGTATTTAAGAATGAACCAACTTTAGGATGTCAAAGAAAATATTTAGCCCCAAAAATTCAATTCCGGCATGTATCCGTACATACAATAATTTAGTAGGTCGAGTTGTTCTAATATCTTTCCAAATTTAAGCAATTTTTGCAAAAATATGTATTTTAAAAAGGACAAAGAGTGGCCAATAAACAAGCATGCATCTCATTTGTAGTTATCTATTAAAATAGTAATGGTTTTGCGCCCACAAATAACTGGCACCTAGTAGCTTTCTATTTATGTAAAATAGTGGCGCGACCATTAAAATTGTCAGCCGTCTGCAATTTATGCCGCGCAACAAACATAGAAAAAGCCTAGTTTATAATCAAAACATGCAGTAAAGGCCAGAACAAAAGACAAAGCGCAATGATACTCATACTTCTATAAATGTGTGTGTGTGCGTCGCACCGTTTTATAGGCCGATGCAGCAAACCTACCACTTTTATGTAAACTGCATCAGTGACTAGAAAGCAAACCAAAGTAAACCAAGTAAACTAGGTCAAAATGTCAGTTGCCGCTTACGAGTGCAACGCTTGCACCCTTTAGTGAAAGAGTGCGCCAAATTGAAACACAAAAACAACAGCAAGGAATTGGAGTTAGTTAGAGCAAGGGTTTGTACTGAAAGCTTTGAAGTGAATTTCATCCATGTGAAGTGAAGTGAAATGCGTCCATGCACACACATACACCTCGATTTGAGTCTTAAAATATGTACATACCTACACACCGAACGAGGGAATACTGAATAATTTTAATTTATTCTACATTCTTGTCTAATTGTAGCACGGAAACTTGGTAATTTGCTACTAGTAAAAACATAAGGGAATATCAAAGACCTTTACACATGAAAATTTGCATATTTATGTTTGTTTGTTTGTTTTGTTTGTTTATTCTTTATTTTCTCATAACATTTTTACATTCTTCACTAAAAATATATATCAGTAC
>NW_023458560.1:53503591-53506723 GCF_013731165.1 Rhagoletis pomonella
TTTTTTTCCATTTGGTAGGTTGGTAGGCTAGATTGGATTTTGGTAGGTTCCGCGACAATAAAAGTTAATAGCAATAAATAGAAAATATGTATCTCCTAACATTCTAGCAACCTTGATTACACGAATATTTCACCGGTGGGTCCGTTTAACGGCGACCGCAAACATGTAAATATAACTAATTCGTAAGTACACACGTATACCCTTATTATTGTCAATATACATACATATATTTTTTATTTTCTTCCATACAAAGTATGCTTGACAAAATTTTTACATGGAAGAAAATGCGCAGCACCGTCAACAAAAACAATTGCCGCCTCTATGTTTATTTTTTTTTAATGTTCAAAAAATTTTTAAATCGGATTTAGGCCCACTTGCAGAACATCCAGAGTTAAATATATAAATAGAGAGATAAGAAGCTCAGAGTTAAATTGTTATATTCCTAAACCAGACATTGTCTTGCAGCATTGAAAACTGGCCCAGAGTTAAGTAACCCGAGGGATTTTTAAATTAAGTAGGCACCATTCTCCCTTTTTTGACGTTTATTTCCATTTCTTATAAGGATTTGAATATAGAATTTCAAACACTTCCATACATACATACATACCCAACAAGCATTTCAGTAAATGTTTTTTAAAAATAACAAAGTAAGTTTGCTATAATAAGCGTTAAATAAGCATTTTTAATAGCCGTCATCGATTCGCCATCAGTTAGCAAGTGGCAAAACGAACGAACTCAATGAGGTACAACCAAACTTGCTATCGTCTATCCGTGCTAGCTAACTTTGTTGTTGCTTTCACATGCAAAATTTTTCGTTAAGCGACCGGAACTCAAACATAGCAAGCAGCGAAGTGGCGAATCGATGACGGCTAATATTAAGCTTATTAAAAGTTTTTTCAAATAAACCTTTAATAAGTTTTGAGAGCGAATGTTTATAAATAACTTAAACTTATAAATGAAATGCAAATGCCAACGACATGAAGTAGTAAATATAACACTTTTTCAATCGTAAGTGACGTGTTTACGTTTTTTAAAATATATTATTAAAAGAAAAAATTAAATAAAACCGATGCGGTAAAAAAAATCCAATCCAGGACCCGCTGCGCTAATCGGTGGAGCATTCGAGTCTTCAAATGATGATTTCTCCTTATCCTTTCTTAGTTTAACATTCAACTAAAAATGTATTAAATTTTTTTCAGAAAAGTTCATTAATGAGAATGGCGGCGATGAAGCGGAATATATAGCTGCATCGATGTCGTTTTTCCAATTTTCCAATAACCGCATGTAATTGAAAGCACGCAACAAGATGTAATAATTAACTTTTTTATGCTTAATTTTATATCATGAATTTGTATGCTGAAATATCTATTCCCTATTTATATTTTCGCGACTGTAGATGAGTCCGCCGAAAATTCGCATTTCTTTTAGTTTCTAGATGTTAAGCAATCTATGTATGAGTTTTTAATGAAATATCTTTAAATAAAGCGTTATAAAAATGTTTATAAAAAGCTTTCTTTTGAAAATTTTTTGTAAGTTTATATTCATACGCTTATAAACAACTTTTTTTGAACCTTTATTATAAGTTTACACTTTTACGCTTATAAAAAGCTTTCTTTTGAAAATTTATTACAAGTTTATATTTCTACGCTTATAACCAATGTTCCTTTTCGATTATATTACGCTTACTTTCAAGCGTTTTATAAACAAAAAATCAACGTTTTGTAAGCTTAATGTTTATAATTGAAAACTTAAAAAAAGCTTTCTTTAAGTTTATTTTGCTTGTTGGGTACATAAATAGGTACAAATTGTAAATTGGCCAGCGGCACTTCCGAGAGTTCTCTTAATTGGATGGACTACTAACACGGTTGGTGCATTTTAATCGCATATATTTTTTACGCCAGACTGACCAAAACCTCAGAGCTGAAGGCGGAATAATGAATACGTGAATATGTATGTATGTATGTATGTATGTATGTATGTACATATATTTTCAAAAATATTTTTGAAATCTCAATTTATTTTTTCTTGTTACTGACAGAATTGACATACGTAGAGTTAGGAAGTTAACCTTCGAAAATGGCTGGGCTAAATATTTAACGATTTAACTCTAATTTTACTCCTAACCATTGATTGCGCAAGCCAATTTGTCAATTTAACCAGTAAACTTCGAGTTAAATAGATAACCTGCTGTTCTGCAAGTGGGCCTTAGACGTAGAATATGCTATATTTTTTATAAAAAATTAATGAATATTAAACAAACAAAAGGAAAACTGTAACTAATAAATATTAAAAGGGTGCGCTATTCAAATAACGATGAGTTTATATTTCTTAATTATTAATTAAATTTTAAACTTTAAACATAAATCACATTAGCTTCATTGGTATTAATCTTTTTGTAATGAACATATACAAAACTATAATAAGGCATATTACATATTACACGAAATACCCGAACCTCTGCAAAGCAAATTTTTAAATGCAAACTTTGGGTCGTTGAACACGAAAAAAATACCCATGGTTTCAAAGAAGTGTTTTCGAGATTTATTCAAAAAACGAATTTTTAGTACTTTTTTCGGTTAATCGTCAATATAACATGAAACGACCTACAGCTCGAAAGGTTTTGATGGACCCTTTGCAAAAGTATATAATTTGTGCAGATTGTGTTTCGTAACATTTACATTTCTCATAAGATTCTCATTTACCGTAAAAAGAAAATGATTGGAATTTCACTTTTTTCGATTTTGGTCGCTTGTAACACTAATAATTTTCTATAGGGTAGTTTAAGGAGCTTTTCGGCTAATTTTCATCAAAATCGGCAAAGTAATATATTTTTGTAAGAGGACTGTAGGTCGCTTATGATGATTGGATAATTTTTAGCATTTTAATTTTTTGTTCAAAAAACATGTTTGAAAAGAAAATTGGCTTGGAAAACATTTTTTTTTTTCTTAAGCGATTACCACAAAATTTGTAGAACAGTGTTATTGATTTATTTGACGCTGGGCTTCATTTTCTCGTCATCCATTGCCCATAACCGTACAAAATTTAGAATGCATTGACTGGTTGAACCTTCAAAACCAGCTTACCCTTATTTAGTTATCAATTAGTTATCGACGCTACTTTTATTTCGATTAG
>NW_023458560.1:53506823-53510698 GCF_013731165.1 Rhagoletis pomonella
ATTTATTATAAATTATTAAATGCTGTGGGGCGCATTTCGAAAATCACAAGGCAAAAAGGAAAAAGAAAAAAGGAAAAAGAAAAAAGGAAAAAGTACCTCTGTGAGTTTTGTTACATTTGGACATTGCAGGTCCAAGTGGAAACTTATAAAATCAAAAATTCACCTAACTTTTTCACTTTTACTGCTTTTCCGAAGGTTGTCATCACAATTCTAGCAGCATGAGTACGGTGTGGAAGCGTGAAAAGCTACATTTCCGCCCGTAAAATAGATAAAATATCTAAGAACGTATTGTACAGATGCAAACCATAGCTATTGATGCGAGCCATAAGGGCGGTCCAGTGCACAGAAAATCGATAGCAGCAAACAAATGTAAAAATAGGTTATGTTTACAGGGACTAACTCGTCCATATATGCGTATACACATATATATTTAGTATGTGTATTTAGATAATGTATATGCATCCATCTTTATATAAACACACATACGTATGTATTTCAATCCATATACATACATATGTACATATGAAAGGTTATATATTAATGCGCGTCAAAGAATAAATGTTATGGAAACAAAAAACTTATAGGATCCGATGCTATGAACTGTTCGGCCATAGAAATATATTTACATACATACCTTAATGAGGAAAGACCCTAACTCATTTTCTTTCTAAATTCAACTTAGTACAAAAATCGGTAGATTACTCATCAACAACACAAAATAAAATGCATTTATGGTATCAGGCAATGAGTTTTTTTTTTTGAAGTGAAACTTCTTTAGCGGCGGTTGGTTGGGTGGGAGTAAATTGGCAAATTCAGCGGAAATTGCACACGGAAATGGCGTAACGGAAATGACGCAACGGAAATGGTTGGGGCTGAAACAAGTACTTCTTGTGTGTATGCAACGGAAATGATGCAACGGAAATGGTGCAACGGAAATGGTGCAACGGAAATGGTGCAACGGAAATGGTTGGGGCTGAAACAAGTACTTCTTGTATGTATGCATATGGTATGAATTTAACAAAAACTTGCTAATAAAAGGTTAGAGGATAACACTTAGAAATAACAATACAAGAATGAAAGTAAAGGTGAGTACGTACATAGATAAAGGAAAGTATAAAGGCGAAGGTAAAAATAAAAACAAAAACAAAGATGTGTAAAGATAAAGGTAAAAACGAAGACCAAGGTAAATTTAAACATTTTACTTATATACATATGTATATAAGGGCAAAGTTGAAGGGGAATATGTTGATGAAGAAAATGATAAACATAAAAGTAAAAAAAAAGATGAGGATGAGGATACCGATAAAAGTAAAGATGAAGATAGGGGAAGAAAGATTAAAATAAAGGTAATTAAAGAGGAAAGGATATAGAGAGAGACACAGAGACTCAATCTGGGAACTATTTTGGGATTTTAGAGATTTTCGAGACTTATCGATTAAATAATCGATATTTTTATCGATATTTAACGATTTTGTTATCGATATTTATCGATTTTGTTCTCGATATTTATCGACTTTGTTAGCGATGTTAATCGATTTTGTTATCGATATTTATCGATTTTGTAATCGATATTTATCGATTTTGTTATCGATATTTATCGACTTTGTTAGCGATATTTATCGATTTTGTTATCGATATTTATCGATTTTGTTATCGATATTTATCGATTTTCGTATCGATATAAATCGATTTTGTTATCGATATTTATCGATATAAATCGATTTTGTTATCGATATTTATCGATTTGGTTATCGATATTTATCGATATTGTTATCGATCTCTATCGATTTTTTTACCGTTATAAATCGATTTTGTTATCGATATTTATTGATTTTGTTATCGATATTTTTATTGATTTTCTAATCGATTTAGCTACCAATGGTATTATCGATGTTGCTATTGAAGTTTTTATCGAATTTGTCATCGATTTTGTTATAGATATTTTGATGGACGTTATAATCGATTTTGTTATCGATGGAGTATGAAGATAAAAATGAGGGCCTATTCGAGGCACGTAATAAAAGCGGCATTACTGCCGTACTGATGAAAAATGGCAACATTGTTGCAACTGCCCAACTGCTAATACATTGCTAGAAATTCACACAGAACGTGATAATTCGCGCAACACTGCGGTTGTGATTGCAACTCGAACAAGCCCTACAGATAATGGAAAAACAGAATAACATGGATGTTATTAAAACGAACAGTGGTAGAGGTAGGGATCTACATTGATAGAAAAAAAGCGAAAAAATATAACCTTAAGCAAAAGCAGATGTGTGTATGTATAGATAGATAAGTAACGTAAGTTTCACTTCTACAGTGTGGCCCAGGCGCACTTACTTTTTTTATAAAAATTGGGTATGGTAATACACCCCGCATCACTTGAATAGGCACAATAGTTTTCTTCATGCACGAAGAAAATACCTTATATACTTTTTTATGCGTTTTTTTTATCAAAACCATTCGATTGGGCACGGTGACTTTGGGACAAAGAAAGCATAAGAATAAACCAATGAAAGCATACTGTTCATATACATAAGTTTGACTATTGAATACTATTAGTAACAGGTAATACCCAATTTATGGAAAAACTGTTCCTTTTTTGTTTAATTTTGTCCAGAATTACGACGAAGCTGACCTCGCAACCGTCCAACTGCCATTTACGTCTAGCTTTTCTGTTTTGGTTTAATTTAATTTTTTTCATACGATTTAGAATTCTTTTAATTTAATTTCCAAAAGAACGCCTTCAAAATCTACTATCTGGCTATTCGGTTAGTCAAATAGTCGGTTAGCAACTATTTTGTCGGTTGATAGTCGAATAGCAATTATTCGATTAACCGCTCGAATTCGACTAACCATTTACATTTGACTAACCATTTACTTTTGACTAACCGTTCACTTTTGACTAACCGCTCACCATCGAGTAGTCTGAAAATCAACAACTAGCCGAAAAAACAACTAGCCGAAAAATCGAAAATGAACGGCTAGTCGGCTAGTTGTTTGTGAGCGGTTATTTAAATGAAAAAGTCGAAAGGAAATATAAGTGAATTCGACTATTTTCCGACTAGACGATCAACAAGAGCTCTACTTCAAAGTCTTGGATCCCCAAAGATCTCAATCTTCGCGCTCTGTGCAGTGCGCCCACTTACTTTATTTTTCTTTGTTATAATACTATTTTACACAAACGAAATACATTAGAAAAAATAACCAAACACCGAGTTACCGAGTACCAAGCTAATTTTAAAATTCAAAACTCGAACTCGCAAACACATTCTCATTTTGCATCTGAAACAACAACGCTTGCAAACGTCAGAAAAAAATCATCGCCGACGAATTTAGAGAATGATTTTACCCAGGGACCCGGACTTTTGTAACCTTTATAATAAAAGTCGTTAGAAAAAGGTTATTTTTTACTTGTATTTTATTTGAAATAAAATTATTGGTTAGCTCGGACTTTTATTTTTTTAGTCCAGTAATAACAGTTAAACTTGGCCAAATATTTTTTAAGGCCGTAATAAAAGTCCTTTCCTAATAATAACCAAACCGCTTATCACACTTAAACTAATTTGAAATGAAAGAGGACTAAAATAGCTTTCAAACTAAAATATCTAAACGGGGAAAGCCCCCTTATTTAAAAATATTTAAATTAAAAATGGTATTTAACTGCCATAGAGCAAACCTTAGGTCAGCTATATGAATTTCATTTGTATTAAATTATAAAAAAATATATAAATAGATGGTAACCTTCGTAAAGATATTTCTGTTTGATAGCCATTTCAGTCCTCTTTCGTTTGTTATATAATTTATTTAATTTGGACAAGCGCACAGAGATAGAATGCGGTTTGATATGGAGCAAACAATACTGTTTTTTTTTT
>NW_023458560.1:53510798-53519336 GCF_013731165.1 Rhagoletis pomonella
AGCATTTATTGCTTTTGCTTGTTTTACTAGGACATTCGCCTTGTAAATAATTAAAAACAAAATCACAAAATAAAATCAGAGTGACAACTTTGCTATACCTCGACACATCCGAAGCTAACTTCACCCAAGCGACACCTGCTAAGGCAATCCTAATTTTATGGCTTTTCAAAGTGATTAGCGAAGAATTTGAGCTAATGGCTGACCTTCAAAATAGGTCACGTCGTTATTTTTGGGCGCTAATGGCTCTTTATATAAAAAGTTTGAAACTCATTTGTATGTGTTTTTTTAAAACTTGTGTATTTTTACCTTCCTTTTATTAACTCGGGATGTAACTATGTAATATTGATGCGCCTAAAAGATGCAGCGATTTCCACTCCCAAGTTACATACCTGATGACAGTACGAATGGCATTTATAATAGGGAGGTTTTAGTTTTTTATACCCGAGCGCACTTGTGCACAATATTAATTTTGTTCACATAACGGTTGTTTGTAACAGCCAAAACGAATCGAGATAGATATAGACAAATGTATACATAAATGATCAGGATGAAAAAAGAAATCGATTAAGCCATGTCTGTCTGTCCGTCTGTCCGTGTACACGATAACTCGAGCAAAAATTGAGATATCTCAACGAAATTTGGTATGTAGGTTTCCCTTAATCCAAGGTAGGTTGGTATTGAAAATGGGCGAAATCGGACTTTAACCACGCCTACTTCCCATATAACGGTAATTTTCAGAAATACGAAAACTGCGATATTTTAGTAACTACTGGAGATTATTCACTCAAAATTGATATTTACAATAATTTTTAGACGAAAAATAAGAATATAATAAATTTTTGGAAAAGGGCGTAGCCACGCCCACTTATGGTTACATGTGTATACCTTGGTAACCGCTGCACCAATTTCTTCCAAACTTGGCACAGTTGTTGGCCTTGGTACAGCATAAAAAATCGCCGAAACTTTTTAAAATCGGACAATAACCACGCCCACGTCCCATATAACGGTAATTTAGAGAAATACAAAATCTTCGATAAATCAGTAAATATTGAAGCTAATTTATTCAAAATTGATGCTTGCAACAATTCTTTACCAAGAAATACGTTTATGGTAAAATTTTGGAAAATGGGCGTGGCACCGCCCACTTTGATCACATATAAGTATATCGGTAACCGTTCTACCAATTTGTACCAAACTCGGTGTGGTTATTGTGCTTGCCAAATATAAGCAAAACGTTGAAAATTATTGAAATCAAACTAAAAAAACGGCCGCTTCTCATATAACGGTAAATTTCAGAAATGCTTGAAACTTCAATATTTCGAAATTGAAGGACGCTAATTTACTCAAAATTGATACACCCCGGCTTACCATCTAGCGGAAGGTTTCGGAAAGGTGAAAAAACATATATTTAATACTTGCGCCGGGTATTTAATGTTCGGCTCCGCCCGAACTTAGACTTTCTTACTTGTTAAACTATAATTTTATTTTTTTATTTGAAACCGTTAGTTGTTTCCGCTTATCTCTGAATTATATTTGAAGAAAATATTAGTACATAAAACTAGGAGGTTAAATGATGAAAACTTGAAAAGACTTGGCGCCAAGGTGTAAGTTAAACAAAAATCGATAGGTTGTGTTGTGTATTAGCTATGTTTGTAAGCATTATGATTGTTGTTAATTATCATTTTCACAATTTACCAAGGTGCAAAATAACAAAACAAATTGAAAAGAAACCAATCAGCGAAAATTCGCTGAACGATGAATCATTGTCTACATATGTTTGTATATGCGTATATGAGCGAATGCCTGCAATGACTTAGAAAATAAACAAACTCACGTGCGTTAAGTAATTTGTTAGGCTGTTATTATTTACACGCAATAAGTGAATTGAATATTGATACTGAGTATGATCCTCACTGCAAAAACTGTGTGGTTATCATAAAAATACGAGCTTTCTACGTCTTTTTTCAAAGTAGTGGAGGATATGTAGGTTAGGGTGGTCCTTAAAAACCAAATGAACGATTTAACGGTCTCTAATTGGGACCTCAATTTAAATGTGATATCTATGATCGTGGTATTACCGATAGAGGGGGTGACACTGAAAAAAAATGGTTCATTTGATTTTTTAAGGACCAGCCTAATGTTGGTAAAATTTAAGCAGGTGACGATTGTATTAAGAAAAAAAGGTATTTAGATTTGTACATGCCAAGGCCTGAGCTACTTTATCTCAACTAATCGATAGCCGCCAATCTGTCTTATATTTAACGCCTTGCGAAAGACTATCTGAACTTGATGAACTATATCAATTTTGTACCGCGTTGTCAGACCAACTATCCTAACTCTATTTATTGTGTCTTAACTCCATAGCTTAATAGCTTAACATGGGACATGAATCGCCCAGGAAAATTTGTTTGCAAGAGCGTGCAATCGCTGGCATACGCCCTCGGTAACAAGAACCGCTAAGTTTGTTCTGCCCTTTTCAAGTTGGATAAGGAAGCAAAGCGAATGGGTCTGGTGGTCAACGAGGCCAAGACCAAGTATCTCCGGTCATCAAACAAACAGTCAGCGCATTTCGAGAAAGTGGAGAATTTCGTTTATTTGGGAACCAGCATTAACAGCGATAATAATGTCAGCATGGAAATCCAACGGAGAATTACCTTTGCCAACAAGTGCTACTTTGGAATGAATAGGGAATTAAGGCGGAAAGTCCTCTCTCAACGTACGAAAACCGCACTCTATTAGTCACTGATCATGCCAGTGTTGGTATATGGCGCAGAAGCATGGACAATGACAACATCCGATGAGGCGGCTCTTGGAGTATTCGAGAAAAAGATTTTGCGGAAGATTTACGGGCCTTTACGCGTTGGCAACGGCGTGTACCGCAGACGATGGTATGTGCTTTACAACGACATAGGCATAGTGCAGCGAATTAAAATACAACGGCTCCGCTGGCTTGGCTATATCATTCCGACGCTTCAGCTCTGAATGTATGCAACTCGGAAACCGCTGGTGGTAGCAGAGGTTAGAGGGAGGCCCCCACTGTTAAGAAAAGACCAAGTGGAGAAGGCACACAAGAGAAACGACTGGCGGGCTTTGTTGGATTCGGTCAAAATCGCTTAGGCGGATATAGCGGCAAATAAGAAGAAGAAGAACTACTATCGCAAGGATGAAATGAACACAACTGCGAAAACTGTTTTTAGGTTGTGTGACTGCAGCGGTACTTGTGTACATTTTTAAATTTAGTTGTAGCGCCAAAGTTCGATTGAGTATATTAATAGTTTATTGCCTCTTTTAAATCTGTCTGTTTTCAATACGCCAGTATGTCTGTGTCGCTGACAAGTTTATTATTTGAGTATGTCAAAACGAAAGCTCTACAGATTATCGAGGAAAATTCCAATTAAACGAATGTAGTGTTAACTAAAATTAGACAACTTTGAGGCTGACTAACTGACAATGAGCGCTGAAACCGGTTACTCAGTCACCGTTCATCCGCACACACACCTTTTTTGGCGTGGAAATTGCAAGTTGGCACTTTCAAGTGCAATGACAGTCGCCTGACGTTGTGGCGGCATGACGGCGGATATTCGCATGCATTTAATTAGAGGTCGACAACAGCTGATGGCGATAAACCGGTTGACAGGCAACGTCTAAAACACTGTAAGAGTTATTTGTTGTACGTTCATATATGTACATATCTATATTTTGTGCATGCAGTAGCACATGCATATGTAACCGTTTTATTTTTATTTTTTTTAATTGCGCGTAACATTTCGTAAATAAGTTAGTGCAGGTAAATGACAGTATATTGCCGTGTGCCAAGATAATTGCCGTAGTAGCAATTGATCCGTTGCCGGTTCTTTACTACTGTGCATGTTTAAGTACGTACGTGTTGTTGCTTTGTTTGTTTATGACATACTATACTTTTGACGCTTGGTGCATTAAGCTTAATATGCACATACACGTATGTGTACATTCGGAATGGCATGCTCATGGTCTTCTCGTTATTTTCTGAAAAAATATCCATACGAGTGGGTCAGTGTGGTACTTGCGTACTTTTCGGTTTTCCACGTTTGTTCTATCGATTTTTGGTGACGCGGGAAGGAAGGTTTTAAGTAGTCACGTTTTAGAAATGACATTAGTCTTGCATGCACGGGTTTACAATTGTAGGTATTTCTGTACGTGTGTATATAAAATCATATTATCTTATTAAATCATATTATTAAATATAAATGAGTTAGTCAAGTGTTTTAAAAATTTAAGCTTCAGTAATACATGAATATTGTTGCTTTGCGTTCTCATATGTAGATACATATATTGGGTTGCCTCAGCAAAAAAAGGTTTCAGTTTTTCCACGGGAATTATCAACTATATTATACCTTAAAACACCTTTTTTAAATATTTTCGGAAAATATTTATATTTGTATGAACAGGGCCGATTTGAAATAACCTCAAAAAATAGAGTTTTTCGCCTCAGATGATAGAAGAGTTTAAGGTTAAAAGGTCTGCATAAAAATTTTATCCATGCAATCATAAAGAGATTTTTGGCGGTATGTATTTTCAAATCATTCCAGCTTACGTAAATATGTATTAATATTTGTTCGAGCTACTTTCGCAATCAATTTTATTGTAATAAAGTGAAAGTTCCAAGTAGGTACGAATTACCGTTGATTTTTGGCATTTTTTTCTCGCAGTCTCTTCCATACAAAAACAAAATTTTCGAAAATACTTTATATCTCAAAAATGAATTCGATTTTGGACTAACTCCGAACCTTAATTGTTATACAAGATTTTAATGGGCTACAAAGCTGCATACACAAGAAAATTCTAAAAAAATCTGATAAAGGTTGAAAATTTGCACGAATTGTTACGAGTTTTGCACAAAGTTTAGAAATAATATGTTTATGTTTTATGTTGTGGAATAAACTATATTTTGATTAAAAATTGTCAGAAAAATATTACAATAAAAATTGTTGCATGTATTGTAAAAAATCAGCTGTGTCAATACATTTTGCCGGCATATCATGATCGAGTACCCTACCATGAACACTTCTTTCTATATGTCTGTATTTTTCATGCAAAAATAGATCTTGTGCCAAATTTTTGGTGTTTTGGAGAATCGTACTAGTCCTTGCCACATTAGAATTCAGAACTCGGATGTCTGGTGGACGTGGCACTAGACCGATTTTTACCATCTCTCAGATTTATGTCTTCCTAGGTTTATCCAAGTTACAAACCGAATTTCATTGAAATCCTATCAAATTTACCACATCCGCCCCTTGTGTAGTGGGCGTGGCTGTTCGCTAAATTTTACAATATTTTTATATTTAATCATTTCTAGGCAAAAGTACTACACGTTACAATTTTTAGCTAAATCGGGGCACATTTACTTCTTCTTGCCACATTTTGCATGAGGCTCTTCCACTGTGCGCCGTCGCTTCCGAATGTTCCTGGAAACGGACATCGCACCGTTGACGTTATGGCAGCTGTTTTAGAGGTAGGCAATAACACGTAAAAAATTAATTTTGGCTAACTTTAGAACTCTTCAGGCGCATTTAATAGAACATTTGCTGGTTCTGGCAAAGAATTGTTTTTTTTTTACTGAATGACATGTTACATCATTTTCTTTAACTTTAAGTTTTTTCAATAAAAAGAAGTAAATTAAATTATGAGAATTTTGAAAAACCGTTTCGGTCTATTATCGGAGCACTCCCAAAACTATCCGTCTAAGTTATCATTGGATGATTTAAGGACTCTTTTCACAAAATCATAGGCGAATAGGGAGTCCGCAAGGGTTCTTTGCGGATTATCTGAGGCAACTTTCTGGGACTCCAAAATCACTCATTTAAGGAGTCCTAAGGCACACTTTTCGGATCCTCTCTAGGAGCACCAGCGCACGGCACTTTTTCTTTAATATATGGCACTGTAACCGCCTAAGCGATTTTGGCCGCGCACCACACAGGGAGTCCTAATTGTGCACCCTGCGAACTCCGCTTGTTGGCTGGGAATCTTAGTATTCGTCTGAGTTTTAGTTTCTGCCTTTGCCTTTGTATAAATAAGCCTTAATACTAACCTTAAACCGCTGAATAGCACTTATCGGAAGTTCACTCTGAATATTAATTAATGCGGTAATAAAGAGGCGAAATAGATATCCTTCCGTTGCATCGTAAAATCGAAAAAGCAACAAAGTCTACTGCATTATCATCGGATTCTGCGCTAAGTTTGATGTTTCATCAGGAAGTTCGTTGCAAGATTTTATTACATAGAAGTGAAACTTAATTAAAGCTTGTAAAATTAGGAACAATGAAGTAACACACATATTTTTGTTGCAACATGTAATGCATTTTACAGCATTAGAAATACTATTTGCCATGATTTTTGAATGTATCCGTTTTGCGCTGAAGGAATTATACTCATAAAAAGTGCAAAATATACCAAAAGTACTCATAGCGCGTCAAATTTATTATCAAAATGACTTTGATATTTGTTTTAATTAAAATATTATTCAAATAAATTTAAAAGTGGGTAATACAAAATAGTCCGGTTCTGGAGATTTACCCATACTTACGTACATATTTATAGTATAGAATTTATTAAGCAACTATCAATCACGAAATTGTCATTCAAAATATTTGTTTTAACTACTCAATAGCTAGTTGACTCTTTTGGAAAAATTAGACTGCCTTTGTATGTAAATGTGGAAAAGCACACATATGAATGTATGTACATTAGACCGCATTACCTTCAAGCAAACAAAATAAAGTACACCATACACCTTCGAATCTATATTTTTGGAAGGCAATTTCGAAATTAATTTTGCTACCTGTTTACGTTTTTCGATGGCACCTACCACCTAGTCGAAATGCTTCGATTTTCAATAATTAACTAACATTTGGTTGATACGTTTGCTGATAAAAACTGAGTTATGGTGGGTAAGTTCTAGAATAGCTCAATAAACTTTGAAAAAACAAAATCTCCCCCAGACAAAAACATTGAAATATTATACTTTAAGATCCGACTATAATACTGAAGATATAACGAAAAATGACAAAATACGACGGAAAAGAAAAAACCAATCGTTACCTAAACGTGAAAAGGTGGCAAATCAATTTTTTTAAATTGTTCAGGGGAGACGAAGAATCGACGTAGTTTCGCATTATCTGTCATTCTGCGTCTAATAGTAAATTTTGCAAAAAAGTGGACTTGGCACCTTTTCCCCTTTAAGTAGCGAATTTTTTTTTCGAAATGGTCCTCCAAAAATACTTTAGATTCGAAGGAGAGGGCTAACTTTTTTCTTGATACAGTCTAATGTACATACATACATATGTGTGTTGGTGTTGGTTGATTTTTCCGACAGGGTGGTAAGATGGGTTATTTTGGAACGAATTTCCGTCATCCCTTGTCAAGTTTGGTTTGCTTGTCAAACTTGACAAGGGATGACGGAAGCTCGTTCCAAAATAAATCATACATACATATGTTTATATTTGTATATGAAAAAATATTCATCTTGCATTTAACAATAAGAAAAGAAATCAAAAGCTCACAGTGTCTTTTAATTGTCGCTTAACACCAATTCATTCCTAATGGAGTTTCCTTATCAACAGCTTGCTATCTACCACCATACAATAAAATTCAAAAAAAAAAAATCATCAAGTCATTCAGTTAGCAGTGAGTGCATTTTTAAGTTCCTTTTGTACACTTACGCTTTGGAAAGGTGCTCAACTGAACAGAATTACACTTTAATGGCCTTATTCATAAAAAATAAAGTAGCTTTAAAAAAGGTTTATAAACTGAAAAATGTATGAAAACGTCATTTTATATAGCTTTTTAAACCTACTTTATTTTTTATGAATAATGCCATAAGTGTTTATCACAACGATTACAAAAATATACAGAAAATATTGAAATTATGTATGTATGTATACTTATTTGTATGTATGTATGTATTTACTTAAGTATTTTTAGACGCTACTTGTTTTGTATTTGAAGTACATAAGTATACATGCGCCTTGACGTTCAATGAATTGAGTCTTGATGTAAACATCAAAAGTCTCGCGGAAAAAGTCTTCACGTAATCGAACGATTTTTAATTGCCTATGCATACAAAACCTGGAAAAAAGCAAACAATTCATTGTAGTTAACCAAAGTGGTATTTCGGCGGAAAAAATACAATTTTTTGAATATTCAATTTCAAAATGATGTTTGCCTAAGAAAAATTCATTATAACTTTGTACGAAATTGGTAGTATTATACAGAATAAAAGCAACAAAAGTCAGACGAGTTTTATTCAACTAAAACTGATTGAGTTTTTTGTTCACTAAAGCAAAGTGTTTTTCTTATAACTTTTGTTTTAATTATTTTTATTGTAGGTTCATATGAAAATATAGCACCTACTAGACAAAATAGCAGACAAAAATGACACTTTATAAATGCTAACTACTTTTTTATGGCCAAAAACATTGTTCCTCGGTATTCCTCCGACTTTTAGCTATACAAAAATTCAAATCTGGAAAATTTTGCGCATATTTGCGACTTTTGACGTAG
>NW_023458560.1:53519436-53563402 GCF_013731165.1 Rhagoletis pomonella
CTACGTCAAAAGTCGCAAATATGCGCAAAATTTTCCAGATTTGAATTCTTGTATAGCTAAAAGTCGGAGGAATACCGAGGAACAATGTTTTTGTCCATAAAAAAGTAGTTAGCATTTATAAAGTGTCATTTTTGTCTGCTATTTTGTCTAGTAGGTGCTATATTTTCATACGAACCTACAATAAAAATAATTAAAACAAAAGTTATAAGAAAAACACTTTGCTTTAGTGAACAAAAATCTCAATCAGTTTTAGTTGAATAAAACTCGTCTGACTTTTGTTGCTTTTATTCTGTATAATACTACCAATTTCGTACAAGGTTATAATGAATTTTTCTTAGGCAAATATCATTTTTTCCGCCGAAATACCACTTTGGTTAACTACAATGAATTGTTTGCTTTTTTCCAAGTTTTGTATGCGTAGGCAATTAAAAATCATTCGATTACGTGAAGACTTTTTCCGCGAGACTTTTGATGTTTACATCAAGACTCAATTCATTGAACGTCAAGGCGCATGTATACTTATGTACTTCAAATACAAAACAAGTAGCGTCTAAAAATACTTAAGTAAATACATACATACATACAAATAAGTATACATACATACATAATTTCAATATTTTCTGTATATTTTTGTAATCGTTGTGATAAACACTTAAAGTGTAATTCTGTTCAGTTGAGCTCCTTTCCAAAGCGTAAGTGTACAAAAGGAACTTAAAAATGCACTCACTGATAACTGAATGACTTGATGATTTTATTTTTATTTTTTTGAATTTTATTGTCTGGTGGTAGATAGCAAGCTGTTGATAAGGAAACTCCATTAGGAATGAATTGGTGTTAAGCGACAATTAAAAGACACTGTGAGCTTTTGATTTCTTTTCTTATTGTTAAATGCAAGATGAATATTTTTTCATATACAAATATAAACATATGTATGTATGATTTATTTTGGAACGAGCTTCCGTCACCCCTTGTCAAGTTTGACAGGCAAACCAAACTTGTCTTAAAGGTGAAAAGGTGCCAAGTCCACTTTTTTGCAAAATTTACTATTAGACGCAGAATGACAGATAATGCGAAACTACGTCGATTCTTCGTCTCCCCTGAACAATTTCAAAAAATGGATTTGCCACCTTTTCACGTTTAGGTAACGATTGCTTTTTCTTTTCCGTCGTATTTTGTCATTTTTCGTCATATCTTCAGTATTATAGTCGGATCTTAAAGTACAATATTTCAATGTTTTTGTCTGGGGGGAATTTTTTTTTCAAAATTTATTGAGCTCAACTACCCCGTTCTAGAACTTACCCACCATAACTCAGTTTTTATCAGCCAACGTACCAACCAAATGTTAGTTAATTGTTAAAAATTTAAGCATTTCGACTATTCAAGGAGAACTATATAAAAGAAAATGGTATTGTCGGATGTAGGTGCCATCGAAAAACTTAAACAGGTAGCAAAATTAATTTCGAAATTACCTTCCAAAAATATAGATTCGAAGGTGTATGGTGAACTTTCTTTTGTTTGCTTGAAGGTAATGCGGTCTAATGTACATACATTCATATGTGTGCTTTTCCACATTTACATACAAAGGCAGTATAATTTTTCCAAAAGAGTCAACTAGCTATTGAGTAGTTAAAACAAATATTTCGAATGACAATTTCGTGATTGATAGTTGCTTAATAATAAATATGTACATAAGTATGGGCAAATCTCCAGAACCGGACTATTTTGTGTTACCCACTTTTAAATTTATTTGAATAATATTTTAATTAAAACAAATATTTAAGTCATTTTGATAATAAATTTGACGCGCTATGAGTACTTTTGGTATCTTTTGCGTAAAACGGATACGCAAAATTAATATTCAGAGTGAACTACCGATAAGTGCTATTCAGCGGTTTAAGGTTAGTATTAAGGCTTATTTATACAAAGGAAAAGGCAGAAACTAAAACTCAGACGAATACCAAGATTCCCAGCCAACAGGCGAAGTTCGCAGGGTGCACAATTAGGACTCCCTGTGTGGTGCGCGGCCAAAATCGCTTAGGCGGTTACAGTGCCATATATTAAAGAAAAAGTGCCGTGCGCTGGTGCTCCTAGGCAGGATCCGAAAAGAGGCCCAAAAGAGCATATGCACAGGAAAAAAGTACCTTCTCAGTATATACTAAAGGGTGAACACACCAAAACTGCGACACTTTGGGAAGCTTATAACTTACCCAAAACGAATTCAATATTTTGAAATTCAAATACCATAAGCTGACCATGACCTTAGTTGGACGCAGAAGAAAATTCATTTGAATTTGATTCCTAGTTGAGTTAAAAATGACAACCGAGTTAGAAACGAGACAAACCATTTTGCACGAGTTTATAAATGATCCGGCCTTAAGTACTCGTAAAATTGCTAAAAAATTAAAGATTGCACTATTCGACAGTTTGCAGGGTTTTAATTGGTACAAATGAGGCCTGGCAGTTACGAGAAAACCAGGGAGCGGGGGTTAGCAAAGTGATAAAAACAGTGCTCGGAAGGTCCTCAGTGCGTTTTCGCGAGATCCGAAGATTTTGTCGCGTTATGTTGCAAAATCCGCACGGAGAGCGCAGTTTTTCGTTCAAAAGGTAAAGCGGAAAGCTTCATTGAGATGTTCTACAGCTCAAACAGCGCCAGACCGAGGCGCAAAGTAGAATGTTACAGCGAAATCGCGCATTCGGAAGTTGTATAAATTCTAAATTAAAAAATACAACTGCATTGTTATGGACTACGAAACCTACTGCTATAAAAATTCGAAATATATTGCAGGTCAAGATTTTTATACTGGTGCGTACAAGTCGTCAAGATGCCCCTGAAAGTTGTAAGCTGAAAATGAAGTCCAAATTTCCAAAAAAAAAACACATGGTTTGGCAAGCTATTTGTTCCTGTTTCCCATCCGGGACAATGAAGGATCAAGTTTATCGGGATGAGTGCCTCAAAAGGCGTCTTCTGTCATTTACCAACAGATAAGGAGTAGGCCACTGTTCTAGGCGGACATGGCAACCTGCCACTATGCCAAGGACACATTGCCGTGGTATAATGCAAATAACATCAATTTTGTACCTCACGACTTCAATCCACCTAATAACCCAGAGCCACGTCCTATTATGGAATATTGGTCAATTGTCAAAGGAATCTTGAAGAAAACAGGTGAAACAGTGAAAAATATTGAAGAGTGCAAAACAAAGCAGTTGTGCGCATCGCGTAAAGTCGATGATGCAGTCGTGCAGAACATGATGGCGCGTGTGCGATGAAAATACCGATATGGAGCAAATAATAACTAATATTTTAACATTTAAATAACATCTAAACTTCCAAGTTGTATAATATAAAAAAAAATAATTTCAAAGCCTTCTAGTTTGTTTCTGGTAGTAATTTCTAAGTGTCGCAGTTTTGGTGTGTTCACCCTTTAAAAAAGTGTGCCTTAGGACTCCTTAAATGAGTGATTTTGAAGTCCCAGAAAGCTCCCTCAGAAAATCCGCACACACTCCGTGCAGACTCCCTATTCGCCTATGATTTAGAGAAAAGGACTCCCTAAATCACCCGAAGATAAGCTAGACGGAGTGTTTTGGGTGTGCTCCGATAATAGACCGAAATGGGTTTTCAAAATTCTAATAATTAAAATTATTTCTTTTTATTGAAAAAACTTAAAGTTAAAGAAAATGATGTAACATGTCATTCAGTAAAAAAAAGAATTCTTTGCCAGAACCAGCAAATGTTCTATTAAATGCGCCTGAAGAGTTCTAAAGTTAGCCAAAATTAATTTTTTACGTGTTATTGCTTACCATCACACCAACACCAAAAATTTGGTGCATAAAAAGAAGTGTTCATGGTAGAGTACTTGATCATGATATGGAGATACACTGCCGGCAAAATGTATTGGCACTCTGATTTTTTACAATATATGCAACAATTTTTATTGTAATATTTTTCTGACAATTTTTAATCAAAATATAGTTCATTCCACAACATAAAACATAAACATATTATTTCTAAACTTTGTGCAAAACTCGTGACAATTCGTGCACATTTTCAACTGTTATCAGATTTTTTTAGAATTTTCTTGTGTATACAGCTTTGTAGCCCATTACAATCTTGTATAAAAATTAAAGTTCGGAGTTAGTCCAAAATCGAATTCATTTTTGAGATTTTTTTTTGTTGAAGGTGTTTTGCATTTTTCCATATAAAGTATTTTCGAAAGTTTTGTATGGAAGAGACTGCGAGAAAAAATGCCAAAAATCAACGGCAATTCGTAGCTACTTGGAACTTTCACTTTATTACAATAAAATTGAATGCGAAAGTAGCTCGAACAAATATTAATACATATTTACGTAAGCTGGAATGATTTGAAAATACATACCGCCAAAAATCTCTTTATGATTGCATTGATCAAATTTTCATGCAGACCTTTTAACCTTAAACTCTTCTATCATCTGAGGCGAAAAACTCTATTTTTTGAGGTTATTTCAAATCGGCCCTGTTCATACAAATATAAATATTTTCCGAAAATATTTAACAAGGTATTTTAAGGTATAATATAGTTGATAATTCCCGTGGAAAAACTGAAACCTTTTTTTGCTGAGGCACCCCAATATATGTATCTACATATGAGAACGCAAAGCAACAATTTCAAGAAATATTCATGTATTACTGAAGCTTAAATTTTAAAAACACTTGACTAATTCATTTATATTTAATAATATGATTTAATAAGATAATATGATTTTATATACACACGTACAGAAATACCTACAATTGTAAACCCGTGTATGCAAGACTAATGTCATTTCTAAAACGTGACTACTTAAAACCTTCCTTCCCGCGTCACCAAAAATCGATAGAACAAACGTGGAAAACCGAAAAGTACGCAAGTACCACACTGACCCACTCGTATGGATATTTTTTCAGAAAATAACGAGAAGACCATGAGCATGCCATTCCGAATGTACACATACGTGTATGTGCATATTAAGCTTAATGCACCAAGCGTCAAAAGTATAGTATGTCATAAACAAACAAAGCAACAACACGTACGTACTTAAACATGCACAGTAGTAAAGAACCGGCAACGGATCAATTGCTACTACGGCAATTATCTTGGCACACGGCAATATACTGTCATTTACCTGCACTAACTTATTTACGAAATGTTACGCGCAATTAAAAAAAAAATAAAAATAAAACGGTTACATATGCATGTGCTACTGCATGCACAAAATATAGATATGTATGTAAATATAAGAACGTACAACAAATAACTCTTACAGTGTTTTAGACGTCGTCTGTCAACCGGTTTATCGCCATCAGCTGTTGTCGACCTCTAAGTAAATGCCGTCATGCCGCCACAACGTCAGACGACTGTCATTGCACTTGAAAGTGGCAACTTGCAATTTCCACGCCAAAAAAGGTGTGTGTGCGGATGAACGGTGACTGAGTAACCGGTTTCAGCGCTCATTGTCAGTTAGTCAGCCTCAAACTTGTCTCATTTTAGTCAACAGCACATTCGTTTAATTGGAGTTTTCCTCGATAATCTGTAGAGCTTTCGTTTTGACATACTCAAATAATAAACTTGTCAGCGACACAGACATACTGGCGCACTAAAAACATACAGATTTAAAAGAGGCAATAAACTATTAATATACTCAATCGAACTTTGGCGCTACAACTAAATTTAAAAATGTACACAAGTACCGCCGCGGCCACACCACCTAAAAACAGTTTTCGCAGTTGTGTTCATTTCATCCTTGCGATAGTAGTTCTTCTTCTTCTTATTTGCCGCTATATCCGCCTAAGCGATTTTGACCGAGTTCAACAAAGCCCGCCAGTCGTTTCTCTTGTGTGCCAACTGACGGCAATTGGAAATGCCAAGTGGAGCCAAGTCCTTATCCACTTGGTCTTTCCTTTGCAGTGGAATCTCCCTCTATCTAACCTCTGCTACCACCAGCGGTTTCCGAGTTGCATACTTTCAGAGCTGAAGCGTCGGAATGATATAGCCAAGCCAGCGGAGCCGCTGTATTTTAATTCGCTGCACTATGCCTATGTCGTTGTAAAGCACATACCATCGTCAGCGGTACTCGCCGTTGCCAACGCGTAAAGGCCCGTAAATCTTCTGCAAAATCTTTCTCTCGAATACTTCAAGAGCCGCCTCATCAGATGTTGTCATTGTCCATGCTTCTGCGCCATATACCAACACGGGCATGATGAGTGACTAATAGAGTGCGGTTTTCGTACGTCGAGAGAGGACTTACCGCCTTAATTGCCTATTCAGTCCAAAGTGGCACTTGTTGGCAAAGGTAATTCTCCCTCGGATTTCCATGCTGACATTATTATCGCTGTTAATGCTGGTTCCCAAATAAACGAAATTCTCCACTTTCTCGAAATTATTTATAACTGTCCCGAATGCGCTGACTGTTTGTTTGATGACCGGAGATACTTGGTCTTGGCCTCGTTGACCACCAGACCCATTCGCTTTGCTTCCTTATCCAACTTGAAAAGGGCAGAACAAACTTAGCGGTTCTTGTTACCGATGTTGTCGATGCCATGGGCGTATGCCAGTGATTGCACGCTCTTGTAAACAAATTTTCTTGGGCGATTCATGTCCCATGTTAAGCTATTAAGCTATGGAGTTAAGACACAATAAATAAAGTTAGGATAGTTGGTCTGACAACGCTGAGTTAGTACAAAATTGAGATAGTTCATCAAGTTCAGATAGTCTTTCGCAAGGCGTTAAAGATAAGACAGATTGACGGCTATCGATTAGTTGAGATAAAGTAACTCAGGCCTTGGCATGTACAAATCTAAATGCCTTTTTTTCTTAATACAATCGTCACGTGCTTAAATTTTACCTACATTAGGCTGGTCCTTAAAAAATCAAATGAACCATTTTTTTCAGTGTCACCCCCTCTATCGGTAATACCACGATCATAGGTATCACATTTAAATTGAGGTCACCCTAACCTACATATCCTCCATTACTTTGAAAAAAATACGTAGAAAACTCGTATTTTTATGATAACCACACAGTTTTTGCAGTGAGGATCATACTCAGTATCAATATTCAATTCACTTATTGCGTGTAAATAATAACAGCCTAACAAATTACATAACGCACGTGAGTTTGTTTATTTTCTAAGTCATTGCAGGCATTCGCTCATATGTATATGCATATACAAACATATGTAGACAATGATTCATCGTTCAGCGAATTTTCGCTGATTGGTTTTTTTTTCAATTTGTTTTGTTATTTTGCACCTTGGTAAATTGTGAAAATGATAATTAACAACAATCATAATGCTTACAAACATAGCTAATACACAACACAACCTATCGATTTTTTTTCAATTTAAAACTTCTATGTAATTAATTTTTGGATCGTTTACTGGATTTTTGTTTAACTTACACCTTGGCGCCAAGTCTTTTCAAGTTTTTCATCGTTTGACCTCCTAGTTTTATTGTACTAATATTTTCTTCAAATATAATTCAGAGATAAGCGGAAACAACTAACGGTTTCAAACAAAAAAAATACACAAGTTTTAAAAAAACACATACAAATGAGTTTCAAACTTTTTACATAAAGAGCCATTAGCGCCCAAAAATAACGCCGTGACCTATTTTGAAGGTCAGCCATTAGCTCAACTTCTTCGCTAATCACTTTGAAAAGCCATAAAATTAGGAGTGCCTTAGCAGGTGTCGCTTGGGTGAAGTTAGCTTCGGATGTGTCGAGGTATAGCAAAGTTGTCACTCTGATTTTATTTTGTGATTTTGTTTTTAATTAATTACAAAGCGAATGTCCTAGTAAAACAAGCAAAAGCAATAAATGCTAAAATTGCACGCTATCTGTATATGTATTTGTAGAAATAGATATGCTTTGATATATACATACTTACATACACTAGGCGACAAATGAAAGTGTACACCTTGTTCTTGTATAATATTCACCATTATTTTCATGGAAAATTGCATTGACCATTTATGAAAATATAGTTCGTTCTATAATATTAACCACATAAATCAAAGTTTCACACTTTATATGAAGTTCACAAAAATGCAGATATCTTCATCAAAATTTTCAACTTTTTATTCAGAATTTCTAGAAAATTTTCGAGTATGCTGTTTTGTAGCCCATTCAATCTTTGTGAGAAGTAAGTTTTTTATTTTTTGAATTTTGAATTGTGTCGTAAAGAAGTTTTCATGAACATTTTAATAACTAAGTTGTATTTTAACCAAATGTTATTTTTAGGGGTATCATGAAACAAGTATTTGCTCCCACCATTATGCAACTACCCGACGCTTTTGGGCACGTCTATATTAATCATGGGGGATTTTTTTTTTACTGTCCACCTATTGATTCCGAGTCGAAGGATTTTTCATCAATAATTCTTTATTCCGATCATTGTTATAAAGTCTTTGAGAAAAGAAAGTCATGCTGTTAGAATCATCTCTTAGTCCATGTTCCGTTTGCGAGGGTCGTCGAGGTGAACTTACCCGAGGCTGTTCTGGTCTTTTCAATGGATTAAGTTTTTTTACGTGGCGGGTCGCCCGCTTGCAACCTTACCTACTGGTGAACAGACATCGCAGGGAGTTCTTATACCGAATAAGTCGGAGTGAACCCACCGAAGCTGCCTCTCTTCCTGCCGTGACCCAAGGCTCCACTCGGATTGGTTACCGCATATCGCACATGGTTGTGCGCGCTCTTAGAATCACATACCGTAAAATTCGACTGGGTATTATTTCGTGTAAACTTAGGTATGTATATGTATGTATGTGTATACAAACGGACACGAAAATACATATTTTTTTTAACATACGTACATAAGTACATACATATTACAATTTTTTATGATTATTGAAATCAAGTGGCGAACCGAACCCCCTTTACGTTAATGTTAGATAGACAATTTTATGGGCCACTTGCGCGAGGCAAACAGTTTTTCATTATCCAAAACTTGAAAAGCACTATTTTAGTATACCATGAACTCATTTGGCTATATACAAAATTAATTATTTTTAAAATTGCAAGCTTTCTATTCAAACAACTAACTAACTTTATTACACATGCAAAGAAAATTTAAAATTACTGCCAGTGAAAATTTTATTCCTCATCCATGTCGAAATATTTTATGCTTTTCATTTGCATGCTTTTCATTTTGCGCTTATTGGTGCAGAATTTTCACATTTGTATTTTACATTTCCTTTCGCTTCCATTTCGCTGAACTGTGTATTTTAGCGTCTATAAATCGCAATGCCGCATCGATTTTCTCATGCCACATAAGCTGGCGCGTATAGCGCGTGAACATGTTACAAACGCTACGCTAAGCCAAACATACTCATATACGAATACATATGCATATTTATAAGTATGTATTCAGGTGTGTTGCACGTGGCTGACGCTACCCCAATGTTCGCCCACATTTACCTCTCGATAGGATTAAAATGTTTCTCTTGACTTGAGCTTTCTCGTTTGTTTGTTTTTATATCCACTGTGGCATTTTCTTGTTTTGTTTCGAAAAGGTCAGCCGAACAAGCGAATTAAAGCACATTTCTGTAATTATATGCGTCCATGCCTAGTTACGTAGCGACTCTCCTGCATTTCTTAACGCATTTACGTACGTATAACTAAATAACTCGATTTAAAGACAAGCCGTGGTAAAGTACTTAAGTCTAATTACTTATCGCATTGCGCTAAGTACCTACCCGAAATGTAGTAGTAAGCAGTTGCTTTAAATAGAAATGTTTGCCCAATTTTAATTAAGAAAGATTCAAAGTTTTTCTGCAGATATGCTACTCATGGCCAACTTTCAGATTGAATTGTCCGAGCAATTTGTAGGGGTGTATGTATGTGTGACGTGACGTTTTTCGAACATCAGCACTTACTGAAATAGTTCCATTACTCTGTTGAAATGCTGTCTAAAACTAATAAATGGCTTTATTTGTTGAGTGAAAAGTTTTCAAGGTTATTTTTCAAACTCAATATTTTCAGTGAGAAAAATTGGCAGGCAAATTAACGCTATATGCTTTTACATGTATGTATGTACCAGGGTAGCCAACTCATTTTTGAGAATTCCCCGATTTTAACAATGATATCTCCTCATTTACAAAACGAAATTGTGAAAAAAATATATACATATATAATGTTAATATGTACACATACAGTGGGCGAACAAATTATGGTCGCCCCAAATTTTGTCAAGTTTTCACAATTATTATTATTTATTATACCCGAGCGCACTTGTGCACAAGGGTATATTAATTTTGTTCACATAACGGTTGTTTGTAACAGCCAAAACGAATCGAGATAGATATAGACAAATGTTTACATAAATGATCAGGATGAAAAGAGAAATCGATTAAGCGGTGACTGTCTGACCGTCCGTCCGTCCGTCTGTCCGTCCGTCTGTGCACACGATAACTCGAGTAAAAATTTATATATCTTAACGAAACTTGGTACGTGCACTTCTTTCGGGCGTAGGACGGATGGTATTGAAAATGGGCAAAATCGGGCAATAACCACGCCTATCTCCCATATAACGGTAATTTTCAGAAATATGAAAACTGCGATATTTTAGTAACTACTGAAGATTATTCACTCAAAATTGATATTTACAATAATTTTCAGACGAAAAATAAGAATATTATAAATTTTTGGGAAATGGGCGTAGCCACGCCCACTTATGGTTACATATGTATATTTTGGTAACCGCTGCACCAATTTCTTCCAAACTTGGCACAGTTGTTGGCCTTGGTACAGCATACCAAATGGCTGAAAATTTTTAAAATCGGACAATAACCACGCCCACATCCCATATAACGGTAATTTTCGGATATACGAAAACTGCGATATTTTAGTAACTACTGAAGATTATTCACTCAAAATTGATATTTACAACAATTTTTAGACGAAAAATAAGAATATTATAAATTTTTGGAAAATGGGCGTAGCCACGCCCACTTATGGTTACATGTGTATACAGTGGCGGATTTATCGTACAGGCAACATAGGCTGAAGCCTAGGGCGGCAGAATTAAGGGGCGGCAAAATTTAAGACAGCTAAATTAAAAGAAAAAAATTTATTTGGATTCACCTGCACTTTACGACTATTTCTGAAGTGATCTCTTTGTTCAACGGACTCATTAAAGTTGTGTCTGACACTCGCGAAGAATTCGATCAATATGAAGAGAAAGCTCTCTCTATTTCTACAATTCAGGAATACAAAACACTCAGGCAGCGTCGAAGGAATCAGAATCTACAACCTGGTGAAAATAGGGACAATAGTATCCAATTGAGTGGCCGAGACAACTTTCGTGTCAACACATTCAACGTTATCTTGGACCGTACTTTGACAGAATTGACACGGAGACGTAAGGCGTATCAAAAAATCTATTCGAAATTTTCTCTCATCACTGATATGAAACATCTGAGCAACGAAGAATTACGTGAAAAATCCATCATATTCAGCCAATACTACACCCAAGATCTTGAGGAAAATTTGGGAAATGAAATGGTCTTTTTCAAGGCATACTGCACCGAAAAGAAGATTTTAAATTATTCTCCTCTGGAACTGTTGAAAATGCTGAGACAGGATAATCTGCAGATCTCTTACCCTAATGTTGAAATTGCGTTGCGGATGTTTGTTTCAATTCCTATTTCCAATTGTAGCGCACAAAGATCGTTTTCTGTTTTAAAACGCGTGAAAAACTATCTCAGATCTTCATTGAGCGAAAACAAACTGAATGCTCTTGCGTTGCTGACTATAGAGTCAGATTTGTTTCTATCTATCGATTGTGAAGATATTATCCGCGAATTCGCAGCTGAAAAATCAAGACGTAAAGAACTGTGAAAAAGAAGTGTTTGAAAGAGGGTTTTTGTTGAATACCTTATCCATGCTGATGTCGAATTTGTTAATTCCGTTATGTATTTCATTATTAACGAACTATGTTGTAATAAAGCACTGACAATAACAATCATATTTGATATATATATATATTTTTTTTTTTTTTCGTGAAAAAAGGGCGGCAAGTTATGAATTGCCTAGGGGCGGCAAATATTTAAATCCGCCACTGTGTGTATACCTTGGTAACCGCTGCACCAATTTTTTCCAAACTTGGCACTGTTGTTGGCCTTGGTACAGCATACCAAATGGCCGAAAATTTAAAAAATCGGACAATAACCACGCCCACATCCCATATAACGGTATTTTAGAGAAATACAAAATCTTCGATAAATCAGTAAATATTAAAGCTAATTTATTCAAAATTGATGCTTGCAACAATTCTTTACCAAGAAATACGTCTATGGTAAAATTTTGGAAAATGGGCGTGGCACCGCCCTTTTATGATCACATATATGTATATCGGTAACCGTTCTACCAATTTGTATAAAACTCGGTATTTTTATTGTGCTTGCCACATAGAAGCAACACGTTGAAAATTATTGAAATCGGACTAAAATTACGGCCGCTTTTCATATAACGGTATATTTCAGAAATGCTTGAAACTGCAATATTTCGAAATTTAAGGACGCTAACTTACTCAAAATTGATACACCCCGGCTTACCATCTAGCGGTAGCTTTCGGAAAGGTGAAAAAACATATAATGCTTGCGCCGGGTATTTAATGTTCGGCTCCACCCGAACTTAGACTTTCTTACTTGTTTTTATTATTGATTCGATTTATTTTTTTTTTTATAAAAATATAGTTCATTTTTTTTAACAAAAACCGTACAAATCCAAGTTTGAAACTTTGCGTAATATTAAAAAAGAAATCAACAAAATTTCGTAAACACTTAGAGTTTTTTAATTCGATTTTCTTGAAAGATTTTGCGTATTCAGTTTTGTAGCCCACTCAGTTCTAGTAAGTGCAAGTTTCAAGTGGCTAAACATTTTCGTAAAAAAAAAAAAAATAAATAAAATTGTGTGTATTCGTTGTATGAACGCAAATGCGAAAAAGAAAATTCTGAATCAAAGGTAATTTGCACGATTTGCAGGATCGCATAATTAGTACTTTTGGTTGCAGTTTCATTTCTTATGCGATTTTTTTTTACCTCATTATGAAATTAGTGAAGCGAAAAAGACTAAATTAGTTAAAACCTAACATATAGTTTCTTCTTTAATAAAAACAGTCCAAGTTTAAAACTTTGTGCAATAATTAAAAAAAAAATCAACAGACTTTGCAAAAATTTCGAGCTTTGAGTGTGCAGTTTTCTACTGAATTTAGGGCCGTTTTCTGAAGTAACCTTTAACTTTAACGCTCACTTTATATTTAAGGATTGGATTAAAAATAAAGCTATGTCTAAATTTAAGCATTTCTATTATCGGTTTTTGACGTATGTAAGTTTCTTGGTAGTAAACCAATTTAAAACCGATAATAAATTGTTTTACTTTAGGCACATTCATGAATTTTAATGCAACTTTTATATATAAATTGAGCTTTAAAAGTTACAGGTTACTTGATAAAACGGCCCTTAGTAGAATATAGTACACTTTCAACATGAGTCCAGGAGGAGTTAAAGTTAGAAGGTCAAGAGGTCGAAAAAGGCACTTCCGACAAAAAGATTCTAACAAAACTTGCGTATTTTTGCCCACAGAAGTGTAGTAAAAACATTCATGTGTAATTCAATAAAATGGACTTCCGGTCAGTTTAACTCACTTCCGGCCGAAACTGGAAGTCAGTAATACCACCAAATCATAAAGCATCGCCAATTTAGTAGGTCCAGTTTTTGCGGGTTTCAATAAAAAACATTTCTCTTCGTTTCATAGGTGCATTCCAAAGTGACGGGTGGAATATTTTAACTCTCTTTTGCTCCAACTTTTAGTCAATTCTCTTTAATTATTGATTTGACAAGTGTCAAACTGTTAACACTTGAAGTCACCTATCAGTTTAATTCTGAACTGATAAAGTATAAAATTTAATTAAATAATTTACACAGAAATTTAACATTTGCCATTGATGCCACCTGCTTCTCTGAGTTGTTGGATTCGTTTCCCAATTTTAAACAAACTATAAATATTTCGTTCATAGCGGCTTTCTCGAATGTAGTTACTAGAATGTTAAGTACTATTTTATGCTTTAATGGCATTATTATATTTTAAAATTAAAAAAAAAAAAACTTATTTTTGCTTGTGACGGGTGGGGCGAGTCACCTTTGAGGACACATAGTTCGTGAGTAAAATGAACACTGCTGATTTGATGTGAATATTTACTATATTCATTTACAAAAATGGGAAACTTAAGAATTTGTATGTTACGTTAAACAAATACATATTTCGCTGTGACGGGTGGGACATCCAATAAGCATTTTTTTGAACGCTTATAACTTCTCACCATAAATGTATTATTTTTTGCATTGCCACAATGGATAAAATAGTAAAAAATAAATGGATAAAAACACCGCAGCAAACATAAGTTTGTCTATTACATATTTGCCCAAGACCGACCCAAATTCTAAACGGGTTAGGCACTTTTTAACTAATTAAAAAATCCTATTAATTGACTAAAAGTGGTTATATGCACATAAATTTTTACCGATGTGACTGGCATCAAATTCTTGGCAGCACAAAAAAGCTGAAAAAAGTGAAGAAGAAGATGTCCAGCCATTTGTATTTAGGCATACTGCGAGGGCTTCCTGAAGCTCAATTTTAATTTTTGATTCGCAGTAAACCTTTGGAATAAACTTTTTTGACAAAGTTTTTCTCGGAGGTTATTTATAACCAGAGCATTGTGGCAGCATTGTAAGAATATACATAATCTTGTCCGACTCTTCAACCAAATACCTATTTCCACCAGATGTCAAAGCTTGACGAAATGACAACTGCCGTTACTACTTCTCCTTTAATTATGCCAGATAATTTTTTTTGGTTGAAGATGTTTCGCATTTTTTCCATACAAAAAAATATATCGAACATACTTTCTATTGGCAGTGAAAAAAATTGCCAAAGTCATCGGGATCTTTTACACTTACACTTTATTTAAAAAAATATAATGGGCTATAAAACTGCATTCTCATGAAAATTCTAAAAAATCTAATTAAAAAGTTGACAATTTAGATGCAATTTTGCAGAATTTTTGCACAAAGTACAACTTCCACCAAGAAAATCTAAACAGTTCTCAACATTTGAGTGGAAATTTTTGTTTTTAATGAAGAGATGCCATTAAGTTGTAATTAATGTTCCCATTAACTTGATTTTTTTTTAAAGTGATATATTCTACTCTCAAAATATCATTGTTTTTGTATTGATTCTTTTTTTAACCGACTTCAAAACAAGTAATTTTTACCAAAAAAAACCGACTTCAATTCTCATATAAAAATATATATAGATATATATATTTCATGATCCATTGATCGGGTCTAAACCAGACTAGTATGGGACCTCTGAGACACCTCTCCGATGCAAAAAGAATTATCGAAATCGGTTGACGTGGTCCAAAGATATGCGGTAACATACATAAAAAAAAGTCGGAGTGGAAGTCGGTTAAAAAGGAGAAGGTTATCAATTCGTCGGAGTTTTTTTTTATGTACATATGTTACCGCATATCTTTGGGCCACGTTAACCGATTTCTTTAATCCTTTTTTTAAATGAAAGATCTTACCTAAAAGGTAGTCCCATGCTAATTTGGTTTAGATCCGATCATTGAATCTTGAAGAAATTAACGATAATCTTAAATTTTTATATGTGAATTGAAGTCGGTTTGTTTTTTGCTTATTTTTTTATATATATATTTTTTTAAATACTAACTTTGAAAACGTAGCGCGAATTCATAATTTAATTTATATTATTTGAACAGTTCCTCAACAATTAAATTGAGTAAATACCATTGCCAGTTACATATATATATTTCTATGCCCTATTTTTTATTTTAATATAAAATATACTTGGGTAGTTCACAAGGTGTCGTAAGTGTCGTATTGTCGTATGTCGTAAAGTTTTTAACGGCTAAATAAATGTTTAGAGGACTTGAAATCACCACCAACTATTTTTTAGCGGTGTGCAATTTCATAATAAAACTTTTATGTTAGCTTGCGAATTCCTCAAATATAGTTTTAGCCGTTTAAAGTTTATGACATACAACAGTACGACAGTATACAACACCTTGTGGGAAATGCCTGGGAAATGTGCAAAGAATATTAAACATGTGCCATAAATGAAAAGCACTCCATATTTTCTATTGAAAGCTTTATATGATCAGTCAACGTCAATTTGCGTGGATTTCATGAATAAAAAACCTTTAAATATACACATTCCAAAAATAGCACCACCAAAAAATTTAGCTAATGAATTTGAATACATTGCTTGGTTGCTGAAGCAACGTCACCATCCAAGCAAACACTTTAAGTAAAGACCAACAAGCATTTAGGATAGAAAATGATTAAAAGATAGTAAGTTACAAGCCGATTAGAGAAACTGTCGAGAATTATAGCATTATATCGTCGGTGATACTGCAAAACGGTCTATGTCTATTAGTACCCTTGACACTCAGATGGTCTCTTACTTGCACCGGAATGCATCTGCAAATCGTTACATCCTAATAAACGAATAACAAAACTGTCTACCTTTGGCTAATGAAAATGAACTATTGCCAGAAGCGATCGATACAGATAAAAGATCAATTAAGCACTAGAGGTAATAAGTGACATAAAACGTTTTGCAGTATCACCGACGATATGTATAGTATCATAAAGTGAGCTTAGTTCGCGATGTCGAGAAAAGATTAGATACCTAACGGTGAACTCTAATTTGTTTCTAATGTGTGGTGTTTTTCTAATCAACCGCTAATCGAATTATAATATAATAGGGGGATTCTCGAAGTCTTGCAAAGCCCTTGCACGGTGCACGGATTGCTCGGTTTGCAAAGCTCTCTCATAGATAAATCACTTTTTATCGTGCAATTCGTGCAATCCCCCTAATATGTTTGCTGGGAGTATGCCGAAATTGCTACTAGACTTTCATTTAAGCTATTTAAAAAAATGTATATCGACATCTGGAAATTGTGCTTGATACGAAAGAATTTGTCTTTCAAGTGAGCAAATTCAACTTTGATGGTAGCTGTATCCTCTTTTCGTACTATCGTTTTCAAACGCCCGGCAGATGTATTATTGTGAATTATTGTGAATATTTGTTAACTTTTTATTGTGAACAAACTCAAATCAGCTAAGCCAACTATCGAATTTCATACGACCAACCTTGATTCGTATTAGGGGATAACAGAATGCAAGCGTTTATCGTGCAAGTTTACTTTAGAGTTATTTCTCGTTTTTGTGTGGAAAGATGCTGTACTGTTGGGGCAACCTTATTTGCTGCCTGATGTCTAGTTTCTGGTAGTAAATTCAAGCACCCACTATTTACCATTTTAGAACCGCCTTTGAACATACAGAAGGATATGCGGCAAGGTTTCATTCGCTTGATTTTTGATCAAAAATGATCAGCAAAAAAATTATCAAAAGTCAACGGGATTTTTTAGCAACTTTAACTTGCACTGTGTCATACTAAAATGTAATGGCCTACAAAACTGCATACTAAGGTTCTAGAAATTCGAATTAAAATGCTTGAAATTTTGGTAGAACTTTGCAGGATTTTTCTAGTTCTTGCATAAATTTTTATATTTGGATTTATATGTTTTTTTAGATAATGAGTTGTACAAGCAAAAGAAAAATAGCTAAACCTTGTCAAAATATCGCGTTTCTATTATTTTGGCCATAGGGAAATGCGTATAGTTACTGGCCTTCACCACTATACTGAGGGAAAAAGAATTTAGAATTACAAAAAACGTGGTAAATTTAAAAAAATACGCATATGAAAGAGCACCAACCCAACTCGTTTTAAATGTGAGTATGTACGTTATAAACTATGTCGTTGTGAAGTGCACAGATGCTTTTTCGTAATTAAAAAAGAAAAAAAAAATTTAATTTTATGTTCCGTCTGATGGTAATTGAACCCGGACCCTTTTGACAGCAACCAATTCTATCAAGCGTCTTTGCACACTCAGCTACAGCCATTCATGTAAATGTGTTTTCAAATGTTGAGTTTGAATCAACATCATGGCGCGCGATTAGTGCATTATGTCATACCTACGGTGACCACAAATATATTTTGAAAATGCAGGACAATTTTTCAAAAAATTTACCTACATATAATTGCGTAGTATAAAAATAACAAAAATATACTAAATATATACACTCCTCGTCATTTGAATAGCGCACCCTTTTTTTATTTTCTTTCATAAAAAGTTTGCTTGACACAATTTTTTTACATGGAAGAAAATGCGCAGCACCGTCAACAAAAAAAATTGCCGCCCCTATGTTTATTTTTTTTTTAATTTTCAAAAATTTTAAAATCGGATTTAGACGTAGAATATGCTACATTTTTTATAAAAAATTAATGAATATTAAACAAACAAAAGGAAAACTGTAACTAATAAATATTAAAAGGTTGCGCTATTCTAATAACGATGAGTTTATATTTCTTAATTATTAATCCAATTTTAAACTTTAAACATAAATCACATTAGCTTCATTGGTATTAATCTTTTTGTAATGAATATATACAAAACTATAATAAGGCATATTACATATTACTGTACACGAAATAAGAACCTCTGCAAAGCAAATTTTTTAATGCAAACTTTGGGTCGTTGAACACGAAAAAAATACCCATGGTTTCAAAGAAGTGTTTTCGAGATTTGTTCAAAAAACGAAGTTTTAGTACTTTTTTCGGTTAATCGTCAATATCACATGAAACGACCTACAGCTCGAAAGGTATTGATGGACCCTTTGCAAAAGTATATAATTTGTGTAGATTGTGTTCCGTAACATTTACATTTCTCATCAGATTCTCATTTACCGTAAAAAGAAAATGATTGAAATTTCACTTTTTTCGATTTTGGTCGCTTGTAACACTAATAATTTTCTATAGGGAGCTTAAGGAGCTTTTCGGCTAATTTTCATCAAAATCGGCAAAGTAATATATTTTTGTAAGAGGACTGTAGGTCGCTTATGTTGATTGGATAATTTTTAGCATTTTAATTTTTTGTTCCAAAAACACGTTTTTAAAAAAAATTACGAAGAAGCTTGTTTGAAAAGAAAATTGGCTTGGAAAACATTTTTTTCTTAAGCGATTACCACAAAATTTGTAGAACAGTGTTATTGATATATTTGACGCTGGGCTTCATTTTCTCGTCATCCATTGCCCATAACCGTACAAAATTTAGAATGCATTGACTGGTTGAACCTTCAAAACCAGCTTACCCTTATTTAGTTATCAATTAGTTATCGACGCTACTTTTATTTCGATTAGGAAAAGTTAATTTTAAAATATCGAAGAAAATGCGGGACAAAGGCAGGACACTTGGAAAAAATCAGTACATTTTGGGGGTTTACTGTTTTGAAAAACTACGCAGGACAGACCCTTAAATAACAGTACGGTCCTGCAAAAAACAGAACGGATGGTCACCGTAGTCATACCATGTATGTGTGTATGTGTGTATGTGTTGTCACCGCTGCAGCATGTGCATGCTTTTTATACATATACTTTCTTAATTACAGTGAAAAATGCTTCATTTTAATACGGACGTATTTGAATTGAATATTTTCATTATACGTAGTGTGGAAAAATATATTTTTTTATTACTTTTCACTTGATTTAAAAACTAGCATTTTTAAACGGTAATAAAATAAAAAAATTTAATTTTCTCAGTGTACTTCCTCCACATTGCGCTTCCACAGTAATTTACCATCCGAGACTTTTTAAGGTCAATTCAATGTTTTCCAGCTTTGGGGATTTCCACACCGGGGCCTTGTACCTTTTGTGAAGATTATCATAACCGTTTTGTCTGCGATTACCCCCATTTTGGGGTCGGCGTAAACCCGTAAACCCTTCAATTTGAGTGATTACTTCAAAATAAACCACAAATAGGTGGAGAAGTTCGGCCAAACATTTCGCAAAATTTGAGCACCAAATATCTATCTTTATTTATTTATAATTTAGTTACTTAAGTAGGAACTTACGTAAACCAACTTGAAGCCACAAAGTAGTTTTAAAATACATACATACATACATACTTTTAATATGTACTATATTTAACTTGATCACTTATCTCTGCCAGCATCGTCACACTTCAGTTGTGGTATTTTGAGACCACAACCGATCCAACCAAGTAAGCTCAATAAAGGCGGTCTTGGTATGATTTTTATTTACTGGATATTCGCGCACATAAGCGGTGATATTGCCACTATGATGTGCTACATTATTAATGTGCTACACATACATTCAACTACATTATTTCTTTGAAATTTGGCATTGGCATTGTGTGAAATTCAATGCCTAGAAATACCTTTTATTTGCTAAAGTAATTGTTGTGCATCAGCTGCATAAATAATTTCATAGAGATAGTTGCTAATTATTGAAAATGTACATCCATACAGTATTGTGCAAAACATATTCAACTATATTGCTTACGCAGTGAAATTCACAATGACTTTCACAATATGCTTTTTTTGAATGCCGAATAGCAGGCGCACCTAACAACACGCAGCATTTCCGCATACTGCCAGTTTTGGCTGATTACACATTGCACGTGTTACCCTCCCATGTTGGATGCTTTCAGGACCCACTGCTTTTCATTTAAAGAATTTTAGCCCGCCCCAAAATTTTGCTTAGCGATTGTCAGAATTCCACTACAGTTATTTTCAATAACAAAAAAATTTCAATTGGCCTTCCGTGTTCAATTCTCTATTTATTAAACTCGTAGTATAACTTTGTAAGAACAAAAAGAAGAGATATAGACATAAAAAGTTTCACCAAATAGATGAGGATGACGAGCTAAGTCGATGCAGCCATTTCCAGCCGTCTGTTTGATGGCAAAATAGTCCCTCAGTTTTAGAGATATCCTACAGAATTTGAAACGCCACTAAAATATGTGTGTATCATTTTAAGGAAAAGAATTTCTTTTTGGTTGTTTTGGTTTCCGACAGGGTTTGTATGTGATGTATTTTGGAACGAGTTTCTGTCATCCCTTGTCAAATTTGGTTTGGAGACAATGAACTTCAATGATTTGGAGATTTTGAGTAGTAAGTTAGTTGGTGGATAGGATTCTACTTTATCAACACCTTTTTTGGGTTTGAGTATCATTTTTATTTGTGACACCTTCCATTGTGGTGGTATAAATTCTGTAATGAGGACAGCATTAACCAAGTAAGTCAAAAAAGCGTGATCTCATTACCGGATCATAGCCGGGAGCCTATTTCATTCTTAACTTATCAATTGCTGTTTTTACTTCTGACTTAGGAAATTTTATATGGGTGGGTTCCCGGATACATATGAGTTTTTGTGATGTAACTCCTAAGTATAATTTTTTTTTTTAATAAAATAAATACCTGAAATTGTGTACATTTTTTCTTGTTACAAATAATCGTCAATTTAGTATAATTCATATAATACTCTAATAATAATATTTTGGCCCTTACAGCTTTACTAAGTATTTGGCCGAGCTTCTCCTTCAATTTGTGGTGTTGATTTTAATACACAAATGGAGGGACCTACTGTTTTGCGCCACCTCCGAATGGCAAATGGAGTTTATGAGAAACATTTTATGGCGAAAATGCACTTGCAGGTTAGATTTTTTTTTTCGACGGATCGAACCCATGTCGGAGGCGTAGTACGCATCTCTAACCATACCATATCTACTGTACGCACTTTTTTCCGACAGCTTTCTTTATTCACTTTCCGTTGCTTTGCATAATGTGTTGCTAGTGCTATTTAGAAATCCCGGAGCGGAAGTGACAAAAGGATGTAGAGTATGTACTGGCATACAGTTCAGCTTTGATCGCTTCATACCGTCCTCTCTTATCTAAAGGACCATTTAACGGCTGTTAATGAAAGTTATTAAACTCTTCTTCATCTGCGCTGTTCACAATGGTTGATATATGCACCAAGGTATGCGACTTTCGGGACCTTTTTGTTACTTTTTCTGGTTGTTAAAAAGGGCCAAGTCGTAGCTTTGCAGAGTGCTCCTGGATCATAATCCTATTAGCGCGTACAAAAAAATTCTCTCCGTGGTAGACTGATGTAGACGGAATAAATTTCGACTGTCTTTTCTTTCGCTAATTTCTAGTCTAGTTAATTACGTAATATGTATGTACATATGTGCGTATATAGTGTTCCTTCCTGTTAAGAATATACATACATATTTGAATCTGCCTACATATGAAATATTCGTTGATTATAGCTTAAAACTGGCCTGATTAATGCTCACATTTGCTAATTGTAATTAAAGTGTATTCTGTGTTGACAGTGTAAGTGCGCTTAGTATGCGCACATGAAACAATCGTAAATGCGGACCGCTGCTAATCCAACATTCTTTCTGCGCTTGTACAATAAATAGTTCTATTCAGACATACGCTTCATAGCAATACTTGAATAGCAATTTATTATATTTATATTCTTTTTTCCGCTATTTTAGTACTTTAAGTTGGTTGTTTGCTCTTGATGTTACTAAATACGTATACACACCTAAATAAAATACCACACGCACGTTTTATATTTCTATGTACACAATAGATGCATTTGTAACGTGTGCAAGAAACATAAAAAACCGCTATATAATAGGCATCAATGTAGACCGAGCGAGATAAACGTACTTCAAAATGCGATAAGTAGGTAGCAGTGACATACATACATAAATAAGTACATAGTTACGTAGTGGATAGGTGGCTGATACTGGTATTTAATGCAGTGGGGAAATGAATGATGAAAAATATATGCATGCATCATTAGGACTTTTTAGCTATATCTAATGCTTTCATGTAAAATGAATACTGCTCAACACTATCAGCCCCAACAAGAGCATAAGTTTGAGTGGCATATGAATGAATAATGTTTGTATGAATCTTAAGAAATGTTTTGATACATCCTTATGCTGTAATCCGTCCCAGTCTCTAACGTTGGATACATATTTCTCGAATCGAAAATCAGGTTGGGGAACTATGTTAGAATTCGATTAGAGAATAATTAGAAACATTAGACATTGTCGCCACTTGTTAGTCATCTTTAAATAAAGTTGATATAAAACCCAACGACAACTGGATACGTTTAAATAGCAATCCAATTTAATTGCCGTTTAAATTTTCATATGAAATATGCCCTTAACAATCTACTCTGAATATTCATGTAATTGTTGCCTAAAGCATCTTTTCCTCCTAGGGCTCCAAGGATTTTCTGTTTTTTGGTTGGAAACGCGGTGGATAGTTACGAATGAATAACGGTGACCATCCGTCCTGTATTGTACAAGGCAGTCCTCTTTTTTAGTCAGATTTGCTTTATATTATATTTAGTTTATACGGGACGCAAAATGATCTGTATTTCTTTTAACGACCCGTATTTGTCCAATATCCAATAAACAGTTTTTTTATTGAGTACCTTTTAGCAGTTCATTGGAATAGAATGGCTATATGCCCAGATGCATAATGCTCAAGCAATAAGAAATTCAAGGACTATGTGCACCTCCCAATGATTGCTTTCGCTCACACAAAAAAATTACAACAAATTGTGGCTCATGGCCCTTGTGTGCATATGTATGTATGTATGTAAGTACGTCATAAAATCAGTTATGCTATTATTATGCTTATAATGCCATGGGGGTAACGCAATGGGGAACCAAGCGAAGAAATCCTACAAGTAATAAAAGCATATTCACGGCAATGTCGAGCTGTCGATAGTCAACCCATTCGATGTTTACGATAGTTTGCATTGAAACTATCGATACTATCGATAGGTATGGTATAATTTTAAGATGCATTGACGAAGCTATTTATATAAACTTTTTAGTTTTGTTTAGTTCCTGAAGAGTTAGCTAATTGTTATATAGCGATTTTCAGTAACTTTGTCCTTTCTTTTCGATACAAGAATCTTCAAAATTTGACTAACCCTGGCTAATATCAAGAATTTCTTCCATCGACGCAGAATCACTAACACCATAGTACGGTTCCAAAAAGATATTCAAACAATAGTGTTTCAAATTTAATTACACCCGATTTACATGATTCAAGTAATTTAAAGCAATTCTGGTTCGTTCTCTTTTGTGTTTTATAATTGCGAAAATTTCAAAAGCAAAGCAAGAAACTTGAAACCACTTGACGGTACAGACGCATATGTACTCTTCCCTTTTCTTCTCAACCCCTCTCTTCCACTAGCAAGCAGAATAGAATTCATTACTTGAACCGTGTAAAACCCGGTATTAGGTAAAAAATAGTGATGTGTAAGCAAATCAATGTAGCCAAATTCCCATTTTCAAAAATAAAACAACCATTCGATAGTGCAAAAAAATATAACCATTCGATAGTATCGATAGTACCATCGATAATTTTACAGCTCTACGGCAATGTAAACCAAGTGGAAAAATCTACATATCACGAAAGGATAGACGATTACGATTCAACGAAAACATGCATGCCGATGCAAGCGAATGGGTAATGCTTAATCGATAATTTGAAGCTTAATCATGCATCGGTAATGTTTAGTTTTGAATCAACAAGCAAAACCAAGCTTTTGAAAATAAATTCCATCATGTCTTTTTTCATGTTCTATGTATGTTGCCATTGCATGCTTGACGCGACGAATGCGAATTACGCCTGTACAATTCAGACGGAGAGGTCTCTGCAACACCTAAAAAAGGTGCCGTTATAACGTGTGGCCCATTTCATATTTTTGCAAAAACAAAAGATTTTTTACCCTTAACTAGTGTTGGGCTGTATCGATACCAAAAGTACTCAGAACTCGATTCTCAAAAGAATCGACAGCACGCGATTTTTAAAAGTATCGATACTGAGTACTCCAAAGAACTCAGTACTCACAAAATAACTCGAAAGTACTCAGTACTCAAAAAATTAACTCGAAAGTACTCAGAACTTAGAAGAACTCGAAAGTTCTCAGTACTCAAAAATACTCTGTTCCAATAATCGCTTTGATACATGTACTCAGGATCGATCCAAAGTACTCAGTATTAAGTATCGAATAAACTTAAAAAGTACTGAGTTTTATTTATATTTAACGGTATTTAGCAATGATTGTACTCAGTTTGCAGTTTCAATAATTTTCAAGTACAATACTTGTACCCAGTACAGTTAGCCATTCATTTAACGTAATTTGGGATTTATTATTAATTAATTAAAGTATTGGAATGTTACCAATATGTGTATATTTAAACAAAGTACTCAGTACTCTGAAAAATACCCGATCCTTAAAAGTATCGATACCAAAGAACTCGATCCTCAAAAGTACTCGATACTTCCCAACACTACCCTTAACCCTGGACGTGCTTCGCTTTTTGATCCTATGTGCGAGCTTATAAATCAAAAGGACTATCACCAAATTTGGATTTATGTAAATAAATATACTTTTCCTATATAATAAACAAAAAGTTAAATGACTTCGGAGAATCGATGGGCGCCTGGTACGTTAAGTGCCAGAGGTTTCAGTAATGCTCAATATATTCTTAGCTACTTGAAATATTTTCAAATCATTTGCCCGTTTACCAAACTCTAAAATTGGCCAATCCAGGGCACACAGCCATGCAGGCACGAGCTCGTGCCGAAATCAGATTTCTCGGGCCGTACCCGCGAGCTTTCTCAGAGCTCCTGCCAAAAGCCCGGCCAGCGCCCATCTCTAGTTTGGATATTACCACTTAATTTCACTCCTCGTTACGAAATTAATAATTCCCAGCGCAACTCGGGTACGAATGTATCTATCGAGTGTGGTCTAAAATAATGAATTTAGAATTTTCAGTACCTCACTTGTGCACTATTTTAATTGTATGCTTGTGAGTTCATTATTCTTCGTAAGCTTCATTAATACTTATGATCACATGCATCTTGCGTTTGTGTGGAAGAATTTTGCCTTCCGCCGACACCATGATTACACTATTAATTTTCGGAATATTTACACAAATGTTCTTTGCTTGGCTGTTGCTAGATTTCGTTCACTTAATTACATATGTACATATCGCACACCGTCTTCAAAATGGGCACAACTCACAATTACACGCTTGTCTGAAAATGCGTAAAACTATTTCCTAGCGCATGATAATCATATGGGCAAGGGAGACTTTACCTTGGGTTTTTTTTGTAACAAATTATAACAAAAATTTGCTCCAGCCTTTGCTGAAAGGTAAATAAAAGCTCTGTGTACATTTTTAGCGCATAATTTCAAAAATGCCAAGTTTTGAGTTGTGCCTCTTTTGAAGACGGTGTGAGATATGTATGTATATTTGTATGCACATGCATTTAATTGCACACTTCAAAGTTATGTAAGACTCTAAAAATGCTAACTAGAAAGCTACAGAGATAAATTACCCTAAGTATGTATGCTCAAAATTTGTGGCAGTAAGAAAATATTTTGAAATCTTGATTGAGTAAAAACATTGTTCAACAGCCAAAAGTGTAGCTATAAATTAATTTTGTTTTTGCTATATCAAATTAAAATAAAATAATGTAATTAAAAAATATTTTGCTGGCTTGACCTGGAAAACAATTTTCCTCAATGAAACTGCCCCAAAAAGTAAACAGAAAACCAGCTGATTTTGACTTCATAAATATTAAATGAATGATGCATTTGTATGTGTATAGTGCCGCCTAAGTGGGCAAAAATCGAAAAATTCGTTGTCTGCAATGTGAACGTGTTTCGTATTTTTGTAAAGAAAAATTAATCCACTAAAAAGAATTCAATAGAAATTTCGCTATAAAATGATTTATATGCCGCTAGGAAGCCACTAAAGTCAACAAATTTTATACTAAGAATATTAATAAGAGCATAGCCATAAGCTCTTCACCGAAGCAAATGTCAAAAATACTTACATTCTTTGAAATTAAATGTTGGTTTGACGTTTTTTATTTCTATATAGAGAGTAGAGAGCTACAGGATTAAAAATTTTGGAATATAATTAAAGACAGGGTGTCCCTGCGGTATTTCAGAAAAAAAAATTTAATCAAAATTTCAAAAAATGGTAAATTTATATATATTATATATGTGAAAATATGATATTTTTTATTATTTTATTAAATAGTACGGATTTTAAGCTTTCGAAAGAAGAAATAAAAACCTGCTAATTTTTTGCACTTTTTGAAGTAATGCGTTTTTTGCTAATGCATAAAATAATTTTTTGACAGTTCCATCAGATCTGCACGATTCGTTCTATTTTCAAAAAATTAAGTGTCAGATTAAAAAGCTTAACCTTTGGATAATTCGACTTTTGGCCGCCTAAATCGGTCAAATACCCCTCTGTGCGCTTGTCCAAATTAAATAAATTTGATAACAAACGAAAGAGGACTGAAATGGCTATCAAACAGAAATATCTTTACGAAGGTTACCACCTATTTATATATATATATATATTTTTTTTTATAATTTAATACAAATGAAATTCATATAGCTGTACTACGGTTTGCTCTATGGTAGTTAAATTCACATTTTCAATTTAAATATTTTTCAACAGGGGGCTTTTCTCGTTTAAATATTTCAGTTTTAAAGCTATTTTAGTCCTCTTTCATTTCAAATTAGTTTAAGTGTGGATATTATTAGGAAAGGACTTTTATTTTGGCCTTTAAAAATATTTGGCCAAGTTTAACTGTTATTACTGGACTAAAAAAATAAAAGTCCGGGCTAACCAATAATTCTATTTCAAATGAAATAAAAGACAAAAAATAACCTTTTTCTAACGACTTTTAGTATAAAGGTTACAGAAGTCCGGGTCCCTGGGTAAAATCATTCTCTAAATTCGTCGGCGATGATTTTTTCTCTGACGTTTGCAAGCGTTGTTGTTTCAGATGTAAAATGAGAATGTGTTTGCGAGTTCGAGTTTTGAATTTTAAAATTATATTAGGGGTCTTCACATCGAGCTTGGTACTCGGTAACTCGGTGTTTGGTTATTTTTTCTAATGTATTTTGTTTGTGTAAAATAGTATTATAACAAAGAAAAATAAAGTAAGCAGGCGCACTGTACAGAGCGCGAAGATTGAGATCTTTGGGGATCCAAGACTTTGAAGTAGAGCTCTTGTTGATCGTCTAGTCGGTGTTTTAAAAAATAGTCGAATTCACTTATGTTTCCTTTCGACTTTTTCATTTAAATAACCGCTCACAAACAACTAGCCGACTAGCCGTTCATTTTCGATTTTTCGGCTAGTTGTTGATTTTCAGACTACTCGATGGTGAGCGGTTAGTCAAAAGTGAACGGTTAGTCGAAAGTAAATGGTTAGTCAAATGTAAATGGTTAGTCGAATTCGAGCGGTTAATCGAATAATTGCTATTCGACTATCAACCGACAAAATAGTTGCTAACCGACTATTCGACTAACCGAATAGCCAGATAGTAGATTTTTAACAAGAGCTCCAATTTGAAGGCGTTCTTATGGAAATTAAATTAAAAGAATTGTAAATCGTATGAAAAAAAAAATTAAATTAAACCAAAACAGAAAAGCTAGACGTAAATGGCAGTTGGACGGTTGCGAGTTCAGCTTCGTCGTAATTCTGGACAAAATTAAACAAAAAGGGAACAGTTTTTCCATAAATAGGCTTTAAAAGGGTATTACCTGTTACTAATAGTATTCAATAGTCAAACTTATATGTATGAACAATATGCTTTCATTGGTTTAATCTTATGCTTTCTTTGTCCCAAAGTCACCGTGCCCAATCGAATGGTTTTGATAAAAAAACGCATAAAAAAGTATATAAGGTATTTTCTTCGTGCATAAAGAAAACTATTGTGCCTATTCAAGTGATGCGTGGTGTATTACCATACCCAATTTTTATAAAAAAAAGTAAGTGCGCCTGGGCCACACTGTAGAAGTGAAACTTACGTTACTTATCTATCTATACATACACACATCTGCTTTTGCTTAAGGTTATATTTTTTCGCTTTTTTCTATCAATGTAGATCCCTACCTCTACCACTGTTCGTTTTAATAACATTCATGTTGTTCTGTTTTTCCATTATCTGTAGGGCTTGTTCGAGTTGCAATCACAACCGCAGTGTTGCGCGAATTATCACGTTCTGTGTGAATTTCTAGCAATGTATTATCAGTTGGGCAATTGCAACAATGTTGCCATTTTTCATCAGTACGGCAGTAATGCCGCTTTTATTACGTGCCTCGAATAGGCCCTCATTTTTATCTTCATACTCCATCGATAACAAAATCGATTATAACGTCCATCAAAATATCGATAACAAAATCGATGACAAATTCGATAAAAACTTCAATAGCAACATCAATAATACCATTGGTAGCTAATCAAAATCAATAAATATCGATAACAAAATCGATTTATAACGATAAAAAAATCGATAAAGATCGATAACAATATCGATAAATATCGATAACCAAATCGATAAATATCGATAACAAAATCGATAAATATCGGTACAAAAATCGATAAATATCGATAACAAAATCGATTTATATCGATACCAAAATCGATAAATATCGATAACAAAATCGATAAATATCGCTAACAAAGTCGATAAATATCGATAACAAAATCGATAAATATCGATAACAAAATCGATAAATATCGATTACAAAATCGATAAATATCGATAACAAAATCGATAAACATCGCTAACAAAGTCGATAAATATCGATAACAAAATCGATAAATATCGATAACAAAATCGATAAATATCGATAACAAAATCGATAAATATCAATAAAAATATCGATTATTTAATCGATAAGTCTCGAGAATTTCGAAAATCTCTAAAATCCCAAAATAGTTCCCAGATTGAGTCTCTGTGTCTCTCTCTATATCCTTTCCTCTTTAATTACCTTTATTTTAATCTTTCTTCCCCTATCTTCATCTTTACTTTTATCGGTATCCTCATCCTCATCTTTGTTTTTACTTTTATGTTTATCATTTTCTTCATCAACATATTCCCCTTCAACTTTGCCCTTATATATATAAGTAAAATGTTTAAATTTACCTTGGTCTTCGTTTTTGCCTTTATCTTTACACATCTTTGTTTTTGTTTTTGTTTTTTGTTTTTATTTTTACCTTCGCCTCTATACTTTTCTTTATCTATGTACGTACTCAACTTTACTTTCATTCTTGTATTGTTATTTCTAAGTGTTATCCTCTAACCTTTTATTAGCAAGTTTTTGTTAAATTCATACCATATGCATACACACAAGAAGTACTTGTTTCAGCCCCAACCATTTCCGTTGCACCATTTCCGTTGCACCATTTCCGTTGCATCATTTCCGTTGCGTCATTTCCGTGTGCAATTTCCGCTGAATTTGCCAATTTACTCCCACCCAACCAACCGCCGCTAAAGAAGTTTCACTTCAAAAAAAAAACTCATTGCCTGATACCATAAATGCATTTTATTTTGTGTTGTTGATGAGTAATCTACCGATTTTTGTACTAAGTTGAATTTAGAAAGAAAATGAGTTAGGATCTTTCCTCATTAAGGTATGTATGTAAATATATTTCTATGGCCGCAACAGTTCATAGCATCGGATCCTATAAGTTTTTTGTTTCCATAACATTTATTCTTTGACGCGCATTAATATATAACCTTTCATATGTACATATGTATGTATATGGATTGAAATACATACGTATGTATGTTTATATAAAGATGGATGCATATACATTATCCAAATACACATACTAAATATATATGTGTATACGCATATATGGACGAGTTAGTCCCTGTAAACATAACCTATTTTTACATTTGTTTGCTGCTATCGATTTTCTGTGCACTGGACCGCCCTTATGGCTCGCATCAATAGCTATGGTTTGCATCTGTACAATACGTTCTTAGTTGTTTTATCTATTTTACGAGCGGAAATGTAGCTTTTCACGCTTCCACACCGTACTCATGCTGCTAGAATTGTGATGACAACCTTCGGCAAAGCAGTAAAAGTGAAAAAGTTAGGTGAATTTTTGATTTTATAAGTTTCCACTTGGACCTGCAATGTACGTAAATGTAACAAAACTCACAGAGGTACTGATGTACATACATACATATGCAAATATTCATGTGTAAAGGCCTTTGATATTCCCTTATGTTTTTACTAGTAGAAAATTACCAAGTTTCCGTGCTACAATTAGACAAGAATGTAGAATCCATTAACATTATTCAGTATTCCCTCGTTCGGTGTGTAGGTATGTACATATTTTAAGACTCAAATCGAGGTGTATGTGTGTGCATGGACGCATTTCACTTCACTTCACATGGATGAAATTCACTTCAAAGCTTTCAGTACAAACCCTTGCTCTAACTAACTCCAATTCCTTGCTGTTGTTTTTGTGTGTTCAATTTGGCGCGCTCTTTCACTAAAGGGTGCAAGCGGTGCACTCGTAAGCGGCAACTGACATTTTGACCTAGTTTACTTGGTTTACTTTGGTTTGCTTGCTGGTCACTGATGCATTTTACATAAAAGTGTTGGGTTTGCTGCATCGGCCTATAAAACGGTGCGACGCACACACACACATTTATAGAAGTATGAGTATCATTGCGCTTTGTCTTTTGTTCTGGCCTTTACTGCATGTTTTGATTATAAACTAGGCTTTTTCTATGTTTGTTGCGCGGCATAAATTGCAGACAGCTGACAATTTTAATGGTCGCGCCACTATTTTACATAAATAGAAAGCTACTAGGTGCCAGTTATTTTTGTGGGCGCTAAACCATTACTATTTTAATAGATAACCTCAAATGAGATGCATGCTTGTTTATTGGCCACTCTTTGTCCTTTTTAAATACATATTTTTGCAAAAATTGCTTAAATTTGGAAAGATTTTAGAACAACTCGACCTACTAAATTATTGTATGTACGGATATATGCCGGAATTGAATTTTTGGGGCTAAATATTTTCTTTGACATCCTAAAGTTAGTTCATCCTTAAATACGAAGTGTTTTCAGATTTTTTGGGGGTTTTTAAGGTTTTACTTTTCATTATATTATTAAGTGTGTTCATGTAACTGCTTAAATAGCCTCGTAAACTCATAAAACGTGTAAGTTAGTAAACTCGTAAACCATCTGTCAAAATTCGTACGAAAATGTATTTATGCATACAAAACAAGTTGTAACAATAATTTTTAGACGTAAATGAGAAGGTAACGTTGCAAATATGCTCACCCGAAAAAATTTTCAAACATACTTTGTATGGAATATAATACGTAACACCGTCAACAAAAAATAATTGCGAATTCTTCGCCCTTTTAAACTTGCGTAACATTGCACTACAATTAAATTAGCTATAAAACTGCATACCGATTTTTTTTTATAGAAAATCGTTCAAAAAGTTTGAAATTTTAAAGAAAACTTTTTGAAATTTACCCAATTTTCATAAATCTAGTACAAGGTTTGAAACATTGAGTTGCGTGATATTCGTTGTATGTATTTTTCTTATTGGGAAATAAAGAATATATAAATGGCTACAGCGTTTAAAGAAGTAGTGTCTAATTATGTGGCCACCACTTATGTACAAACTTTCGCGAACTTCGCCTAGCTCGAAATCAAAGGATTGGATTTAGATAAAAGTTTCAATATAATCGAGTCAATTTAAAACGACATAAAATTTCGAATCTCAAAAATACGTAGGAAATTTTATTGTATTTTTAATCCACGATATGATGGTCGTATGCTGGAAATAATCAATGTTTTATACAAAAGCCTTGAGGCAAAAGACGAATTTATTGCAATGTTTTCTTCTGAAGAATTGTCATCTTTCAGTTATTGTCCAACAAGGGCGTCTGATGTAGAGCGTTCGTTTTTAACATACAAAAAATTACATATATGAAAAAATCTATCGAAAATAGACAAAAATTTATGTTAGAAAATAACAAAAAACATGTAATAATTCAATGTAATGGCTCTTAATAATATAAATGTATGTATGTGGCATCAGGTCCATTCAATAACTTTTCCAGTAAGTACTTGCAGCGAGAGCGTAAAAGAAAAATAGAGAGTAAAATTGAGAGCAAGAGAAAATTATCAGAAAAAGTATTGAACGCAAATTCAGTACGCCATTTTGTTCAGTTTTGTTGTAAATTGTTCATCCATATTTTCATTTCACTAATTACGTTTCATGAAATCATCCTCTTAAACACTTTGTTTACATTTTAATTTGAAACATTACCTTGCTTTTTGACTACTGCGAATTCCTGCTACTTAGTAAAATTTTTACTTCCAAGAATTTGCAGCTCTCTCGAGATGTTACGCTATCGAATTCGCTCTCTCTTGCAAACTTGCAAGTACTAGTAACAATTCGTAACAATTTTTTGATATTGAGTGGACCTATTATACATATTGCCCGTTTAATAATATACAGAATTATTTCAAAATTTCAATTTTGTGGGTTAACGCAATCAAAGTTTGATCAATTCATACAGTTGGTATACCAAAAGACAGATGGGAAGACACATATCCTCACCATTTTTGTGAAGTTAAGTCAACTCTTTATCAAGCTTATTAATTGTATGATGAAATTTCCGAAAACGTATATTTTGATTACATCTCTATACTATTATTTTATTATTATTATCGTTCTGAATAGTTTCTGTTTATCCGTCACTATTTACAGCTGTGCTAAATCGTCGATGATTCCTAGTTAAGGCCTGTATGCAGCTCTCAAGAAAAGCAAAAACTCCATATAAAATGACGTACAAGAAATGGCTAAGAAATTTTCTTGAGTCAAATTTCCTTAAGGCAGTACGCAGTTCTTAAGAAATTTACTACGCTTTCTACTACGGTTTTCTAAAGTTTTTTGTGAAAAAAGAGCACAAGGCAACCCAGGTTTGCAACAGAAATATATGCCCGTTCCATTATTTCTTGAGGAAAGAGTGAGGCAACAGGCTGAGCGGTATCAAAAATGTCATAATTCCTTGGACACACACGCGAAATAATGGCAATTTTTTCTTGACCGTTTTCTTGAGAGCTGCATACAGGGCTTTAGGTACGTCTCAGCGGATAATCCGGCGGTTATAAATAGTGACGGACAAACAGAAACTGTTCAGAACGAAAAATTACACTGAAGATGGCACAACGCAGAAACCTGTTTGCCTCCAAACCAAATTTAACAAGGGATGACGGAAAATCGTTCCACATTACATCTTTAAAATATTATTTTTACATAAAGATAGTAAATAGTATACAGTCAGTTGAATGCCATGTACATACCCTGTGGGGAACGTCTCTAGTTCTGAACTGGTGCGCTTCTAGTACATTTAGACCCAGTACTGGTTCGCGATAAATCTCTTTTGCATGCAAACAACTGGCGAATTTAACATGGCGATGTCCTAGGAAGTGGCAATTGGCCCCTACTGCATCCCTTTTTCGATAGTTCCGAACCAGTTCTAAATTCATCACTTTAGATATAGATTTCTAGTGAAAAAAGTGAAAAAATTTGTTTTTTTAAAGTACCACCGATTTCGCCGATTTTGGGCTGGTAGGGATCTAGTTACTATCGGGCTAGTTCGTTTTTAGCGATAAAGATCTAGTACGGAACTAGAAATGTGACTCACTAGTCCACGGTTTCCCTGCAGGGTATGTACATACTTACTTAAAAGTTAATTGACAGTGAATCGAACTGAGTGACATCAATATAATATTTTTCTTTAAGTCGAATTGTTAACTTTGCACTATACGTTCTATAACAAGTAAAGTAGATAATAAATTTATACGGTCAGACAAATGAAAAATTTATCAGCATTAAAACACAATAAAGGTTGCTTAAGCAATTCTTAAGTATTTCATTTGTACCTGTTGTATGGTAAGTAACTTTATAATAAACGCCATTTCCCTTGTAAGCACTTCAGTTTATTTACGTGCCTTTATTTACAAAACTCTGAATAAAAAATAAAGCGCCAATAAATTTGTAATAGCCATTTTTATACTTTGATGCATTCAATTTTTTTGACAATGTTGTTAAAACATATTTGTGGGCGTGCTCGGACTGTAAATAAACGAAGACCTTCAAAAAGAAAAAAAATACAGTACGTGACCTTCAACGATTCCACCAACAATTGACGTAATCAAAGCTGTTAACAAATCGTGAATGTATTTCTCTGCTACTTTTCTGTTATCACAAATTTCATTTGCACAGGATGTTGTTGTCAGCTATCACCATTGATGGCAGCTGTAGCAATGCCATCGCAATCATTAACGCAATCACGAAGATTGTTCACATTTTTACACATTTCATGGAGTCATTCCATCCAAGTACATGTGTAATAAAATACAACAAAAACAAAACAGTATTGTTTGCTCCATATCAAACCGCATTCTATCTTCGAAAGAATTGTAAAAAGAATGGGGGCGGACAATCGAGATAAGGCGGTAGTATAAATAAAAGTATATAAATGTACATATGTATGTATGTATGTATGTATGTACATTAGGGTGGTGCAAAAATGCAAGTGAAAAATAAAGCCCGAATTTTAATGCTCTCACCCCCTAGGATTAGGTTCTATATAAGAAAAAATAAACCCCTGTTTTTTGTTTTGAAATCAAAAAATATTTAGAGGTCCCTCAAAGCGCTCAAAGTTTTCCATCTATTATTTATGGGGAAAAACAGTGTTTCGTAGAAATGGTATAGAATTCGTGAAAATCAATATTTTTCGAGCGGAAAACTTTATTTCTCTTCAGGAGATCTCCAATTGTTTATTTTACCATTTTCTAATACTAACGCCTTTAAAGGGGTCCGCCAATGAATTTATTGGGGTTTTAGGGGATTTAAAAAAATAATGAATATTAAAAAATGGTCAAATGAACAATTGGATATTATTATTGGAAGTCTTCTGAAGAGATACAAAGTTTTCCGATCGAAAAATATTGATTTTCGAGGATTCTATACCATTTCTAAATATTTTTTGATTTCAAAATAAAAAAAACAGGCGTTTATTTTTTCTTATATAGAACAATTCTAGGGGGTGAGGGCATTAAAATTTCGACTTTACTTATTTTGGACGCCGTAATGTACATACTTACGAACATATGAGGCCATGCGAGCCAGAGAAGCCTATCTACACATTTTTTTTAGTAATATGAGAAAGAATGATCTATAAATAATAAATACGGTATTTTTCTGAAAGTTCATTGCACCTACATACGTGATGCTACCTATTATAGTGAAAGAAAACTGAAAGGGCGTGCCTCGGGCAATTACCGTTTCGATTCTATGTAGTAATGCATTTTAAGCTGTACCTTAATTTTTTGAAAATGTCCCATAGGCTACTTTGGCTCTCAGTGCCTCATGTGTATGTTCATAGTATATGAAAATGTAGTTACGTGAGTGCTATTAGAATTGCGTAGAAAGACGGTAAACAATGTGAAAGTGATATTATTTACCACCACCCCCTACCGCTGGTTTTTTACGAATAGTGTACAAATTTTACATTAGAGTGCCCCACGCTTCGCGCAAAGTAAAATCGATTCCTTCCCAAACAAAATATAAAATTTGTTCGATTTAAGTAATTCTTTCCGCCAAAATAATTTTACTTTGGACCCCTGGAAAATACCAAAAATCGTATTTTATTCTATTTTTATTTGTTATACCCGAGCGCACTTGTTTGTGTACAGGGTATTAAAACTTTGTTCGCGTAACGGTTGTTTGTAACCGCCTAAAGGAATCGAGATAGATATAGATAAATGTATACATAAATGATCAGAATGAAAAGAGAAATCGATTAAACGGTGTCTGTCTGTCCGTGTACACGATAAATCGAGCCAAATTTGCGATATCTCAACGAAATTTGGTATATAGGTTGTCCTTTAGCCAAGGTAGGTTACTATTGAAAATGGGCGAAATCGGACTGTAACCACGGCCCCTTCTCATATAAAGGTATTTTCGAAAAATGCAAAAACTATAATATTTCAGTAAATATTTTATCCAAATTGTTGAAAATTAGTATGTAAAGTAGAATTTTGGTACAAAATAATATTAATATGAAATTTTTCGGAAAGGAGCGTGATCCCGCCCACCTAATGATGAAATACTGTATCTTAGTAGCCGCTTCACCATTTCTTACCAAACTCGGTACAAGCCTTGCTTAGGATCCAGCTAAGAAATTTGCAGAAAATAATTGAAATCGGGCAACAGCCACGCCCCCCTCCCATATAACGGTAATATACAGAAACACGAAATCTGCGATAAATCAGTAACTACTTACTGGAGCTAATTGACTCAAAATCGATTATTGCAATGAGCAGTGAGCAAAAAATTAGACTTATATAAATTTTTGGATTCTGAGCGTGGCGCCGCCCACTTGTGACCACAAATGTTTATCTCGGTAACCGATTTATCAATTTTTACCAAACTTGGTGCATTTAATAACCTTGATACGAAAAAGCAATTCGTTGAAAATTATTCAAATCGGCCTGAAATTGCACCGGTTTCCCGTATAAAGGTAATTTTCGGATATACGAAAACTCCTATATTTCAATAACTGAGGTCGTTAATTTACTCCAAGTTAATACTTACAACAATCTCTTAACAATAAATAAGACTGCTATAGACTTTTAGGTAGTTTAAAGAAAGTTGGAACGACAATAGTTGATACCTCCTCCTGGTACATATATACTTATACTTCTTTGTTTTTTTTTTTTAAGTTTTAGACACATTTCTTCAATAAAAATTCTAGGATGTGAAATAAGTTATTTTTTACGAAATCAATGAGGGGAATGAGTGGTGGAAAAATAAATAAAGACTCGACATTTTAAAAAATGTGGACTATTTTTCTTCATGTTTATTAATTTTATTATTTTTTTTATAAAAGTGTAGCTCATTATTTAACAAAAGCCTTATAAATTCATATTTCAAACTTTGTGCAAATAGTATAAAAATTTGCCAAAATTCCATCTAAATTTTCAAGTTTTTAATAAGCTTTAATGTTTTCGAGTATGCAGTCTTATAGCCTATTAAATTCTTGTACATATAATAAAGAGCAAGTTTGAAGTTGCTAAAAAATCGCGTTGATTTTTGATATTTTATTTTTTGCTGACTGTATTACGCATTTTTTTTCCAAAATTGTTGAACATACTTTGTATGGAAAAAAAATTAAAAATACTATGCTTTTATAGAAAATTATCGTAAAAAAAATTATCACGCAAAATATGGCGAATATTGTAAAAATTAATTGTATGCTATTTACGACAGCGCCACTTTATATATATATCTAGTTATGTATGTAAGTGTTATGCAATTCTATTCAATTTATGACACGTACTAATGTTAAGTACCGCGTCAGCAAAAGTGGGCGTAAATAGTCGTTAATTCCATAAAATGGCTTCAGCAATGTGCAATGCTGTTAAAAGGAAAATACTTATAATACTGTCTTCTGTATATTAGCCAATTGACTAAGCGGCAATTTCATTAGAAAGCTCTAACCTGCATTGACTCTTAAACTAAAAGCAAGAAGTGGTTGTAGGTTCTTTGGCTGCTTGTACAATGATCCAATTTCCTTCGAATATTGAAGTATACTTAGTCAAATAACCTCAGATTGGTGGGCGTCTTTAGTAAGTCCTTTGATTGCACAATTTTTCACCCGTGTGTTACTTTAGTTATTGCCCTACGTTACCCATTACCTAGATACATACCCATGTACATATGTATGTATATATTTATATACATGTATATACACATTTTCGACTACTAACAAATTCACTCTTTTCTGCTTAACTAAAATAAAAGCAAGGATACACTTTCTTTCTCTGCTTTCACTCCAGCAGCAAATCAAGAATATACAGCTGCGGTCAATAAGATAACAGAATTCAAAATGATGTTATTTGCAACTTATATTTATTAATTTTTAACAACTTTCAAAAATATAGTTCGATGCAAGGTGTATTAAACAAGGTGGTGTTGGGGCGACAGCTGAGTTTTTCGCCGTGGAGGCCATTACGTCAAAATGAAGTGTTTGTTGTAACTCATACCAATGACAGTATGGACATCAGCGTATAATTTGTTAGTGTAATTTTTTACTTATATACGGCCAACACCACCTTGTTAAATACGCCTTGGTTCGATGTATAACAGAAACCTCTTAAAAAAAAAATTCAAAGGTTGCACAAAGTTAACAAAAATTAATTAAAGTAAAAAAAATCATCGAAATTTCACACTTTTCTTTCAGAATTTTTAGCCCAAAAGTTACCGTTGATTTTTGAGATTTGTTTTGTCGAGGGTGTTGAGCATTTTTCTCCATATAAAATTAGATATTGCTCATGCGTTATATGGAAGAAAATGCGTAACATCCTCGACAAAAAAATTCTAAAATATCGACGGTAGTTTTGAGCTATTTTGAACTTGCACTTTATTGTACTAAAATCGAAAGAGCTAAAAGGTGCATACTCGAAAATTTTCTAAAAACTCGGAATAAAAATTTGAAATTTTAATGCGGTTTTTTAAATTTACCTTTGAAACTTTACATGAAAATTATTAAAAATAAATAAATAAACATAAGTTCAAACAATATCATTTTGAATTTTGCTATCTTATTGACCGCAACTGTATATACATATGTATGTACTCAGTGTTAGAGCAAGTTAACGGAAAACTGCCACGAAAATGTTAAGAATATGGCAAAAATAAATTGAAAAGTTTTGCCCGCGCCGCAATTTACTTATTGCTGTTTGTTTGTTACTTAAAGCTGCGTACAAAAACAAATGTTTGCGGCATCTCAAACTTATGCTATTTAAGTTTTTACTGGCATAAGCGCAAAGCGTTTAAATTAAGTGCCTTTCAAAAGTCTTACACGTGGTTGTACTGGCTGTGTTATATCGCCTCAAAGTAGGCAAATATAATCTTCAAACAATGATATTAGAATTATATATATTTTTAAACATTCAAGTATTTTATAATACATGCTTACCTACATGCTTACATATATTATACATATTAAATCACGAAGTTAGTTTTCTAATGTCTTTAACTTTTCTTTTGTTTCAGGTTTTCCAAGCAATATGAGCTTCCGCTTCTTGTTCAAAGCGTTGTGATGAACATTACCATGTTTCTTATGATACATTTATGCGTTAAAGTGAAACGTATGAATGCGTCAAATAGAGAGCACACATTTTCGGGTGAGTAAAGGCTAGTCCTTTGTGCCAAATCCATTCAATTGGAGCCCTTATAATATCAATTTTTGTGTTACAATATCAATGTTTCTTTTCAGCTGATGATCTACGTCTACCAAAAGTAACGATCGACACGGATACTGCTGGTTCAGTGTCCACAGATGTTGGCGCTTTGAAACGTGCACGCTCCAGGCACTATTTAAACGGTAAGGGCAAGACCTCAAAGCTGTTAAAGCTGTGCTACAAAAAAGAATGAAATAGGAATACCTGGGAAGTTGGTCTAGCAAGAATCGAAGTATGAAATTTGCCAAGCAACCACAAAATCTTGGCTTATCGTTAAAAGCCGGTTTTCAGTACTTTTGCGCACTTACATATAAGCCTATAACTTAGTTGATTATCCACCAGTTTCTTACCGGTTATGGAAAGTAGAAACTTAGACCTTTTCAGTGCTGTATATAACAATTTAGAAAACTTAAGAAATCTTGTTACACTTTTTTTTATTTATTTTTTTCAAAACTGTTTGCTGTATATACTTCTTCATATATTTAAGAACTACTAGTATGGCCCTTTATAAAGTAGTTGAAAAAACACGAGAAAATTTAACAAAACTTGTGTTTGCTGTGCACAACACACAGATCTCTTAAGTTTTCTAATTTGTTATGAATGTATATCAATCAAAAGGTCTAGGTTTCTGGTTTTTTAAACGAGTAGGAACCGAAACTCGGCTGAATATCAATTAAATTACAGACTTATAAGTGCGGAAAACCGGGTTTTTAATAGTAAGTCAATATTTTTGGGGTGTTTGGCAAATTTCATATTTCGATTCTTGCTTTACTTGACAAGACCTACCAGAAAATTAGCATAACTCCCCAGATTTTTTGGATTGTCGCACAGTGTAATTAAAAAAAAAAAACTGTAGATATTAATCGAAAATTCGTAGTATTAACGATTTATGAAGTAGGTTGTGCCTATCTCAAACCTAAACTTTGATCGAATGTTTGCGATGAACAAAACCGAATTTATATTGTTAATACATAAATAATGACTGTTTCGCAAACCGGGCTAGGTGCGAGTTTATTTATTTTCCTTGGAGGCTTAATAAATTAGCGAAAATATTTAGAAACTCTCCTATTCTCGCACAAATTACCCAAAATTCGACACAAGTTAGGTTAGTCAATAAGTCCTATAAGCTTAGACTGAGTACCTATAACGCCAAAATGGAGCTATGTAAGAACTCCCGAAAAAACGTGGAGGGCTGTCATGAATCAACGCGATTCAGTCGCATGAACTGGACAGACGTTGGGCGTAGGGTAATCGCTTCAGCTTCTTTTCGCTGCCAACAAAACCTGAACCGTGTAAATCTACCGCTATTGGAGCAGTGAAATACCCTGTTTCTTCAGGAGTCGGAAAAGAAATCATCCCAGAATTTCCTTTTTACCTCCCCTGCCTTCGCAACAATAAAGGCTCATGCTTATAAAACATTCTTGGTTTATACTTATGGTGACCATTCGTACCGATTTTGGCGGGACAGTACTGATTTTTAGAAGATTGTCCCGCTGAAAATTTTTCTTAAAAGTCGGCACGTATAAGTGTCCCGATTTTTATATTTGTTCCGATTAAATCACGATTTTTAGGATTTGCTTTATTAATTTGATTTAAGAGTTTCCCTATACTCTGGCCCAAAAAAAACCATTTTTCTGACAAGCTTGGCAGCATTTTTGCTATCGCAAGGAATATAGAATATAAGGGAGACATAAACGTATCCAACATTATTATTTTCTATGATATTTGGTTATGTTTTATTCTATCAAACTGATACTCTCGTTATATTGCAGTCTATCATTCTTGCTTCATTTTATAGATAGATAGATATAGTCAAATGTATCAGAAAGAAAAAAAGAAATCGATTAAGCGGTCCGTCCGTCTGGCCGTCTGTGCACACGATAACTCGAGTAAAAATTGAGATATCTTAACGAAACTTGGTATGCATACTTGTTTTCAGCGTAGGACGTATGGTATTGAAAATGCGCAAAATCGGACAATAACCACGCCTACCTCCCATATAACGGAAGTTTAAACGAAAAATGATAATATTAAACATTTTTGGAAAATGGGCGTAGCCACGCCTACTTATGATTACATGTGTATATCTTGGTAATCGCTCCACCTATTTCTCCCAAACTTGGCACAGTTATTGGCCGTGGTACAACATACCAAACGACTGAAAATGTTTAAAATCGGGCAATAACCACGCCCACATACTATAAAACGGTAATTTAGAGAAATACGAAATCTTCGATAAATCAGTAAATACTAAAGCTCATGGTGAAATAATAACAAGATGTTGTCAGTAGCGACGTGTTTGTTGTAATTTTGACAAGATCGGTATGCTTATTTTCAGTACTGCCGATCTTGATTTTTATACTACTATTCGTTGGGAAATAGTATCTAAAATGTTCCATTTTAATAATTCGTTTTATCGCGATTTTTAAAGAACTTGGTGTTTTCAGAACGATATAATTATTTAAAATTGATGGATTTGTATACTTTTTGTCCTCAAAATGTAAAAAAATAAAAGATATCGTGGTTATCAATGTAAAAAGACGTACACAAAAATCGTATGGAAAGGCGATTTTTTTATTAAATAACTTTTGCGGCATTGTCATAATATTGAGCCAAATGGACTACTGATACACTAGAATAGAGTGGCTGCATGGTTAAATTAGGAATTCGCTTATATTATCGATATATATGTGTTTTAATCTATTTAAAAAATCATTTACAGTCTTATAGGAAATTGCCTTATTTTACCGGCTTTACTTTTTTAAAGTTACAATAAATGTCCAAGCTGTGTAGAACTGCCGATACAAACATATATTCAGGCTTATAAGCCTGTAATTATACATTTTTCTACATTTAATTTGAAATAGTATGCACCAACGGATTAAAAGTAGTAAATAATTAATACCTTTTCTACTACTTTAAAATGCGTGACCGGAATAGACCTGCCGAAAAAGTGAGGTTAATTTACTGACAACACCTTGTTATTATTCCGCCATGACTAAAGCTAACTTATTCAAAATTGGTGCTTGCAATAATTCTTCATCATCATTTACTTGTTTCTCTTGTGTTTTGTTTTATATAAAACTGTATTGAAAGATGTTATGTATTTTTGTTCTAAACACCAAATTGTATGTTCGGATTCGATGCTTTAGAAATGTCCCGATTTTTGTCCATATAAATCTGGTCACCGTAGTTATACTTCACGTACGGCAGAGATATCTTCCCAACAACGATTACTTTTGCTTTTATTTACCACTCACACTACTCTTGCGAATGCATTTTAAAGTATAAATCAAAAATCAACAGACTTCTATGTGTCTACATAAGTATATTATGTGGCGTGTTGGGTGGGCATTCACCCACGTGGTGACAAGAACTGGTAACATTTTTTGGTAATAAAATTTTCCGGTTACAAAATCTTCGGTAACGTTCAGAATAGACCTGTTAAGTAAAACTAACTTACCATCATTTATACAGAAAATATTCAGCGAGAATTGATTTGTAATGATGCATAAATTTTTGGTGTTTGTCTAAAGTATTTTGCCAAAGAATCGTGAAAATGTGGGTGTTCACACCTGCCTGGTCATCTGGTTATTTGATTCTTTTCTACTGTCTTAAAAACAATCAAATGCACTAGATAATTGTAATTTTAACCAGATAACCTGATAACCAGCCAGGTGTAAATATGCTTGATTCCGTATCCAGTCCAAACTCACTATTTTTCCCCCTAGATTTTGCCACATTTTACTTGAAAGCGATCCCGTACTCGCTTTGAGCACATTTTGGTTTTTTTGATAGTTTTACTAGATTTAGTCCGAGAAGTACGTGATCAAGCTTA
>NW_023458560.1:53588402-53614450 GCF_013731165.1 Rhagoletis pomonella
TGATCACCGGGCCACATAAAAACGCCCACCATACACTTTGGGGTAGCTGAGATATAAACAGTAAGTATATCTCCTAATTATATAAAAAAAAAAAAGTTATAAAGCCGAGAAAGTTTTTTAAACGATTTTGAAATAAAATTTGTATTATGGCTTTCACATTTCGTTCCTAAAAATAAAGTACAGTTTTCCATCGCGATTCTTTAGTTTTTATGTGCTAAATTTTTTCGTACCTATGATTCTAGAGATATCAAATATGATTCTAGAAAGATCAAATATTCAGAATATCAATATGCATGTTACAAACAATTTTAAATTTATATTCCTTTATTTTCCTTTATTTTCAGAATTTTTTAATCATTACATTCGGACCGAAACTAAAACCGACAGACGAAATCAGGACAAAATTACAAAACACATGGCTTGCTGCAATGATTATATTTGTGGCATTACTAGCGGTGAAAGAAGGAAGCAGGGTGCGGCACATAACGAATGTGTTAAAATTCAACGAAAATTATATGATGCTGGTGTTGCGGACGATTGCTGCAGCACTTGCTCGCATTGTTCCAATTGTTCCTGCCAAAATGCAGATGCCACCAGTTGCAGTAGCATCGATGACTTGGATGCTGATGATAACGACGAGGAGGGACGAATGGCACCACACGAGCTGGTGGTGTCGGCAGAATGTCACCGCTGTTATTTGCGCCGAAGGTCCACAATATCAACGGGAGAAGAGGCAGAAGAGGAAGCTCAGACAGATGACAAATTAACAGCGGCCAGCATTGGCAAACAGGTCGCACAAGAAAAAGAAAAGACTACCACAGAAAGTTCAACGCATACTAGCCGAAGAAGCAGTGCAAGCTTCTGCTCCTGCCATTCGAGCACTTGCTGTTGCTGCGAATGCGACTGTGCGGACGAAGCTGGCGATGATGACTGTGAGACTGCTACAACTGGGCAAATGCACACCGCTAGGGACACTTCGTGTAGGGCTTTAACATCTGCGGCAGATTTCGATGCAGAACATTCAAGTAACCTGACGCCTTTGACAAATGCATCGTCAGTTGCGTCAACGCCAAACGCTGAAGATGCAGATGTAACACTGCGCAGTTTCAACAACACATTAACAGAGGACATAGGTTCATCACTTAGTCAATCCGCAGAATATTTCTCACTTTCTTCTGGTAATCACCAAAGCCAAAAGTCACCCACAGAAACACCAACGCGAAGGAAACTGAAAATTCCTGGCGAAATTAATCCAGCTGAATCTGTATCGAAATCAACCAATGTTCCAGCGTCTAGTAGGAAGCCCTGCAAGCATTACATCAAACATCATCGTCATAAACGGGACACATCTCCATTGGATAGCTACTTATGACGAAGTGTTTCGCTGATCGCGTGGCCAGCGATCGATGTGAACTCGCTACTTCAGCAGACGATACGGAAAACAGCCGTTCTCCACGAGCCTGCAATGGTGCAACAAACGCAATCACATGGTAAACAATCAAGCAAAAAAACTCACCGAATCAATTGTAAATTAAAGCAATACCCTTCTGTTTCAGAACTACAGCAGCAATCCGGGACACGACATGGGAGCAATGATAGTTCGACCGCCACGCTGACACCATCAATTACAACAATCATCAAATACCCACCAATGAATAGCACAGCCAATAGAGCTTGTAGCGTCTCAGGCACACCACAACAGATGTCATTGCATTCGCTTAATGCCGTTACGACGGTAACTACTATTTGTGGCAGCAACGGTGCTTCTGTGGTAACTACCGCCTCAGCACCATGTAGTGGTCGTGCAAAACGCACTTCCAAATTTGCGCCTGCATCCTCGGATGCATTCAGCTGTGATCCCATGCTTTTTGGGCAGGAGCGACGATCAACTGAAATAATCTTATAGCCACGTGGCAATAATGGAAGCTGCAAACTGAGGGCTACATAAATTTAACGGTATGGAAACGCTAATACTCGGATGGCTGCACCTCCCAATTAAAAATGTGTTTTTCATTTTGATGTTTTTATTTTGTCGTGCTGCTATGCTTTCTCTAGTCACTGTTTACCTATTTTAATTGGGTTGAATCCGAATTTTATGATTTGATAGCATGATATTTAGTAAGAGTTCAAACGCAACTTCGTGTTTATCATAAAATTTGTTGATAATTTCCGATCTACAGCATAAAGACTGTTTAACGTAAAATTATTTTAGATCACTACGCCCTTGCGCTTTTGGTTACTTGATCTGAGATTGCCATAAGTCAATATACATATGCGCATGCTAAATAATTTCCTCTCGCCTAATATTTGCAGGTATTATAGGTTGATTATTTATGAGTACGGTTTTCATATTGTGTGAATACGATTAGATACAAAAATATCTCGAGACTTGGAGAGTTGAAGTTTGTTGTTTCTCGGGGGTTAAATTGTAAATTGTTGTTTATTTAAATTATGTAACTACGTATTTGTAAATTAATGTAAGGGGGCGTCCATAAATCATGTGACCACTTTAGGGGGAGGGGGGGGTTAGGTAAATGATCACTATCGATCACGTAGGGGGGGGGGGGGGGGGGGGGGGGGGGGGAGGTGTTTCGTATTATCACGTGATTTGCTTTAATCTCAATAATAACCACATTTCCCTTTCTATTAAATATTTTGCATATGGCAATCATATCAGCTGACTGAGAGCGTAGTCGATAAATATGTATATATGTATTTATGTAAAAAGTTTCAAAATATAACCGAAAACTTGCAGGTCGTGTCGCGTAGAACCCATTCCAATTTTTATTCAAACTCTTCCTATGATTTAAGTTCAAAAAGTTATGGTGAAATGAATTCCAATCTTCACTTGCAGCTATTTCGTGCATATGTTGCACGACATACAAATAAAACAAAAGCAGCGTGCCAGGAAAGTACAAACATCTTCTGGAGAGATGCTAAAAAAACTTGTACAGACAAAACTGATTTCGAAAGCATTATTTTAAATAAAATTAAAGAGCTAAAGCAGTCAACAACAAAAGTTAAGATCACCAATATTGCCCAGTACTTCCAACACCCCAATGAAAAGGTGATGACAGATTTTAGTTTATTAAAAGTTTGTAATAGTAATGCATTATTGTATTATGCATTTCAGAACAATGATAAAGAAACGCCTCAACTGAACGATAGTTCTACCCCCGCAATTGAACCCGACTGCAGCCAGAGTGAAACCGCAGACGTAGTTCAAAATAGCAAGGACTCTGAAGAGTTTACTACGCCAATTTGTCGTAATACCCCAGCGCAGGACGTTCTGCGTAATCAAATTTCTTTACTGAAAGCTGAATACAATGTGGCATTGCTCCGTGCAAAATCAAACGAAATTTCTAAAATCAAAAAACGTATTGGGTCTTGTAAAAAACATCTCCGAAGAAAAAAGCTTCACGCTATTCACTCCAAAAAGCATAGGTTAACTCTTAAATCGAAACTAGCAGAAATAAGTGCAAATAATGTCGACGCAGCCAATGTAACACATAATACTCCAGGCCGTCCTCGTATTGAATGTAAGCAGCCTGAGTTACTCAAAACAATTGTCGACATAGCCATGTTTGGTGCTTCTGCCAACGAACGTCGGCGAAGTGAAATTGTACGGAGTTGTCAAACCTTAAGCGACCTTCACGAAAAATTGTTACATCTCGGTTACCAAATATCTAGAAGCGCGACATATTTGCGATTAATGCCAAAAAATTGTAAAACGTCGGAAGGAAAAAAGCACGTTGTTATCGTACCTGTTAAATTGAGTCGGCCAGAGGCTGATCATCACAAAAGCCATTTGGACCAGCACTTCTGTGTCGCTACAATTAGATCGTTGGAAACGCTGGCAAGTATTCTAGGCCCGCTGCAAGCATGCCAATAGGTTTAGCAGCTGCTAACAAGCAGGCACCTGTCTTAATGCATATGGAGTACCGCGTTTCGCTTCCTGATCACGATTGGATGATAGCCGCCAGACACAAGTTGATACCTAGCGTTTATGCTGCATGTGTAATACAAATTGGTGAAATAGGACGTCCGGAAGCAGTAACCTACTCTGGACCATCTTATATTGCCATCAGAAGTGGAAAGCACTCGTCATCGACCGCATCCACACATGCATTTGATTTTGAAAAACTTATCACATTAACTCAATTCCGAAATGTCATAAAAGATAATTGTGGACGTGTTAAGCCGGTTATTTTTGTGTCTTCTGACGGAGGCCCGGATGAAAATCCTAGATACCCCAAGGTGGTTGCACATGCAATTCATCACTTTCAAAAACATGACCTCGACGCTATTTTTATATTCACAAACGCACCTGGTAGAAGCGCCTTTAATAGGGTTGAACGCAGAATGGCTCCATTAAGTCGGGAATTGGCGGGGGTAATACTACCTCACGATTCTTTCGGCAACCATCTAGATGGAAATGGGAAAACTGTTGATCCAACATTAGAGAAGATAAATTTTCGTAAAGCTGGTGAGGTGTTAGCTGAAATATGGAGTGGTATGGTCATCGACAGCTACGAAGTATTTGCAGAGTACATTGAAACAGATGCTAGAGCTGAAAATTTTGTTCCGGTATTACCATGTACTAAGTGGTACAGCACACACGTTCGAGAAAGTCAGTATATGCTTCAAATAGTTAAATGCACTAATATCGATTGCTGTGGACAAATGCGGAGCTCCCTACTTCAAATTTTACATCACCGTTTTTTACCTCCTCCATACCCTCTTCTGCAAACACCTAGTGGTCTAATTGTCCCAAAACCTAACGCGCATGATGGAAAACATTTCGCGCCTTTACTTTTAAGACTATCGTTGGGATCGAAACATTTAAATTTTGATATAAATAAAATGGCCTACGACTTCTTTTGTCCAACCATAAAAGGGTTGAAAATGTAAAAAAAATGATCACGTGATTTCTGAACGCCCCCTAAAGCAAATATTTAAGAATGTATGAAAATAGCAATTTTTTTATTAATAAAAGTAGTTTTAGATCGAAATTATGTAAGTGTTACGCATTCTAATAAAAATTTACAACTTACCTATATTTGCATATATATATTTTGTTTTGAATAAGAAATTTTTTATAATTTCCTAGAAATTGAATTTAGGCGTAACGGCCGGATAAGATCGTAATTGCAGTATATATTTGTATGATCAAGCGAAAATCCTTGGTCCCTTATAAATCAGGGCTGTTTTGGTTAGGTAGACTCACAATCGCATAAAACGAAAGCGTGCCTGTGTTCAGAAATGCCGGTGTATTCGTGCTGCAGTTAATGCGGCAACGTTACTTTTTACGGAAGAGCATCAAGAAAGCAACATGGATGCAGTATTGCAGTAATTGGGTGTGTTCAGAAATGCATCTGGCCAAAGCATCAGTCTATTTTACTTCTGAACTATTGATGGAAATACCGTATTTATGCAACTAAGTTCCAATTAGGTATTTAAGCGTGGTTGCGCATATTGGACATTTCCATCAATTATAGTTTAGTAAAAAGAGTCGTGATGATTTGGCTTGATGCATTTCTGAACACGCCCATTATTACTTAGATCGAACGCACTCTGCCTCAAGCCAAAGCATCAGTCTCTTATTTGTAAACTATAATTGATGGAAATGCCTTATTTGCATTTATTCGGCATTTAACCATCGCTGCGCATATGGATGTCCCCATAATTTATAATTTAAAAATAAAAGACACTGAACACGGGTCGTATTCTGTCCTCAATCGATTATGCCCGTTTTACAACCTCAGTGTTGCGCAAACCATTAAATAAAGTTCGTTGTGAATTTCTACCAACTTTTAATCAGTTGGGGAGTTGCAACAGTGTTCTAAATTTTCCTCAGTGCCGCTTTTATTACGTGCCTCGAACAGGCCCATGCTTATCCATTTTGGATTCAGCTTCTTACGACATGGGTGTGTTCAGAAATGCATCAAGCCAAAGCATCAGACGCTTTTATTTCTAAACTATAATTGATGGAAATGTCCAATATGCCCAACCACGGTTAAATGCCCAATTGGAACGTAATTGCGTAAATAAGGTATTTCCATTAGTTGTAGTTTAGAAGTAAAAGAGACTGATGCTTTGGCTTGATGCATTTCTGAAGGCACCCTATGGCAGCGCAGTATAAGTATTTAAAAAATTTTGTTTGCATTTACGGAAAAGTTTTTAGTCGAATAGCTACAGCAATATGTTTTGTTTATTCGGTTATAATACTGCATTTACGAACAAACTTTATCGTACGTGTTGTCTATAGACATTTCATTTTCGCTCGATAGCAAAATTTACTCTTTATTTCGCAGAAAAAGCAATAATTCAATGTTATCTAGTTTAATTTTAATAGTTATGTAAATCTTTAATTATGTGCATAATTCTGTATAAGTTGTAGAATTTGTTAATCCCATGCAGAATGTCTGAATAAAAATGTGCAAAATTGGTATATTAAACTAATTGTGGTGCTATTATTTTTTTTTTAATTTCAAGTCTTAGATGAGCAGTGCATGTTGGAGTATCAAGAATTAGTAATGGTAGTTCTTCCATTTTTTTAGATTTTTGTGTGTGATGATTTTGTGTATTATTTTTTAATGCAAATGATTAGTTCAAGGTTTCGGAAAGCATATCAATTCGATGCGTTGAGCATGATTTAATGGTATGAATAAATTAACCAACATGTACTTTGTTTTTAGTTGTAACCATTTGAATGAACACAAAAAAATCATTTGCCTTTTAATGTTACATTAATATTTTAGTTGTACTTATTCGTGAGTAGTAAACGTGAGATTCCTTGTGCACACAAAAATCATATACCTATGAATATGACTAAGAAGTTCATAAATAGAAGTTTTAATGTGCGAAAATTTGTGTAGATGATAGCACTTAAAACATGCATTTAATTAAATCTATAACCACCATTTACTATATTAATATGAAAACTAAATTGGCAATACTGTTTAGAAATGATATACTTTGTGTGTACGTTTAAGATGTTTATCGATATTATAACTAGTAACTTGTCATAATTACATACCACTTCTACTGGTCCAACACGAATTGTTAAATAGTATGTAAAGTTTGTCATTATCTTCCATTGTATTAGTGTACATACAGTTCACGGCCATACAAAATAAATCGGGTTTACGACTCGGGGCGAATCGTAACATTTTATGTGCATATTTTATGACTTTTAAGTAAAATTTTTTGGCTCATTTAAATATTTTGAAAAACTTTCTCCAGAAAATGTCCTAAGAAAATTGAAAAAAATTTATTTTAAGAGCTTACAACTTTTTAAAAAATTCTGCAATTATGTAAACAATTTTTTTGGAAATTCATTAAAGCATTTATTTCTTAAATATCATACAGGATTTCGGTGGTTTACCCCTTAAAAAACCCAAAGAGAAATTTGGCTAGGTTTTATAAAGTAAGCTACAAAAAAAAGTTATAAATAAATTACATCACGTAAATTTTCCGAGAAAATTACTTTTTTTATTTTCCATAGTGTTACCACCCAGTTATTATAAGCGATAACTTTGAAACTACATTTTCTGAGTTAGTAAGTCTTTTTAGGTGTATTTTTAACTAGTACTGTTGGGTTTTCTGGGAAAATTTTCCAATAATGCACCAGGCTTTGAAAAAAAGGTTGATGAGGGGGTGTAGAGGGGATCCCCCTGATTCTAAATCTGACGGTCCCCCCTCCGGAGGCTTATAGTTTTTAAGTAATTAGTAGTTAAAGTTGAAAAAAAGTCGAATTCAACCTCACTTTTTCCTTTGTAGAGCGATTGAACTGACACTTCGGTTCTCATTGTTTCCGTTTTCTGTTTGTTTTTCGACATTTTTATGGAATGTGTGGCAGACATTCCATAAAAATGTCGAAAAACAAACGAATTGCGAAAATTTACAATATATCGAAGCTTTTATTTTTTGAATGCACCTCCATTCTTTTTTAAAAATTTAAGCTTGTCGTCAATTTCTTCATGATCCAATGATCGGATTTAAACCAAATTAGTATAACCACCTGTGAGGTAACACCTTTCCTTTAAAAAAAAGAATTATGGAAATCGCTTAACGTACATACTTAAATATATATGTATATACAAATTTTCAATATTTATCGAAATATTGAACTTTTTTTAATAAGCTTCGCAGGCGAAAATTTTTAATAAGTATATATATTTTATATACTTTATATTTCGTAATGCCTCACAAAGTATTTTTGGGTAAAGACATCTACATATGTATTTACATTTTCAACGATCTGGCACTAGATACTTCGCGGCCATCGCTCAACAATTGTGTGTTTACAATAGAAACTTATTTAAAGAACACTTTTATATTCATTAATTGTAAAATATTTAGTAAAAAAAAGATGTGCATTCATTTGTTTATGAAGAAAAGATGATATAATAATGAAAAGAAAAGTGATTAGTGCAGTGTTTATATAAAAAATATGTGAGGTAATGGGGAAATTTTAACAACAAATTACTTTAAAACTGTTTGCATTTCTACACAAATTGTTGAAGATGTCGGTCAATGAGCACTTCAACACCCCCTGCGAATTTAATTTAAAAAAAAATCGCGTTACTTTGCCTGAAACAGGAAATATTGGAAATCTCAGCCGGTTTTCTAATCAAAATTTAGTTTTAAATTAATAATTTTTTATATTTTTTTTGGTGAAAACCGTTAAAACTTCAGGTCATCTGGTCTCTCATTACACAGACCTGTGTTGTTTTCCCCTCAAAAAACTAATTAGCGATTTGGGTAGGTGTTAGGTACTACACTATCAAAGAAAATAACAAAACAAATTCCATCAGGTAAATTTTTTCAGATAATAAATTCTATCATTTTCTTAGCGGTACCGCGTGTGCAGCGTTAACTTTGAAATCACATAAATTTTTCTGATTTCTTTGGCCTCCTTATGAGTAGTTTTAACTAATACTGTTGGTTTTTTAAGCAAAAATTCAATTCTAAATTAATTAGTTTTCGACTTTTCATGCAAATTGCTATAAATTCTGAAATATGCATCTCACAATGACAGTATGAATTACAACAAACACATTATTTTGACGTTATGATTTCGACGGCGAAAAATTCAGTTGACGCACAGTGGTCGCCATAAAATTGACATTTTGACAGTTGACAGCTGTCAAATGAACTGCAAATTTCTCTAAAATTAAGAAAATCTTTTTGAAAATACCACTGATTACGTTTTTTGATAGGCTGATTACGAATTTTATGTCAAATTAAAATCTTGACAGTTGACAGCTGTCAAATGATCCATGTATTTTTCTAAAAAAAAAAGACAATCTTTTCAAAAATGTCACTGATTAGGTTTTTAGACGTGCTAAGGGTCAGTTCCCATTCTGCGTTATCGTGAAGTGAAGTGAAAAGTATAAAATGAACACCGAAAAAATGCGATGTAAAAGTGTTATTTTTATCACTTCGCAATAACGCAGAACGAGAATTGACCCTCTGATCACGAATTTTATCCCAAATTAAAACTTTGAGAGTTGACAGATGTCAAATAAACTGTTAATTTTTCTATAAATAAGCAAGTAGTTTTTACGATGCTACTGATAAGGGTTTTCAATTCCTGTCAGGGCTGATTATTTCTTAAGAAATGATGAAAATTTCCCATGAATTAAACGTGTTATCTTTTAAGGCTCACTGATTTCGAGTTCTGTATCACATTCAAATTTTGTTGGTTGACAACTGTTAAATCAACTGTCATTTTCAGTTGAGTAGCACAATATAATTGTTTAGCAAAATTTTATTTATTATATACGAGGGAACATATCTAAAATGAATTTATGATCAAATTATGAAATAATAACTGTAATTATATTTACATATAAAGTAGGGAAAGTTGGGGCCGTCTGCTATATGTTCAGCCAAAGAACGTAGATAATAAGAAAGGACAAATCGTTTTAATTGTAGCGAAAGTGAGTAACAGGGGCGTGCCTTCTCTTTTCATCCAACCAAAAAACGTACTAGGGCGTAAAGGCACGCCGCTGTTACTCACACTCGCTGCAATTATAACGAGTTGCCCCTTATTATCTACGTTCTTTGGTTCAGCCAAAACAATTTGATCTAGGCCCCAATAGTTTTTTTAAGATTTTTTTATTTTATACGAAATTCGTCGCTTCCAAAACTTCAGTTTTCTCATTTTTAAATAAAGTTGCTCAGGTTTGAATTATTGGAAATTTCGGACGACATATTGGACTTTGCATTTTGAATTCTCAAAAACTAGTTTGAAATTTGTAGTGAGCGAACCTAAGAATCTCTAAGTTTCATGAACATTCAGTAATATTTTAAATTCTTGGACGCCATATTGGATTCGTTATTGGATTTTTGAAAATTTACTTCAGCTTTGTTAAATAAGCATTAAGGTGTTGATAATTAAGCAACCAAGTTTTATTATGTAATATTTCATAGGAAATCATCATTTTCCATGTTTAAGAAGTAATATCAAACCAGCAATTAGCGTTTTAAGTGAAAGTTTCCTTAAAATATTGTTAAGAAAGCTATCAATTCATGACCGTTAGAACGTGCCACGATGGGAATTCGTTGAATTAAACGGATTCAACGGCTTGCTCAGCAGATGTTATTGAAAATACTAATCAGTTTTTAGTTCGTTGGACATTTCTGAATAAGTAGCTTTATTCCGGTTAATTTATCATAGTTTTAAAATATGCCTTTTTCGCGTAAAACATGGCTTATCCGACCACTGTGTGTCACCCCAACACCACCTTATTGACTTCGCCTCCTGATTGTCGATATTTTTATAAAAAAGAAAGATTTGGTGTGGAAAATATAAATAAATAATATCGTCGAAATGCCAGGGTATGCATATTTTTGACGCTGACCGTATGTACATACACCCAGCAGCAAAAGTGTGCTCTCATTTGTTTTTTTTTGTATCTATTATTCACGATGGTTTCATATTGATTTGTTTCACCTAATTTTTATAAAAAATATAGTTAAAACTACAACTAAAACCTCAAGCATCTAATAGTCCCCCAACAGCTTAACTGCAGTTAAGAGCTCAGATAAGTTCCAGGAACTTATTATGAGCAATTGCCGCCTTCGAGCTGCAATCTCCTGTTTCCTATAGGCATAAACTGCAGTTAGGGCTTGGTGGAAATGAACTAAAAATAAGTTTAAACTTTCTACCAGCAATTAATTTTTAAGAAAAAAAAAAATCGGCTTCAATCAATGCTCATATAAAGATTTATGAGTACCGTTGGTTTCTTCACGATCCAATGGTCGGAACTTTTCGGATAAAAAAGGTTCACGTGGTCCAAAGCTATCCGGTAATACAGGTTTGTGTATAAAAAGAGTTCCGATAATTACTTCCTCCTTTTTTAGAAGTTGGTTAAAACATAAAAAAATTGAAAAAATTTCTTCAATATTTTTTACTTTCTTGTTAGTTTTTTTTCTTTTAGAAAAATTTCGAGTATGCATTGAATTTTAATATATTAAACCCCAAGCTTGTAACAATAGCATCACGTGAAAGGCCATTATACTTGTGTACATGGCAAAGTTAATAAAACTGGATTTAGAACCTCTTGAAGTATTAAAAGGATAGAAAGAATGAGCCAATCAGTGGCACATTCAACTACAGAAAATGCAAAAATTTAGAACTTAGCGGATCCAAAACTTTGTAGACAATATTTTGGGAATATAATTAAAAGAAATGGTTGACAGTTGAAGCCGGCACAGAAAGTCCGTTGCGAGGTTAGCTTGTTATTGTCACGATACTTAACCGAATGGAACTAAATGCTTGTACTCAGAAATTAAAAGAGGACCCCAATATATGCACAACGGTAAGAATCTCCACTGGAACTTTGTATGCCTAGCAAGGGGGACTGGAAATTGGTGGGTTTGTTCGGCGAAAAACCTTAGTTTGATGGGTCTAACGGACGTGTTTGTCGATTTTTGAAAGAAGCTACGTTCATCTAAAAACATTTTCGCAATAAAGAAAGGGAAATCATAATTTTTTGCAGCGGTCACCCTATTTACCGCACCTAAGTTAAATGGAAAATGCTTGGAATTGTTTGTTTTGCAATGATTGCTAGTCTTCTGAGAAAGTGATTTTCCAATATAGGTACGATGGCGGGCTGACCAGCAGGGCATACAGGTGTATGGATTTGTTTACTAGCCTAGCAATGAGAACCAAGCATTTAAAATACTACAATTAGTAGAACGATATTCATAGTTACATATAAATGCACTCCCAGTCATTAATAAAAAAATTGGCAAAAATCAACGGTATTTTGTAGCCACTTGAAAATTGCATTTTATGACACTAAAATTGCATGCGCTACAAAATTTCATACCCGAAATTTTTCGTAAGATATTATTAACTTATCCAATGCAGGTCATTGGGATAGCACATCCCTTTGTTGACATGTTTTTTAAATTTGTATAAAGTTTTAAAACCGGATTTACACGTAGAATATGCTACATTTTTATAAAAAGATTAATGAATATTAAACAAACAAAACGAGAACTGTACATACTGAGGATCAAAAAGGTGTGCTATGCAAATTACTGGGAGTGTATGCACATTAGGGCGGCCTAAAATTTTTTTCCTCCAGGCACCCCCAGATCTGAAGAATATCAAAAATAAGGAGAGGCGTATTTTTTTTTTTTGAAATCTATTAATATTTACTCGTGCCGCCGGGGCTTTGAAGTTTCCCATGTATTTTACATGGGGAAAATACATATTTTCGTAAAATTGCTATAAAATCGTAATAAAAAATTTTAAATTTGAAAGTTTGATCGAATAAAACTATTTCTCTTCAGAAGTCTTCAAAAAAATAACAATTTGATGATTATTTAACCTAAAAATTTTACTAATAGTTTTTTAAGAACCGAGAATTAATTTAATTTGGAGCTTCAGATCGAAATAAAAAAAGTTTATGTACATTGTACATTGTACATACAAATAACGAGTACAGGTTCTAACTAACATATTAAACATATATACATATATGTGTATGTACTTAGCGTACACTTCTTAAAAATGTAGATGCATACATAGAAATATACATCAGTAGTTCTTTTTCAAATCTATAATCTTTAATGTACAATTGTAGACGAAATATCAGTAGCTTATAAATAGATTTCAAAAAAAAAATAAATAAGAGCAATATTCTGCATAACTTGTTTTCTTTTTAATTAAATAATAAATGGTTTACGGTAAGTAGCAAACACTTTGGTAAGTGCTTTCTCGAAAGTTATTAAACTGAAAACTGTTGTAAAAGTTTGAACTATTAATGTAATCATAATTTTGTATGATATATGTAGGAATGTACTTTTACTTAAGCGCCCATAACTTCTACATTTATTATTAAATTTAGATAAATAAAATAATAAGCAGGGTCTTAAGACACATTTGTAAAATATCTTTCCTTGAAGTGGAAGAAAGCTAATTTTTCTATGTTGTTGTCTGTGCCCAGAGTAAATTTCTGTTTGGAGATTTTGTTAAAAAATTATTCAAACTTGTCGATAAATCAATGCCTTTAAAGAACTAATCCAGGTGAAGTTTAATAGGCTTTACTAATGTTCTAGAGCAGTTTAAGATTGGAAAAATGTATTCAAAGAAAATTTCAATTAAGAAAAAAATTTATTTGTAAATTTGTATATGCATACCCTCCATATTTGTGCTTTTTAGCGTTAATAACATATATATAAAGTTTTATGGCCGTAGTATAACGATAGCCCGTGCCGAATTTTAGTTGAAGTTTTAGTTAACAATTTCAATTAGGGCTACCAAATCGTCCATGAAAACTTTGGAAATCCGAAAAATTCATTGTTTCCCATATTTGAACGCATTTCTAGTAAATCTGCTTATTTGAATTTTTAATAGGACGGCAGGATTTCTCCCAAACACATCGAAAAAATAATTGATAAAAAATGTATAGTAGCTTTGTAAGGGTATATTACTAGGCTGCAAAAGGATATATATTCTATTACAATATTGGTGTATGGGCAGAAAATTTGCAATTGTGGAACATTTGTTAATTGGTCTGACAGGGCGTATGATGAACATCAATATATTAAACTCAACTTCTCTATGTGTAAAAAATATTTTTCCTCCTTTAAAAATAAAAATACCCTTCGTAGTTAATATTAAATAAACAAAATAAAGTGTTTTAGTATTTGTCATGCTCTCCCGGGTTGATATAATGACATGAAAAAATTTAACTAAACATATTTTTTATATCGTACTGATTTACAACCGTTAGAACAGCCCAAAGTGACGTATTAAATAATAAAGCATATGATTTCTTTATTTAATTTTATATAAAGCATTTTGTAAGGAGAAAATTAATTTGATAGATTAGTTGAATTTAATAATTTAGAATTGCAAGTTTTCAGGACATACAAAACTTTTTCTACTAGAAACGATAAAATTAATTTGTATCGGTTTTACAGGTATCCAATTATCCTTTATCCAAAATATCATTTGAGGTTTTTATTCTTTATTGTCATTGATGATATTTTACTGTTGAATTAAGGAACAAATATGGAAGTATTAATCAGAAAATTTTAAAAATATCCTCTGAAATTTTTATCGTTTAATCTATATATATAAAAATGGTGTGAAAAATGTATAGTAATTCATGAATTGAGAACGGTTGGGCCGATTTGACTAAGGAGAAGGTGTTTACGAAAGAAAATTTTGGGAAAACCTTCCGGGAAAGTCTGGAAATTGGAAAAATCGAAAATTTTTTTTTTTTTTGTATGGAATTTTTTGTGCAATTCCTTCGGAATGGCTTTCGTATGGAAAAATAGAAAATTTTAAGTGGAAAACTCAGATAAATCCGGAAGAACGCGAAAAATTTGATTTTTTTTCGACGAAATTTTGCATTTTGTCGTATGATTTGATGATTTTGGACGATGTAAAGGTGGAAAATTTGTTGAGAAGCTTTGAAAATTTCGAATAATTGTGAAATTCATTGAAAGCATGAATCAATTGGGAACAATTTTCTCCCATGTTTCATAACCGATTCGAATGGTTGCTGTTTTTTTGGAAAGGTGTTTAGAAGGAGGAGTGCACAAAGTTTTAATGTTTCCGATAGGTGGCGCAGGGATCGAGCTAAAAAAATGCATTTGGTACGTAGGGAGCCTTTTTCCTAGATTATCATAAACGATCCGTTTTTCCCGTTAAATGGGCCAGGGGCCGCTCTATTCGACAAAGTCTTATTTATGGTGCGACTTACTTGAAATTTGCCATGTAGGTAGCTTATTGCCAGGATTAACATATAGGATACTTTTTTTTTGAAAGGTGGACCAGGGACCGATCTATAATAGATAGTCGTAGAATAGAATTGAGTCATTGTTTTACAGTTCGAAAGGCGCTTGACGGCGCCGCAAACATGGCTATTTAACAATACTTATTACACAGGCCAACAAAAATAGATAAGCATAAAGTTTCCATCAGCTCCATATTTTGAGAAAAACGTGTTGAAATTGTCAAAACATCGCGTTTTTTGCAATATTCGAGAAGCTGTAGCAAAGAAACAAAAGGTGGTAGAACCTCTCACTTAGGCGTAGATTAAGCAAAAATCTCGACTACTGTCCATGCAAATTCCTGCACCTTTGCTTGAGGGTCACTTATCGTCATTTGTTGAACATAAAAAACTGGTTTTGGGAAGTTTGAGTACCTCCCGCAATTAAGCAAAAGGTGTTAGAAACCTTAGGCTTAAATTAAGGCTTGGACTTCTGACTTCAATCCCTGAAAATACCATTCGTGCACCTTTACCCTAAGGTCACCTATAATCATTTGTTGAACAGCTAACAATGATTTTTACACTTTTTTTTCAATTGCATAATTTTCCATTTTTTTTTTTTATTGTTGGGCGATAAAAAGTATATGAGTATAGGTGACTATCAGGGCAAGATGCAGAAATAGTATTTTCAGAGATAGTAGTCTGCAGTTCTGGTTTTAATCTAAGTCTAAGTGGAAGGTTCAACAGCTTTTTGTTTCCTTGCTAGAGCTTCTCAAATATTGCGAAACACGCAATTTTTTTACACTTTCACCAAGTTTTTTTCAAAATCTGGAGCTAATGGAAACTTTATACTTACGAATTCGTAATCAGCACAAAAAAGTCTATCGAAAACAGCTTTAACATTTGCCGCGTCGAAATCGGTGCTACCCTGTGTTACCGAGACTATGTAATTATATAAAGAGAAGCTCCTTCTTTTTATAAGAGGTGATGTCGTCAAAGGCTGTACCGAAATTTGGACACCTACTGCAGACTTTCTATATATTAAGGGAGAGTGTCATCACCCATATACATATATCGAATTTTTCATAGCGTATATCTCGGAAATATTTGTAGTAGTGTCCTGGAAATTGGTATAGAGATTTTGGGGCTACTGGAAAAGGTGGCGTTGGGCTTTCCAAACATCTGTAAATACACCCTGAATACAGTGTTTGTTTAGGCCAACGGCCTAAATTTGTCGCAGCATTTTCGACCCACCCTAATGCTTAACATAACTTCATTATTATGTCAACTGTCGAACTGTTTACCACTATGTTTTATTAAAAACCAATACAAATTTTGGCACTATTTCTAATTAGTCAAGTGGTGTGTTTTTCCATATTCATTATTTATTTGCACTTGGCGTATAACGCGCTTGTACATAAGAATATATACACATACATACATATACAGATCTCACTGGTTTGGTTGGCGAGCAATTTCTTGTGAACAAACAAACATACATACATACGTATACTTAAAACGCATTTATATTGCTAAATCGGTGTTAATAAACATAGAAAGTTCACAGATACAATTTAAAGGAAAAATAGAGAATTTTTATTACTTTGTGGTTGAATTGGTGGTATTTTGGTGGTACATTCTGCTTATATACATTGGGTATATAGTTTTGGGTTACCTTGACATAGGATTTTCTTCGTGTGCTACCTTTACGGTTGGAAAATCGGCTTCTTTTGAGTCAGTCTCTCATAGTGATACTTCCAAAAATTTCTTGTGAAGTTGTTATTTCGCAAATAAGTGAAAAAATTAAATAAAATGGAAACATACACCCGGTTAGCAGATTCGGTCATTGAATTTGATACAGAATTTCTGAGCACTCCCACAGGTGAGCACACCAAACATTCGCTGAAAATTCAGCAAAGCGAGCTTAGTGTACTGTGGGAGAAAGCCAAAGCACTCTTTGACGAAGTTCTGACTACCGAATCAACTAGTGCTAAAGATGTTAGCGCTATAAGAAAGAAAAATAAGATCTGCTATGCAGCTTTTGTCCGGTGTATGACAAAAATTAACGAATATTCCGAAAAGTTGGAAAAATCAGAAAAGGAAAGTGAAGAGATGTCACTCGCTTCGCATAGTTTGCATCTTCCACCTTGCGATATTGACGTTTTTTAAAGGTGACTATCTGTCGTGGCCAACTTTTCGTGACATGTTCACGGCAATTTATATCTTGAACAAACGGCTTACACCCATACAGAAGCTTTATTATCTGAATCAGAAAACGCAGGGTGAAGCCAAAGAAATTGTCAAGAAATGCGACTTAACGAATGAAGGCTTTAACACAGCCTGGAAGAATCTTTGCGATAGATACGAAAATAAAAGGATCCTAGTTAACACTCAGTTGAAGATTCTCTTCAACTTGAATACAGTTGATAGCGAATGTGGAAGCTCAATAAAGAGATTACAAAGGGATATTAATAATTGTATATCATCCCTAGAGAGTCACCAGATTGACATTTCAAACTGGGACCCTATTATTACGTATCTGTGTTCTACTAAACTACCTGAGGAAACCCTTTCGCTGTGGGAACAATCGGTAGAAAATAAAACAGAAATATCCAAGTGGTCAGATATGGACCGATTTCTTTCAAGCAGGTTTCAAACGTTAGAATCGGTTTCAGGTTTAAGAGGAATCAAGACTTCGAAGTTTTCAAAAGTGCCAAGTCATAAGCATTCCTCTGAACCCTCTCACAAGAAACTTGGCGTTTTTCAAACTAGTGTCGCCAAATACATGTGCAAAATGTGCCAATGCAACGAGCATAGAATTCATATGTGCCCAAAATTTCTGAAGATGTCTGTAGCTGATAGAATCTCCTTTGTAAAAACGAACAATAGCTGTTTTAACTGTCTGTCTTTCGGACATTCGGTGTCGAAATGCACGAGTTCTTACAACTGCGCCAATTGCCATTCTCGACACCATACGCTCCTACACAATCAGACAGCACCGCCTAAAACAGCTACCAGGGAAAATACTTCTAATCCTGCGGACAATTTACCATCGACTTCCAGACAGGCACAATTGAGGAATCAAGCTTCAAAGGGGAAAAGTAACCAAGTAATAAAGGTGCAATCACATCACGCTAATACTAGCAAAGGTGTTTTACTCGGCACTGCTCGGGTTACTATTCATTATAATGGCACCAATTATGCTGCTAGAGCTCTAATTGATTCTGGCTCTGAGTGTTCCTTCATTACGGAGAGGCTCAGACGCAGAATCAACTTGCCCACAAAGAAAATGCATGCTCAAGTTTCGGGCATCAATAATACGGTTTCTGCACAGGTAAAAGAAGCGTGTTCTATACAGTTGCGGTCACCGATTGACCCATTCATTTCAATTGATGCTATTGTCTTAGTGCTACCAACTCTTACCGGGAATTTGCCAACTTGCGACATTAGCGCACTAACACAACAAGCTTTTCCTGATCTCATCCTGGCAGATAAAAGGTTTTATGTAAATGAGCAGGTCGATCTTGTCTTGGGAGGGGACATATATCCCCATATAATTTTGAGTGGCATTAAGAAGAATGTTCTTAGTACCCTTCTGGCACAAGAAACAGTGTTCGGTTGGATACTGACTGGTCGTGCTGATGCAGTCAACCCAACCAACAATAATAGAGTATCGTTCTTCAATGAAGTGGCTCTAGACAAACAGCTAAGCTCTTTTTGGGAACTTGAGGATCTTCCACGAGATAAAACTGCAACAGCTGAGGAAGCAAAGTGCGAGGAGCTTTACAAGCGTACAACACAGCGGAATCCAGATGGGAGGTACATCGTGTCGCTTCCTTTCAAGGCGGAGTTCCCGGCTGATATAAACTTAGGGCCATCACTCAAAATCGCGTTTTCTCAATTTTACAAGAACGAAACTCGACTTAGAAAAAATCCAGACTTACAGAGGCAAATAATTACCCGCTGACGTGCAGATTATGCAGCAACAAGCATCCCTTAAGAGTATGCCCAATATTTCGTGCCAAAAGACCAGAAGAACGCCTGCGTGACGTTCTGATCCATCGCTATTGCACGAATTGTTTATCGGGGATACATCGTGCAGCACACTGCACTAACCCAGGGAGATGTCGACGCTGTAACGAAGAACACCACACCATGCTCCATATTGAGAACGTGAGCGACGGATCAAGACGTCAGCGACGATCAAGGAGGCCAATAATCAACAATGACAGTGATGATGCGCTTTCACTAGATGCGTCTGAGGTCGGAGCGGAATCGAATGCTTTCCGCCCAGACCTGGAGGAGGAAGAAATGCCAGTCGCTGGAGCGGAAACTAATGCTTTCCGCCCAGATCTAGAGGAGGGGGATATGCCAGAAACTGGAGCGGAAACTAGCGCTTTCCGCCCAGAAGAATCAACCGGAATGGAGTCAAACGCACTCCATCTGGACTCGGCTAGTGAAGTGGAGCTGGAACCCCAGCGCTACGGGCAGCTCTTGAGATATGAGCAAAGAGAGCTAAGCGGAATGCAAATGAAAACTTTCCAACCGCGAAACGAATGGCATCGTCTTCAAACTCGACGACTGAACAAACGACCGCGTCATCGGCGACAGCATGGAAGAGTGGAATCACAAGCGTTCCACCTTCCGCCTAGAACCGGTTTCCGGTCAGGTATGGTCCAGGACCTCCGAGCCCCGGTACATCCGATTCAAGCCCTCACATCGATCGCGCCGACAGCTGTGGTCAAGATAGAAGCAGCGGGCCGCCTACATTTAGTTCGAGCCGTAATTGATGCGTGCGCCTCAACGTCCATAATCGCCGAAGATTTGGCGAGGGAATTAAATCTTGGGGGAACTGCAATAAATTCCCAGAGGGGCTACTTCATTAAGTTGAGAGGAAAGCATGGACAGTCAGCCACCGTTACGACGCACGCAATTTCCATCAAAAATTATCGGAAGCGGACACCAAATACTAGTTTGGACGCTACCGTAGTCGCCGCTTATTCGAACCTGAAGCTCGCGGACCCGCGCTTCCACATCGCAGCGCCAGTCCGCTTAGTATTAGGCGCCGAGGTCTTCCCCAAAATCCTACTCGGCGCAATTCCTGCGGGTACACTCGGCCCGCTATTAGCACAGAACACCATCTTTGGATGGGTCCTGTCGGGCGCTTGTTGAACTTTTTTTTCTTCGCATACTTTTACCATAAATACACACTGAATTGTTTTACTTATTTTATTGAATAAATGTGCAGTTGAATTTTTGAAACCCACGTCTTTAAATAATACTTTCTTCTACCTTCAGAGTTTAGGTACATGGACAACGGCAACGAAGAACATTTACATTATTAGATAATTTTTTAAAATTAAGGAGTTAATTGGAACATAGTGGCCGGAACACGTGGAATTCAGATTTTTCGCTTCGCAAAGGGGGCCGGCATGTTTAGGCCAACGGCCTAAATTTGTCGCAGCATTTTCGACCCACCCTAATGCTTAACATAACTTCATTATTATGTCAGCTGTCGAACTGTTTACCACTATGTTACTTATGCTAAAATGTCCCTTCGGTAAATATACAGTTCGACAGGCAACAGTAAGAAGAAATTTAAACCGGTCACTTACTTGTTTTCCGAGAGTGAAGTCAAGAGGACGTGTTCCAGCCACCGTGTTCCCGTATCAATAAAAGGTAACCTGTACAACCAACATATATGCATATATATTAGTACCAATTTATCTATTTTTGAATAAACACCAATTTATATTAAATATTAATACAAACGTTTTGCTTTGTTTTTCATTCCAATAAATTAAATCGGCCACAACTTTGTCCAAGCGTTGTGCCGGTTTAACAGTGTTTTTTTTTTCTTTTTCACAATAAATGTTTTTTGTTTATTTTTTATAGAAATATAGTTCTTTTTGCATCATTTTGCTTTTTGCGTATGCAGTTTTGTAGTTAACTAAATTTCGTATCATTAAGTGCAAGTTTTAAATGGCTATAAGTTGCGGTTGATTTTTGAGATTTTTTTTCGCTGATGTTGCGCATTTTCTCCGTATAAGGAATGCGTAAGAGTTTTTTTGTATGGGAAAAATACCGAAGAGTGTCAGTATGTAAAAGACTTATTTTGGTGGATAAACTCCTCCTAAACGACCAAAACGAGTTTAACGACATTTTTTATGTGTTTGAGTAGGTCCCTGTATAGTTTAAGTTCACAACTTAAAACGCCAGATGGCGCTAAAGTCGGGTTATTACTCAAAATCGTATTTGTGATCCGATTTGACTCATATTGGAGATGTATATGTATTGGTAACAATAGGGGCAATACTATTGCAAAACAAGATGCGCAAGGTGGCGCTGGTGCCGAGTTATTGCTAAAAATCGTCATTTCGAAGGCACCAGAGATCAAAGTCAAATTACCCCCGTTAAATCAACCATCACAACCATTGCGGTCCTTGCTGTACGTTGACTAAACAGAATGTGGACCAATGATACTCACCAGTTTGGAAATGGCCACCAACTAGACAGTCAGACAGTCAGATTCAAGGATGATTCACCATCGAGCCGCAAGGACTTCGTCCCGGTATAACGCTTTCGTCAGGTTATTTAAGACGGCAATGGAGGATAGAAGGCACCACAAAACCAAACGTGAAAGTGAATTGCTGGCGAACGTTGGTCCAAATGTTTCAATAAAAAAATTAATTTTGGGCGGGACGAAGTTCGCCGGGTCTGCTAGTATATTTATATAAGTATATTCATAGGATTTAAATAATATTTTTAAAGGACATACATAATTGACATGTTCCAAAAAGATAATTGAAAACAAAAGTTATAATTAATCTTGAATTATTTTTTCAACTGATACTCATATATCCATACTTTGTGCAATCTTTTGGAAATATATATATGTATATAACTTGTGGGGTCATTTGGAAAAAATCTTGACTACCTGTTAAAAAACCAAAAACTAATTATTATACCCTAATACTGTAGGGAGTATAGTAATACGGGGTAGTCACTTTGGTAACTTATTACCAAAATTGGTAGAAAAAATTTGGGTTGCTAAAAAGGTAATTTTTTTCATTTTGGTAGATTTTTGTTAAAGTATTTTGTTTGAAGAACAAATAAAATTTTCGTTCCCGTTTTTTCTCGTTGTTGCCTTCAATTTCATTATTTTCACTTCCGAGAGGATGCCATTACTATAATCTCAAATACCATATCATTAGTTAAATTAAAAGTTCCTTATACAAATTTTACTTTTATTGAAATAACTAAAAAAGAACAAATCTATTGTTTTATTAAAATAACTAAGACAAGTTATTGGTAGATATTTTTCAGGTTTGGTAAGCATTTTTTTCGTGGTGGCAACCCTGATAGTAATACCGTCTTATACAGAAGTAAAATCAGTAAATTAACAAATTACGCGAACTGCACAAAGCTTATTCTGATAACTTTGACTGTAAGTCGGCAAAGGTTGCCGTGGGCCGAAATAAAGCCAATAAAATGAGGGGTATGCGTAAAAAAACAACTTTGGTTTTTTGGGACAGTCTACATAAGATTTTTTCAAAAAATTGCAACAAAATTTTGCATCAACTTTTGCCGGGCGGTAAATATAATTTTTAGCGCATAATATCAAAAAATTCAAATTTTGAATTAATTTTTTTTTTTATCAAAATTCGGATTTTACATTCACCGGTAGTGTTAAATAATTATTTCGTATATCTTAGAGATAAGATTTAAATTTTATGGCGTACCAAAACTTCAAAGTCACTGTTAAATTTTGTGTACTTTGACTGTTAAGGAGAACAAAACGCCATCCAAAACTATTAAAATTATGGCGCCTACACACAAATTAAAAAAGCTTTTGTTTCTGAATGAAAGTTTCTTATTTTTGGAAATGAAGTTGTTGAATAAGATAAGGAACAAATAATTGTCTTAATTGATTGGCGGTACCCGCAGTAGGTAAATTTAAATAAGGTAAATTTAAAAACAAGAAAACATAAAATACTATCCTAAAATAATAAGGTACAATTCATATTTAAAAAGGAAAATTAATTTTAATACTACTTTGCTTATTTTTAGTCTGATATTTCATCTCCCATTCACTTGCCAAGCCAGGGAGTGGCCAAAAACGATTATTTTGAGTCCGGTTCAAACATCTCACGACTTTCGGTGTTTACATCAATTATCCTCTGGGTATCAACCAAACACTTTTTCGGAAGCGAGCCAGTTATGAAAATGCAAAGCCTCCCAGCAATGGATGGTGCTGCGCTGGACTCGCCACGTAATAACAACCCCCAATGAAAAGATATAGAAAGCCGAGTACGACATCCCTTTTTTCGTGAGGACCGAGACAAATGACTACGATTTGGGCGCATGCACCTGGAATGTTAGAGACTTTCGACTTCAAATAGTTTTCGCTAGTGACATTTGGCTGTCAGAGGACTAGACATTTTTTTTTTCATATGATTTCACCACGGCCAAAGCCCTAAAAATCCTTTATCAGTGAATGTTTTCGACCTGTTAAGATTTTTCAACGGAGCACAGTGCGGCCGAATTCCAAAAGTGCGGCAAAAATTTGAGAAAATAAAGTTTCTAGATAGGCCTTTTTTGACACTGAGTTGCCTAAAGGGATCAACTAAGAAGCGAAAACTGTTCACTCTCTTTATTTTCATTTGCAGTGTCACCTTTTCCCAAGCACACCATTACTTATTGTAATTAAAAGCGAAAAGTTATTAACGTATAAAAGTATTCCATTTGAGCGAGCGAAGAAGGTGATTGGTTTATCTCTGTTCTGCGTTTGTAGTGATCAAAGTAAAGTGTTTTGTAAAAAAGTTTGTGCTGAGTTTAATTCTAATTTTGATTTATTTCTGGATTGCGGATTCCTTTTGACTTTTGTGGAATCTTTTGGCGATTTTTTGTTTTCTATTAATTTGTGCTGATACGTGCAAGGAAAGTGAAACGTGTTGTTGAAGGTAGTGTAGGTCATGGCGTCAAAGGGTGATGATTTGGGGGAGACTGATGAGGTGCACGTGGAGGCTCGGGTGGATTTTAAGCATAAAAGAATGAAAACAGATACTAAGGATTACAAAAAGGTGGGCCTTCAAAGATTTTAGGATCCGTCTAACATGGATTTTGAGGAATATGCGGTGGAATGGATGAGGGACAAGGGAATTGGTAATGTAGAAGGTAACGGTACTGAGGTCACGCCAAGTTGCAACGGGACTGATATGACGCTAAGTGGTAACGGGACAAATGCACGGGTGGTACAGTCGATGAAAATGTTGAAGCGACGAATAGTGTAATTGGCAAAAATATGTCAGGTGAAGTTGGAAAGATAAGAGTAGGAAGAGAAATGGTGTTATACCCAGCAAGCCATAAAGGTTTAGCATGTGTACTTTTTGATACTAACTTATGTGACACGGTGCACAACAGGAAAGTGAGAAACGGTTTATACTTGTCTAGCAGGATTAAGGATTTGGGAATTGAGGGCATTGATACGATAAGGGCTATAGGAGTTACGTTGTATAAAGTGTATTATATAAATGCTTCTTATGCGAATAGATGTGTACAAAGTGATGTCTTAAAAACGGTAAAAATTAAGCCATTCATTCCAGAGAACTATCTTGAGTCATTTGGAGTAATTAGACACATTCCGGTTGAGTACTCCGAGAGTGAGATTAGGGAGGATCTCAATATTGGCGGTTAAAGTTATGTCGGTTCAGAGACTCACGAAGCGAGAAAGCAAAGAAAGTAACAAAAGAATACCAACCCTGTCGGTGAAGATTGGGGTTTTGGGGGATTGCGCTCCAAAAGAAGTGGTTTTGGATTACACAATACTGGAAGTTAACCATTTTTATCCCATGGTGAGACAGTGCTTCAAGTGCGGAAGGCTGGGCCACACGCAGAAGGAGTGTAAGTCAGCAAAAATATGTATGTTTAAAATGTGGCAAAAAGGATGGATGTGTGGGAAACTGTACATCTACTAGATATATTTTGTGTGGTGATGAGTCGCATAACTCGTTCAATAAGTCTCACTGCCCTGTATGGGTGAAGGATGATAGACTTATTAAGATTATGACTTTAAAGAGAAAATCTAGACTGGAGGCTCTAAATGAGTGTAAGGAGGTTTACAGAACAGGTTTGAGTTACTAAGTGTGGAAGATTTTCCAGAGCTTAGTACATAGCAATCCTTTTTGAGGGACAATGGTAAGGAAGCGAATGTCGTTCATACTCCGAAGAGTTTTGCAAGAAGATTGAAGAATACTAGTACAAGGGAAGATAAATACAGGCAGGATGGTGCAACCGAAAGAAACAGTACAAAAGAGGGAGCAGACCAGTTCTCAAAAAAAATGGTATATCCTTCAACAGGCAAAACTTACATTTTGTGTCTGAGATTGAGAAGATCACTACTGAAATTACTAAGTTTGCAAGGGATGCGTTCCGTAAGGTAGATTTTCCTACAGGTATAAATGCTTTTGTGCACTTTAATGACCGTTTAAAGCAACCTTTCTTGAGTCTGGAGAATAGTGACACGAGTCAAGAAGAGGGTTTAATAACTAATCATCTGAATGAAGATACTACAATATAACGTACCATCGTTAAAGAAAAATGCCAATAACTTGGATTTTTTTGCTAATAAATAGTAAGAAGTTTGATATTTTGTGTGTCAGTGAGGTTGACTCGCATGATGCCGAAAAATGGTAGGAAGAAAATTTTGAATTTTAATATTGTGGAAAAGAAAAGAGCTGATGGATATGGGGGAGCTGCGGTAGCCCCCCAAAAAGCCATTAAGTTTAAGAAATTGGGTTATTT
>NW_023458560.1:53634450-53657190 GCF_013731165.1 Rhagoletis pomonella
AAATTTGCACAAACACTTATCACTTTTGAAGTATATGTACGAACTGTACGTAATTAACTTCCTCGGAAACCCCCTATTACCAAATTTCGTATCATTTCTTTAAACCTTCGAATTTTGGCCGCTTTTTTGAATTTTGACAGCACTGTGCGGCGGTCGAAGTTGTAACTAGAATCGACAAGTGCTTACTTTACATATTTTTAGACATGATAGACATTGCACCTGTTGCGAATTGAGCATATGAGGTTTCATATTTACCACTTTCTGCCATACTAACGCTCTATAAGTAAGAATGGAAGTTAGAACTGGTGCATATTTATGTACATCCAATGTCTTATACTCATTTGTATTCCACAGTAGTGATAATTTTTGACTCTAAATATTTTCTTGCTTCATCAGGTTTTGGGTTTTTTTTAATTTTGTGCAAAACCGCCTTACACCGGAAACCGAATATGACCAGCAACACTGGCACCGAGTGTGCTAAATGCTTTATAATTTCCGCGGTTTTATTTTTCTTTGGTTCACCCTGCATCGACTTCACGTATTCGTGCTCGGCTCTTCTCGGTCAGCAACAATGCTTATTTCTTGCAGTTTTCACATTTTCGCAACACAAGTTAACGGAATTTTACGGCGAGCGGTTGTTTGGTGCGGCGAGCGGCACAGTGGGCCTATGAAAATAATAATACAAAACTACGCTGATGATAAAATAGCTATAAACAAACCGAAAGTGGGGCTAAATTAATGCAATGTAATTCTGTGCAAAGTGTAAATCGTTTCGAATTCAAGCAAGAGTTTTGCATTTACTACGTACATAAATAAGTACATACGTATGTATATATATAAATACATAGTAAAATGCTGTTGAAGTTTGAGTGTTTTTGTCAATAAGATTTCAGCCCCTGTGCGGCTGCAAGCATTGATTTTACCCATCTGATTGAGATAGGGCGGGTATCAAAAAAGTGCTGGCCGATCAGAGAACAAACAAACAACATTAGAAGGGTGTAGCAATCTCGAAAAAGGTAAAGTGTAAAGTTACATTTTTAATATAATGCTAACTGCTACTTTGCACTTTGAATGGACGTGATTTATCGTTAATGTAGTGTCAATAGCTTTGAAACTTGTATCCATTTAATAAAGTAAAGTTTGCATGTATATAAATATATACATACATACATACATATGTATAAAGAGATATACATTACTCTCTATGATTTTTGGAAGTATATTTACATACAAATATACTTACTTACATACCAGTACCAATCTATAATTTTTTCTTAGAAACCGTAATAAAGTGCATTGAAAATCAGAATTTGTTATATTAAACACACTTTTTTGTGCATGTAGGTATATATGCATGTATGTGTTAGTAATTTAAAATGTACTTACATACATATGTATATGCACACTACCCCATATCACAAAAATTAGAGCATAATTCCCAATTGATCTGAAATTCTAACTGTAAGAGTATTTAATGAATATAAAAACATTGTCGGTACCCTGTAAGCTATACGCCAACTATTTTATGAACATAATTTACTTCTCACGTGGAATTTAAAATTTGCCGGCATTTTTTCTAAAGTTTGCACCCTGCTAATATGGTAGGCTACATTGTTGAAAAAATAGATACATATGCTACCATAACTAAGAGCTGTTGCTCATAAAGTGCTATAAAAATCCATTGATTGTATCGAACCTTAACCGCGAAAATAACGTAAGCGACATTTTTTTCAACATTTTTTTTTTTGACACTGGAATGCCCTTAGAGCAGATGGGCAAATCCTAGCGTTGCGGATGTTGCGTTCGGACGTTTCTTTTAACTTTTTTGCCGTCAAAAATATTATAGGTTAAAAATTTTTTCTGGTTTAAGGGAAGGTTTATAGCAGTACTTATGACAACAAAATGATGGAAATTTGAATTTGAGTTAATAATATTAACCTTATATCGGTGTATTTGCCTTCGAAATTTATGTTCGGACGTTACTGAAAAAGGATTTTGATATGACCATCAAAGTCAACCGATTTGCGCAAATTGTCATGCATGGAGAGCACAATCTACAAAACTACTTTGAAGAGAAAATAATGAAGTTTACAAAATGTGATATAAAATCAAACTAAAGGTTGGATTAACATTAAAACAATTGTATATGTGCATTCGGCACGTTACGTTACGGACGTTACTCTTTTTTTCCGTTGAGAAAGTTGATTTACTTAAAGCGATATTGATGTATTTTATTAAAAGATATAGTGCTTAAAACCAATGCTATTTAGAGCTGTTTCAAGAAGTAAGAGGGGCAAATCAGATATCTCAAATAAATGTGAAAAGAAATATGGAATAAGAACAAGAATGATAGAATACAAGATTGCGCCGATCAGAGAGGATTTTTGAGAATAACTTTTGTGTGACGTCACACTGGTGCAATTGCGAGAGAGAAATGCCAAAACGTGAGCAAGAATGGAAGAAGAAGAAAAAATGTTGCAAGGAAAACGTAAACAAGTTGCACCAGTGTGACGTCATGCAAACAACGATTCTGTCAAATTCGTTAAGAGAGGAATAGCGGTCCGAGATCGGCGCAACCTTTGTATTCTCTCAATCGTGGAATAAGAATATATTGTACTATGCCTTTTTTGACACAAAAATGAGAGAATTCGAATTGCATGCATTCTTTGTGGTTGACCATTCCTCGGATTCGCCCATATATTGAGTCCTAACCGCCAAAAAGACGCAAGCGACATTTTTTCAAAGTTTTCTTTCTGATGCAGAAATGTTTCTAGAGAATCTAGATGTATTTCTGCATCAAAAATAAAATTTTGCAAAAAATGTCGCTTACGTTTTTTTGGCGGTTAGGGCTCGATATGTACATACATACATATGTACATACTTCATGCATTTCAGCATCACAAAGAATGACTGCAACGGGGCCGCGCTAAGGAAATGAAACTTCACTTGAATCGTTTCTTCATCGTTCCAAACTTAACATAACATAACACTGGCTTAAGTAATTTTTAATTTAACAAATCACAAACCAAGAAATAAATTTTATTTATTTGATTCGCTGATCAATTCAGAAATAAAATTGATTTGTGATTTGCTTTGCTGAGCTGAGTTGAGGTCAGTTAAGGTTAGTTGAGTTTATTTACAGGGCAATTCTGGTAACTGTCTTTCAACTCACCACAGTTTTTCGAAAGACAAAAGTCTTTCGTAATGCCGAATTTCCACCATGTACACATTCGCATTCGCAAAACATTCGTATCATTTGATGCGAATGCTAATGTCGAATGCGAATGCGAATGTGTAAAATGATGCGAATCATTCGCATAACGAATGCGCATGCAAATATTCGCAACAGCTGGTATGTATTGTGTACGTGAGTGCCGTTTTTGTGTATGTGTTGTGTATATGTTTATTTATAAACGTATCCCTGCAAAAAATGGGACTAATCCGGGATGACTCTGGGAGCAATCGCAAAGGAGCATGCGACTAATACCACTTTTGATCTCTTTATATGGAATGAACTGTTCGCTTTTGTTCGAGCATGTCCTATGAAGAGACTAATTGTTCACCTTTATACCCGAAAGGGTATAAAAAGCGACTAGTCACTTTTAAAAAATAAAAATAAAAATTTGCGCCAGCTGAGATTCGAACCGGGGTGCTCAGTTTTGTTAGGCGAATACTCTCTCTGTGTGCCAACGCCGCACATGAAATTTCATTGACTAAGTGCGTACATATCATTAAATCGTTAATAGTACCCGTTAGAGATGAGTTGGGGACTAATTGATCTCCAATTATACCCATAAGTGATGAGTCGAGACTAATTGACCTCCATTAGTACCCGTATGAGACTAGTTGGGACTAATTAATGCCCAACTATTAACGATTTAATGATATGTACGCACTTAGTCAATGAAATTTAATGTGCGGCGTTGGCACACAGAGAGATTATTAATTTCATTTAAAGAAATGGCGTGTCGTCCATTTCCGCTGTAGCGTACGTAGTGCATAGGGCGACATCTACCTCTCAACCGACGATGCACTAGACTTTTTATAGGAACTTTGCAAAGCACAGGTTTTATAGCTAAAAATAGCAACATAACATAACATTTCTTCATCTTAAATTGTACTTTTACCTTTGGTTCTTTATCTTATCTTTGTCTCTTTACCTTTATCTCTCTCTCCATCTTTTTATTCATTTCTATCTCTATCATTTTCTCCATCTGCATCTTTTATCCTCATCCTCATCTCTATTTTTATTCTCCTCTTTATTGTTATCTTCATTCTTTTATTCATATACATATTCACCTTCACCTTTATCCTTGTAATAAGGGGGACCCCATAAAACGCCCAAATCATTTTTAGGGATTGATAGAAGGTAAACTCACAGAAAACGCTGATACAGTATGGAATAACGATTATTTTTCATCGTGTTTCGTTCATTTATTTCTTTTGGTTCAGAATTTATATTGGGTTCAAAAGTAGGGGCTAATTTTGGGGCCCCTATTTACTTTCATCTTCGTCTTTTTATTTTCATATCATGATTCCTATCTCTATTTTCCCCTTAGACTTTATCCTTTCCTTCATCTAAATATTCATCTTTACCTTTATCCTTGTATTAGTCCTAATATAAGTATTATTTTAAAGTATACATTTAGAAATAAATTCCACCCCAACCTGATAGTTAGTTATCAGAAATTATCAGGATTTGAGGTTCGCGTGTCCAAAAAAACTTGCAAAGTAGGGGAAATTGAGAGCGTGAAGTGACAGTTGATTTTGAGTGAAAGTTCCTAATTCTTGCTGAAAATATGTTTACTTGCAGCAAGAGTACCAGCTGGTCAAAGTCATCTGCCTGCAATTTATGGATATCAAAAATTTATTTGGATGATTTTTAAATTTGAAATAACTGACCAAATGTTTGAGAAGTTTGTTATTGCTTTTTGCTACTTTAGGATGTAAAAACGAAAGAAAATAGGAGATAATTTTCGTCATTTCGTTTTGTTGAAATCCTAAAGCTACGCCTTTTCATCTTGGCTGACATTGTGCCGTACTAGCGTAGAGAAAAAAATATCAAATCAACTGTTCTAGTAACACCCACTTACGTATATAAATGCACCAGCTGAGTGGTGACCTTCTAGCCGAGTTTTGTTGGGACGTAAACTACTATTAAATATCCACCTTCCTAGTTATCTATGTTCTTTGCAATTACTAATTCAAACCGTCAAAGTCTTCTACAATTTTGTTGATGCATATGCTGCTCTTTTTCACTTTTCCGGCGGTCAAATTAGGAAATTCGGAGCATTTTGGTTTTTAATTGAAATGAATATAATTTGGCAATATTTTTTAAATTTAGCCACTGTATTAGTATTAAATATAAATAAAAAAATTACATCCAAACTTTTTCAATAGAACCATAAATTAAGAAGAACATAAAAAGTAGATAGTCCCCTCTGCGTACGTAACCCGCATATGTATATTTTTTATGAATTTAATAAATTTCCCCTTAACTTATATAGGCTAGATAGAGAAAAACATTTGATGAGATGAAGGACAGTTTTAATTTTTATTTTCGCAACTTTTCCTCCGCCCTTGAACGGCGTAAGTCAGCGGTATAACCTTCACATATTCACCTTGCTACTAACAAGGCTGACAAAGTAGATACATACATACATATGTACATACATGGACCATATATACGGTGACCAGATTTCTGTGGCCAAAAATCGGGACATTTCTAAAGCATCGAATCCGAACATACAATTTTGTTTTTAGAATAAAAAGGCTTAATACAGTTTTATTTAAAACAAAACCAAGAAAAAAAATTCTAAAATGTTTATTATTTTTTATGAAAATATAACTTACTGTCTAAAAAAAAAATGTTAATTAAAATTTCCAAATTTGTAGAACATTTATAAAAATTCGACGAATTTGTATAAATGTTCATCACAATGTGGAACCTTTTAATCAGATTTTCTAGAATTGTTTTGAGTATGCTATGTTTTGAAGCCCATTAAATTTTAATATAATAAACTGCAAGTTGGAAGATGCTTGGACCTGCTGTTGATTTTTGGCAATTTTTTTTCGTGTATTTTCTTTAATACACAGTATGTTTAAAAATTTTTTTGTATGGAGAAAATGAGCAACACCTTCCACAAAATTTACCAAATATCAAAGGTAAGTCCTAGCTACTTAAAATTTGCACTTTGAATTGAATGGGTTAGGTTACAAAACTGCATACTCGCAATGTTTCTAAGAAATCTGATTTAAAAATTCAAAATTTTGATGATACTTTGCCGAATTTTGCTAATTTTTGTACAAAGTTTCAAATTCTGACTTACATGGTTTTTGTTAGATAGCGAGGCACACTTTCATAAAAAGGGATAAACATTATATAATCGAAAGGCGAAAAGCCGAAGAAAGCTGAAATGTCTCTTCCCTATTTATATTTTCGCCACTCTATCTACAGCTTATGGTTTTCATATCCACGATTTTTTCAGGGTACTATAAGTATTATTTTTTATAATTTCATTAATTATACTTATATATTATTAATGAGGATGCTGGTTATGTTTATAGCTCACTTATATTTATTCTATGTTCTCTGTGATAACGAAAGCGCTGCCTCGTTTGTACGAAAAATTGTTTTTGTGCCGGATTACAGGGAGAGTCTTAATAACTGAATAAAGAAAACACTGAAAATCGGGACTTAATTGGTACAAATATGAAAAATCGGTACACCTATATGTCCCGACTTTTAAAAAATATTCAGCGGGACAATTTTCTCAAAATCGGTACTGTCCCGCCAAAATCGGTACAAATGGTCACCGTAACCATATACACATTTTTTGTACACGTGTTAAGCTCATGATAAAGGATACATATGTATGTATGTCCAAATGCTTACATATGTATGTATTCGCATAACCTGTATGAAAATCTACATATTACGAATTTCAATTAAGCTTCATGCGATTTTAACCAAATAATGGAAAACGAGTTTAAATAAAAATCTTTTTTTCTTTGCGCTCAGGTAATTGCTTTGTTAACAATATACCTTTTTTTTATTAAAAAGCGGTTTTAAAGTAACTTAACTATAAACGCTGTACAACTCACGAATGACGCTTAAGTAAGCAAAAATATTTTATGTGGAGTTAACAATTTACCAAATTTCATAATTCGTTAAGAAAGGACAACCAATTCCTCTTTGCATTGGCATGACAATGTCAACTCGCAAACAGACGGCGAGAAATCAAAGAAAAGACCGATTGCACAGACCTGCGATAGTTTCCACAAAGGCAGCCAACTCATTTTTGAGAATTCCCCGATTTTGCCTGAAATTTCGTAAAATTTCCCACCCATAGAAATCTCCTTATTAAAAATAAATTTGTATTTTGGTATATTGCTGGTCTTTCTGTTTATTTTTCTTCTAAATGTAATTTATCTATGTATTCTTAGATCAAACCAAACTTTTTTAAAGTTAGTTAACAAATAAAGAATACAAAATGTACATATAATACTTACATACACACAGTGGTCGAAAAAATTTTAGTCGCACCAAATTTTGACAAATTTTCAAGATTATTTGTTTTGTTATTTAATTTCAGCTATTTTTTTTTTTAAATATAGTTCATCCTCCAATAAAAACCGTATACTGGATGTATGTTTCAAACTTTGTGCAATATAAAAAAAAAGAAATTCAACAAACTTTCGTAAAAATGTCGAGCTTTTTTAATTTGATTCCCTAGAAATATTTTGGGTATGTAGTATTATAGCACACTCAGTTCTAGTATAATAAAGTGCAAGTTTCAAGTGGCTAAAAATTTTCCTTTTAGAATTTTGTTTGCTGTTGGTTGCGGTTTTCTTCCATATAAAAATAAATTGTTTTATTCACTATAGGAAAACAAATGCGACAAACAAAATTCTAAAAAATCAACGGTTGTCTGCATAATTGGCAGGGTTGTAAAATCAGTACTTTAGTTGCAGTTGTATTTCTTATGCAACTTTTTAACTCATTATGAAATTAGTGAAGCAAAAAAGAAAAAAATTAGTTACAACTAATTCCTCACAAAAAAACCAGTTCATCCCCCGATTCCCCACGCAAACTGAAATTCCGCGCAATTCGGGGAATTCCCCACGAGTTGGCTTTCCTGGTTTCCACCTTAAAAACGAGTTAGCAATTTGTATGTACACCCTATTAGGGTGTTCCAAAAATGCACGTGAAAAAACTAACGTCGAAATTTTAAAGCTCTCACCCCCTAGGATTGTTCTATATCGAAAATCCCAGCAAACACAGTCTCTAACGTTAAAAAAATTTGGATTTCTACATTAGATAACTAGGGTAATTCTCTAATCGTTCTCGAGACGATAACGAAGTTAGAGAACTACATTAGAATTCGATTCGAGAACGATTAGAGAAACAACGCAAAATTAAAATAAATGTAAATAAGCAATATTCCAAATGAATGAATCTCAAATTATTTTTAAGTTCAAATAATTCATTATTATTTTATTGCAAATGCATCTCATACAAATCTTACAAACAAAGCGTTTTATTTAATAAAGCAAAACAGCAGTTTGAAACTCACGTTCGAATCCCATTAGAGATCAACGTTAGAATTCCATTAGAAAGTTAATATCTTCTCGTGTCGAGAACTATGGTCCCATTTTTGTTGAGATCGCTATGATTCTCGATAGTTTTTCGGAAACTTTTGAGCCATGTCACTCTGTTCAATGACAAGTTCAATGCAAAGCGTTTACTTAGCCGTATGCATACGTACCCAACTTGCCAAACGCTTTCGTAACGACGTCATTTCCGACTCGTTCTGGTGAACAATTCTCTTACGTTTGAGATTGGAGAATATAGCTAGTTCTCCAATCATTCTCTAATCGATAACTAACCTCGATATTTGCTGGGATATCCCCCTCCTTTTTTATTTCGAAATCAAAAAATATTTAAGTTTCGCTCAAAGCGCTCAATTTTTCGTAGAAATGATATAGAATTCTTGAAAACCACTATTTTTCTATCGGAAAAACCTTTTTCTCTTCAGGAAACTTCCAATTATAATACTCTGTTGTTTATTTTATCATTTTTTAATACTAGCGATTTGTTATGGGTCCACCCATTGCATTTTTGGCGGTTTTTGGGGAACAATGGGGTACATACATACATACATACATACATATATATACATACCCAATTTGCCACAGAATGAGGACGAATTCGAATCGACGCCGTTACGACGTCGTTCTGGTGAAGTCGTTTTGGTGAACTCGAAACGATGTCGAAGCGAAGTCGTTTTTTCCATTCAAAACACAATGTCGTTCCGACGTCGTTATACCTCATCGAATCGAAGTCGTTACGACGCACAGTGTTTCGACTATATGGAGGCAGGTGGAAATAATAGTAAACCTGCGCCGATGTGCACTAATTTTCCTTAGGTTGCGATTTCGATGAAATTTAGTTTGTACTCTCTCTTTAATTAGAAAACCCTAAATATAAAATAAAGAGAAGATTGGATGACTATAACGTCTAAAACTCGCAACTCGTTCTTGCTTTCCACTATCAGAAAACAAAGGTTTTACCATGATACAAAAATTTGAAGGTAAAACTGCTGAGAGGCAGCCTGAACATTTTTGGAGTTTGCTAACATAACAAAAATGTTTTCAAATTTTCAATCTCACAAATACATTCACACTCTCAGTCTCAAATAAAAGAAATTTTGAATATTTTCATCTATTTGTTTTTTGTTTTGATTCTGAAACATCTGAAAATTTCAATTTTATAAAGTAGACAAATTTCAAAAAATAAATGATGGCCGACGAATTGAGCGAGCGGTTTTATCTTTAAATATTTGTATCATAGGTTTTACTACAAAATTACATAGGTGTAAATATTCTCCTTTCTCCCAATGTTTGGTGTAATTTTTTAATTGTTCGAAAAATTCTTTTCGCGAAATTACGCAAAAAAATGCTGAAAATCGAAAATTACATATATTACATAAAATTCTCTGAAACGTGCGTTTAATTTCAAGGCCTGACGAACCGGTACTCACTCTTTTTTTACTAATAATCTATAACATCTACATTTCAAAGTCATTTTTGGTTTGGTGAAGTCGTTTGGGGGAACTCGAAACGACGTCAAAACGAATTAATTTTTTCCATATTCAACAATTTTATTGAGCTTGAGGCCGTCTTTAATTAAAACTATCGTGGAAAAACAACAATAACAACAACTGTATTTCCATAATAGTTTTCATTAAAAACGGCCTCAAGCTCAATAAAATTGTTGAATATAATTGAATATAAAAAATCAAAAACAAATTCATTTTTTCCATACAAAATTTGTACCCTTTAACACTAAAATTGTATGAGCTATAGAAATATTATATTTTTTTCTTTAAATCAGATTGAAAAGTTTGAAATTTTTAAGAATGCTTGCTGACTTTTTTTCTTTTCATCTGACGGCGAGTTCGCCGGCGAGTGATTGGCGAAAGTCGCCGGCGAACAAATTGTTCACCAAAACGAGTCGGAAACGACGTCGTTACGAAAGCGTTTGGCAAGTTGGGTACGTATGCATACGGCTAAGTAAACGCTTTGCATTGAACTTGTCATTGAACAGAGTGACATGGCTCAAAAGTTTCCGTAAAACGAACTCGACCCACATGTGGACACATGTCCACGTGTTATTTTCCAAGTTCACTATGTGTGCATACTGTCTAATATTATTGCGGAGATTCTTACCCAATCATTTTCTCAAAGCTTCATTATAACCACTAGCTTCATTATAATGACCACTAAGTAAAAAAACGCCACCACAAATTGGAAAGAAACTCGGCCAAATACTTGTGAAAATATATAAGTGTCATGTACACGTATTTATGTACGTCAAAGTAGCAAATATTGACATTTCATTCAATGGTAGGAATCGAACCCAAGACCTTCCGTTGGTTTGCCACGCGCAAGCCCAATCGCTGGCATTCACCCGCGGTTATGATTTTCAAAATTTCTTTATGTATTTGCATAAATGTACTCGTATTTGTATGTCCTTACCCCATTGTAGACCAAGAAAGCTGAGCAGAAACTAAAAAAAAAAATATCTTAGCAAATGTCTACTTTGCAATGCAGTATTGAAGGGTTATTTGTATACAAATTAGTTCGACAATTTTTGAACAGTTTTTATCGTTACACATTTTCATTATTACAAAATACTGCTACAAATACCTACTTAAAAAAAAAAAGGATTTTAAAAATTTGAAGTTCTTTCTTCAGTGAAGTCGCTGCATCTTAATTAGCTACACTAATACACTATACTGTGTATATACATTAGGGTGGTCAAAAAAACGTAAAGTCGGAATTTGTATGTTTTCACCCCCTAGGATTGTTCTATACCGAAAAGTTTTCCATGTATTTTATATGGGAATAAACAACTTTTGGTAAAAATGGAAAATAATTCTTGAAAATCCATATTGTTCGATCGAAAAATTCCGGTTATCTTCAAGAGAACCATATTTAATACTAAAAATTGTGTATAGGCTCCCCCATTGCATTTTCTGAGGGTTTTGGCAGACCTAACAAATATACATAGTTACTATGAAAAAATTGTTGAATAAACAATTGAGTATTATTATCGGGAATCTCCTGAAGAGTAAACGAGTTTTCCGAACGAAAAATATTGACTTCAAGAATTCTAACCATTTCTACGAAAAGTTGTTGATATAAAATACATGGAAAACTTGAGCGCTTTGGGCGACCTCCAAATATTTCCAAAATAAAATATAAAAACAAGCAAGAAAGTCTAAGTTCGGGCGGAGCCGAACGTTAAATACCCGGCGCACGTATTAAATATATGTTTTCACCTTTCCGAAAGCTACCGCTAGATGGTAAGCCGGGGTTTATCAATTTTGAGTAAATTAGCGTCCTTAAATTTCGAATTATTGAAGTTTCAAGCATTTCTGAAATTTACCGTTATATGAAAAGCGGCCGTAATTTTAGTCCCATTCCAATAATTTTCAACGGTTTTCTTTTATGTGGCAAGCACAATAAAAATACCGAGTTTGGTACAAATTGGTAGAACGGTTACCGATATACATATATGTGATCATAAGTGGGCGGTAACACGCCCATTTTCCAAAATTTTACAATAAACGTATTTCTTGGTAAAGAATTGTTGCAAGCATCAATTTTGAATAAATTAGCTTCAATATTTACTGATTTATCGAAGATTTTGTATTTCTCTAAATTACCGTTATATGGGATGTGGGCGTGGTTGTCGTCCGATTTTAAAAATTTTCGGCCATTTAGTATGCTGTATCAAGGCCAACAACTGTGCCAAGTTTGGAAGAAATTGGTGCAGCGGTTACCAAGATATTCACATGTAACCATAAGTGGGCGTGGCTACGCCCATTTTCCAAAAATTTATAATATTCTTATTTTTCGTCTAAAAAGTATTGTAAATATCAATTTTGAGTGAATTATCTTCAGTAGTTACTAAAATATCGCAGTTTTCGTATTTCTGGAAATTACCGTTATATGGGAAGTAGGCGTGGTTACAGTCCGATTTCGCCCATTTTCAATACCAACCTACCTTGGATTAAGGGAAATCTACATACCAAATTTCGTTGAGATATCTCAATTTTTGCTCGAGTTATCGTGTACACGGACGGACGGACAGACGGACAGACGGACAGACGGACAGACGGACGGACAGACAGACATGGCTTAATCGATTTCTTTTTTCATCCTGATCATTTATGTATACATTTGTCTATATCTATCTCGATTCGTTTTGGCTGTTACAAACAACCGTTATGTGAACAAAATTAATATACCCTTGTGCACAAGTGCGCTCGGGTATAAATAGGGGTATGTTTTTTGGTATACAACAATCCTAGAGAGGTGAGAGTATACAAATTCAGAGTTTACTTTTTCAAATGCATTTTCGGACCACCCTAATGCCCATATGCCTGTTTTTGCAGAGCTCGCACAGTTCATCGCTTCATCATCTTTGGTACTGCCCGCCAGAAATTCAGAAAGGGCTATAAATCTTCCGCGGAATCTTTCTCTCGAATAATCCATGAGCCGTCTCATCAGATGATGTCATCGTGTGGATGGCCGGGCGGGCATGATGGAGGATTTATATACATATAAAGTGTAATTTCAATTCATCGATAGAGGACTTTCCTGCACAATCACCCACTCAGTCCAAAGTAGCACTTGTTGGCTAAAAAGATTCTTGGATTTCAAGACAGACAGAAAAAGTTCTTTACTATGGCAAAATCATTACTGTTAACAACTACACACGTGGGTGACTAGCCGCACAGCTCTGACCGCTTGTTTGATGGTGGTAGACACTTTGTTCGTCACCGCACCCACGAGTTTTGTTTGTGAAGACAGAACAAACGGCGCGCTGTTGTGGAAAATATATTGCTGTGACATCCCTGCAGGGAAACCGCAGACTAGTGAATCAAGTTTATAGTTCCGTACTAGATCTTTATCGCCAAAAGCGAACCAGTGCGATAGATAGTAGCTTAATCCCCACCAGTCCAAAATCAACAAAATGTGATACTTTAAAAAAAAAACTATTTTATTTTACTTTTTTTATTAGAAATCTATATCTAAGGTGACAAGTTCGGAACTATCGCAAAAGGGATGCAGCGGGGAGCAATTGGCACTCCCTAGAACATCGCCATATTAAATTCGCCACTTGTTTGCATGCAAAAGAGATTCAACGCGAACAAATACTGGGTCTTAATGTACTAGAAGCTCACCAGTTCAGAACTAGAGATTTTCCTACAGGGATACCCAAGCAATACGCACACCGTCCTCAAAAGAGTCACAACTCAAAATAATACGTTCATCAGAAAATGCGAAAAACTATTTCGTAGCACCTTGCTAATCATATGGGCAAGGGCGACTTTACCTTAGGTTTTTTTAACAAATTATAACAAAAATTTGCTCCAGCTTTTGCTGAAAGATAAATAAAAGCTCTGTGTACATTTTTTAACGCATAATTTCAAAAATGCCAAATTTTGAGTTGTGACTTTTTTGAAGACGGTGTGCGACTTGTTCGCTCTTATAGAAGAAAGTACCAGAGGGATTAAATTCTACACCTCTTATTATCTTATCTGAAATCAGGTTAAAGAAATAACACCATAGAGAGTCAACTTGTTTGGAAGGTCGTTTGGTATCAAACAGTTTGGAGAAGTTGTTCCCAATTATTACAGATTTGCTGTATGCGTTTGGAAGGGATAGGCATTTCAGATATCGCATCGTACGTGTACAGCCTTCTCTCGCGAGTATTTTCCGAGATTCGACATATGCTGAATACCTTTTTTATGGTGGATTGATAAAGTACAATCAATGCGTTGATGGTAGGCTTTAGCCTTTCTCTCAATACACTATAGTTAATACCTTATATCAGATTTAGGGCCGGTTGTTCAATGTCTGACTAGCACTAATCGGAGGTAGAAGCTCCGGTTAAATAAAACGACTGCTTTATCGATCACATGTTATATGCATGATGTCGAAAACGTATATAATGATGTTTTACCGGCAAGTAGTGATAATCAGACATTGAACAACCGGCCCTTAAACAGGCTGAATCACCCCCCAGGCCGTTAGAGGACTTTTCGTCTTGGAGGCTGAATTTTTCAACTGTACAAATCAGCGTGATACTGAAAAATCTGGATTCAGTGCGCATTAGGGCGAGATGTTCGTTCACGAAATGTAGCTGCCGACAAAGTCCCTTTCTCAGCACAAATACAGTCCAAAATTTGTATTTGTTTACATGACAGCTTTAGAGGTTGCAAGGTATTATGGCCTTCCAAGCTTGCCCCAACGATGGCTTCTCTTGGATGACGGTTATGTTTGCCTTTGCTCTCACGAGGACATTACCATATGCATGCCTCCAAAAACATTGCTGCCGCAATTCTCAAAGGGGCGGGGGTTTCTAATCTGATGAAATGTTTCATTGGCAAGGGTGTTTATTTGGCTAAAACCTGCCTGCAGTCATAATCTGGGAAAATTCGGAGCTATCATCTCTTAAAAAGGTCACAAATACCAACTAACTGATTGCTATCGTTATCAGTGCATGTACATACATATATGTATGTATGTATATATTGGTACAGTTTTCGCCGTCGTGATTAATATACATGCATATTTCTGTATGCATGTACATATGTACATAAATATCTATCGTTACTCTTCCCGCCATCATTGTCATCAGGAATATGGTACGTACATATGTATGTATGTATGTATACATCTATGGTCACAAGCCATAACAGCTTAAGTCGAGAGTTATAGCCCAGTTATGCATGAGAGTTGTCACATAAGAATCTGTTAAATGGGCTTTGCGTGTAAGCGGTTACGCAACGCATACCACTTAACATCAGTGATCGGACTTCTACCACATTGTGGTAGATCTGCCACTTTTTTGCGCATCTACCACACAAGGTCTGAAATCTATCACATATTCTCGTTTTTGAGTAGTTTTATTTTTGGTGGACATAATTTTCTTAATTTTAAGAGAAAAAAACACTAACAAAAGGCAGACTGGGAGGATAAAATAAACTGCAAAATAATAAATTTTCTCAATATTAAATTTTTAGACAGGAAACGGGGTTCAATTTTGTTAAATTGCAAAATATATGATTTATAAACAGAATTAATAGCGAAAATGTTAAAAAAACAGCGATTTTTTGTGAAAGTATTAGCCAATTTCAGGGCATCTAAAGTTTCCGAGGCGTTGTTTAGTTTTACTTGAGAATTGTCAAAATCGGCAAATCCCAAGTAGCGGTTTCTGGATCGTGCCACATGTGATAAAAAGAAAAGCTGGCAGCACTCCGCAAGGTTGCAGAAATCTTTCAAAATATGTTCGAAAAATATCTTGATATGGAAGGAACTGCTTTACACTGTCAAGGAAAAAAATTGCCAAAACTCAACGCAATTTTTAGCAACTTCAATCTTGCACTTTATTATACTAAAATTATTTTTTTTTTAATTCTAATTAAAATGTTTGCAATTTAGGTAAAACCTTGCAGAATTTTTTAAATTTTTGTACAAAGTTTGATATCTACCACATTTTTTTTCAGATTCTACCACACAAATTTTTTTTTAAGTCCGATCACTGCTTAACATGTAGAATTCTGTTGGGTCTGGATTTTTACGTAAAATGGTAAAGCAGTGCAAGCATGTATAACTGGGCTATTAGAGTTTAGTATAATGCGTCGTTCCTTGTATTACTTAAACCACAAAGAACTTTCTAATGAGACTTGATAGGTGAGTTACTGGCACCGAAATTTATTTCATTCGGGTCCCAGGCTGGAAATAAAACAGTATACTAAAGTCAATCTATCGACTCAAGCTGTTATGGCTTGTGATCACATACATACATATACATATGTATATGCAATGAGTATAAAAGTGTTTATCCCTTGCCTATACAATACCAAAATAACCGTAGCTTCACCTAGCCATGCGTGTGTTCATTGTGCGTCACTAAAGCACAATATTTTATTTCCAGCCAGTCGAATGCGTAGAAAGGGAAACAAGGAAGGAAGTGTGTTGTTAATGCAGTTTTTATAAACGTGTACTCATAGCTACTTGTATATTTTATTTAGAGCATACATATGTACATATATTGTAAAGGACAAATGATTGTATACCATTTCTTCAATTGCTGTTGTATATGTATGTAGCTGTAATATTGCCGGTAACAATCATTATTAACTTTTGTAGACCAAAAAATACCAGGAAGCAAAGCAAAGGAAGGATGATGACTTTATTGGTAATCGTTCATACGTTAAGTAATGTTTAATATATGTGCATACATATGCATACACATATCTGTATATATGAAAATTGATCCTGGTTTGTTCGGATGTTTAAAACTCAAAAAGTTCTGCACCGATTCTCCTGAACGAAGCCGAACTTTAAATACCCAGCGCATTAAATATAAGGGCTGTTCAGGATGTTGGGGAAATGGTCTTGGATTTGCAATTGGAATTGTATTTGCTAATTTTAAGCTTGCTGCCGTGGCAACTGTGTGCATGGTGTTGTTTGTGAATTTACAAATCCAACGAACATGCAAATGCAAGAGCATATAGGTTTTTCACCTTTCCGAAAACTGCCATTACTTGGTAAGCATGGGTGTAGGAGTGTTAATCCCGGGATTCCGGCCTTTTTTAAGTCCCGAAAATCTCGGGATTATTGCCTAGAATCCCGCGATTTTCGGGATTTGTAATTTACCCTGATGGAAATAATAGAAACGCCGTATGTTGACCAGTTTTGGCTATATTTCTTTTGTTTATTTAATATTTAATATTTTTTTATAAATGTGTAGCTCAATATACATACATATAATACCTTGCGACAAGCAATTTTGCACAAAAAAAGGGCGAAATATAGCAAAATTGCGTTCTTATTTTTTCTCTCTGGCGTCAGGATTTTTTAAAAGAAACTTTGAAATTTGAAAGATGTGAATTCATTCAAAAAATACTTTAAAAATTTCAGTGCAATGTACATAACAAACAGTATGGGTATCAATTGAAAGAGAAGATTCTGTAGAGCTAAAACAGATTACAGTTTTTGGTGCGTAAATGACGGGTAGGTATTGAAAATAACCTTTTATAATTTTTTTCCTAAATATCCTTGAAATTTTGCAATTCTTATTTTTGAAAAAATTATATGTTAAGGACTATCTTTATTAGCATAAAAATATAAAATTGATTAAAGGGACATTTTTAACCCCAAAAATTATTTTATTTGGTACACATATTTTTGTTTTACACTGCACTGAATTTTTTAAATAAGTTTTGGAATTAATCATATCTTTAAAATTGTAAAGTAATTTAAAAAAAAAATCATGACGTCAGAGAAATGCCCATTATATGCAGTTAATTATATGTAATATGAGGAATATAGACAAAACTGGCCAAATTAATGCGCCTCTTTTATTTCTGGCACTAGTATTATGAGCTTCTTTCAACCAGAAAATAAATTTTTTGACACAAATTTTTGAGGACTTTCATGTACGAGAAGTGTAAAAGACATTTGTATTAAACATACCGTATTTTCGGTCATATTATGTAACATAAAGTTTTCCAACTTTGGTCTATGATACACCATTTTAAATCGTTTATCAAATTTATTTGACCAATTTTTAAACACACTTGAATTGTTACCTATTTATACATATATATATATATGTATATATACAAGTATAGATCAAATTTCATTTTTTATGCTTGGCTGACTTTGTTTTACTGATTTCTATCAAATTGTTTTTGCCACATTATGGAATATATACATACATATGTATGAATGTAAATATATTTGTATATACATAGTATATATACGTATAGTATTTAAAGAATGATAAAGCGTAATTACGTAATGATACCCTATGGAGATTACCTTCTTCAGATACTAGCAATTCCAATTTATTAAAGTAACTTTCCTTATGCAACAACAATCTTAATTAGAAGTCATTCCAAAAATATTATGCATTAATTCACAAAATTATTAAAGGTAAGGATACATAACAAAGCTAACAGAAAACAAATCCCTATTTACACCTTTCTACAAATATATTCACCGCCATTACCAACGTAGTTGTGCCTTTGTCATTGACGTCATTTTGCGTTATGTAGTGTCGTATTCGGTTTCCGTTAAGCAATGCCGTTGCCAAAAATGTATGCTGTATTGATGCCTATGGCCTGAAGAGGTCCATATACGCAAACACTTCCCCTCCTTTACTTGCATTTATGAATACTAATACGTTGTAAATATGCATGAATACTTCACTCTTTCGTTGAGCAGTTTCCATAAATATCCTAGCCGAAAAATGGAAAAATAGTAAGAAATATGTGACGCATTACTTATAGTTGCCATATAAAATATGATCTTTTTAATTAGACTTCAAGCAGATCAATGGAATAATAGCTGACATCGACTCGCCAACAGTTAGCGAGTGGCGAAACGAACGAAACCAATGAGGTACAACCAAACTCGCTATCGTCCATCGTTGCTAGCTAACTTTGTTGTTGCGTCCACACATAAATTTTTTTGTTAAGCGACCGGAACTCAAACATATCGAGCAGAGAAGTGGCGAATCGATGGCGGCTAATAATAAACGACACGCTGAAGGCGTTTTGCGACTGTCATTTCAACAGATTTCCCGCGCGTGGGGGCTGCCGCGGCTGACCATGTAAATGTGCGTTCTACCACTCGGTACGACCTGGGTTCGATACCTGGCCCAAGCAACATCTAAATTAGCAAAAGACGCACACTACAAATTGGAGCAATGGGTCGGCTAAACACTTGGCTAAAGTGTAATCGCCAAATATTTATTTACTTTTGATCTCTTTTTTCAAATCGCTAAGAATGAAAATTCGTGGATTTATTTTGTATTTTTTTTTTATCCGGATATTAGGATTTTGTATTATGCGGATAGAGCTTCCAGCCCTGCTTGAAAGAGCGAGATAAATATAAATTCAAATTTATGCACAAAAACACAATAGTTATAACCACAAGATTTTCTTATTGGACTACTCTACCTACGTCGTAAGTAAATTTACAGAAAATATTTCGATATTGTTTTCCTTTATGGAGTTTCATATAAAATTTCACCATTGTATTAGCGTTTAAAACAATTTTGTTGCATATGACTAGGCGTTGTACCTTGATTTGTATGTATGTGTATGTTACTGGTTTACAGCATATTGCCATGATTTTCAGGAGACGAAGGCATACCACAAAATATAATTTACAGTTATAAAAGCCAACCCATCGGTTATCCTGTGAAGTATCTACATTATTTTCTAAGCATATTCTTTATATGTATGTTGTTTACTTGTACTCTGGGAGGCTGCGTCGGCATTTGTGAATTTTTGTATGACGCAAATGTATATGTATGCACATTAGACGTCTGCATGAATACACTCAAAACGACAAATCAATCATTTATATTCTAATTGATTGAATGTGATTGGCTTTGAATTTTATTGAATTTAAATGAATAGGTGTGTTGATATACATAAGTATCGACATAGCAACGTTCAAACGTTGTGAAACAAATTGAATGAATATGAATGACATTTTCTTTATGAATATGAATTTGTTTTTAAGCTTCCCACATACATACCTACATACATACATTTTTGTTACTTGAAAAATAGAACCATTGGGTAAAAATGGAATTGGTTTCAATTATCTTAATGCATAAATAATTATATTTCCGCTGCCTGGGTATATAACCCCGCACAATAAAACTTTGACTTTCGGTTGAGATATAGAGGTTATATTAGCTTGGCTGATCCATACGATCTCACATAGACAATTAGTTTAGTGTTACCAAGAAAATGGAGGCCTATAGTCATGATTCATATTTTACACGGCTTAGCAATTTGTTGTGCTTTGATTTGCTATTTCTTTTAGTTATTAGTCAGTCCTGATCTTTCGAAATCTGCCATGCATTCTTCACTCTGTGTAAGTCCTATCTTGAACGCGTGAGATAGATGAGACAGTGTCCCTTTAGAACCAAACTGGTATTTTACAATCCGCCCATGGAAAAGGTGATTAAAGCGAAGCATGGTTTTGGCTGTCAAAAGTCCATATTTCGTTTAATTATTATACCAGTATAACTTACAAAATTTTACCATTATCATTATACTCGTAGTAATAAAAAATATGGACGAAAAATCATACACAGCGACCATCGAATTCAATCCATATATATATATTTTTCCAACTAACTTTAAATGTTCGAGTACATACGTACGTCCATTCTAAAATAGCCGAAAAATATGTGTCCATTTTCTCAATGTCAATTTTATATGCACAGTTTTAATTTGCTATAAATGATTCTTCAATTCCCACTACCAGGCGTTCATGTGTATAGAACAGCAAGTTTTCTATACGGAAAAAACTTGTTTGTAGAAAAATATGTTACCAAAATGAGTTTGAACGATTTGAGTGTTTTTCATTCATTCATTGACATTCTTCCATTTGAAGGTAGAAAATTTAAACCGAAATGAATTTTCATAAATTACAAAATTCAGAACGCTGAGTGTTTTGTATATGAAGTAGAATATCCAAATGTACTGTACTCTGTCTGGCTGGAAGTTTGAATCAACTTATGCAGAGGTCTAATGTACATATGCGCTTACCTAAACATGCTTATCTATGTATGTGTGTATACATAGGTATATATATAAATAAAACAAGGCAATTCAAGGTCAAATAAATTGGCTTTTGACTCGCAAGGATAAAAGCGAAAAGTTGACTGGCTGTATGTTGACTCTATCCCAGCATCCGCTTACCGCTCTTAATACTAGAGTTTGGTGAAAACATTCATATATGCATTAGGCTGGGTCGCCAAATAAGTTTGTAATTATTGTGTTCCATTATTCCTGAAATCGGCTTACAGGTTATTCCTAAAATTGCGTTTTCAAAAAAAACGGTTCCATATTTTTAAGTTAAGAAAAAAGCGGTCATTTTTTCAATACTATGCTTTGCTTATTGAATGAAAAATACTAATACATACGAGTATTATTCATATATGTATAAATTATATACGCGGAGTGCCTAATGAGAAGATTATACACATGTATGTAAAGTTTGAGCATTTAAAAAGACTAAAAATTTTTTGTAGCATAGCAATTAAATAGAAGGCAAAAAAATAAAGCTAAAAAAAGCTAAATCAAAATTTTAATTATATGTTTTTGTTATTTTATGGCCTTATAACAATTATATTCAAAAAATTTTATTGAGCTTGAGGGCGTTTTTAATGAAAAACTTATTGTGGAAAAGCAACAATAATTTGGAAAAATGGTAGAAGTGATAGCTATTTCGGAAATCACCACATTTCCTCAACAGACCTCTTTCAGTAGGATTCGAACCGACGATCCCACTGACTCAGCCAGTTGCCTACGCACTGTGCTAGTTCGCCTTGTAAATTATCGTTGCTTTTTCCCCACTTTTTCATTTGTGGTGATTTCCGAAATAGCTATCACTTCTACCATTTTTTATAAGCTTTTATTTAACTTGGTCATCCCGCGCAAATCGCGGAAATTTCCAATCGATTTTAAACTGACTTCCCGACAAGTTAGAGGCTTGAAATTTTCAGCATAGTTCCAATCACGATGACAATGCAATTTGAAATATAAATGAATTCCCCATATGGTCCAGGGATCTTGATTCAAAGGCGGTCAAAAAATAGTAAGATTTATGGCTAACAGAGCGTGTTTTGCCAAAGAACGTAAAACCACTATAAAATTGTTAAAGCAGCCGGCGCACCGTGGCGGTAGTGTAGCAAAGCTATTTGTAGTAAATTGTAGACTCCAGATGTCGCCCCGCCAGAAGAAGTTAAATATTGCGCCTAAATATATGCCATGCTACAGCGGAAATGGACGACACGCCATTTCTTTAAATAAAATTAACTGCTGCTATATGTATGTTTATACAAAACAAAAGCAAACAATATTTTGCTTGCCAAGTCTTCTGTTCTCTCTCATTGCAAGTTGAATTATTTTAATATCTATTGCAAAATTTTGTACATAAAATAAAATAACACTTTTTAATATACAAAGGTTTTATAAATGGACTAAAATTATAAAATGAAATAATGTAAAAAAAATATTTTTTAAAAACAAGCTTTTATTCAACCTGTACAATCAAAGGAATAAAATGAAGTAGAGTAACAAAAGATTTTTTAGCAAGATAATTTTGTCAAAACTGCACTAAAAT
>NW_023458560.1:53657590-53695826 GCF_013731165.1 Rhagoletis pomonella
ATTTTAGTGCAGTTTTGACAAAATTATCTTGCTAAAAAATCTTTTGTGACTCTACTTTATTTTATTCCTTTGATTGTACAGGTTGAATAAAAGCTTGTTTTTAAAAAATATTTTTTTTACATTATTTTTTCAAATTATTGTTGCTTTTCCACAATAAGTTTTTCATTAAAAACGGCCTCAAGCTCAATAAAAATTGTTGAATATAATTTTAATTATGGCTAAGAAAAAAACCGAAATTAACAACTCAAATAATTTTGATCCTTATTATAACTTTAAAACATTGTCAATTTTTAAGATAAAAATTATGCATTCTTGTAAGAACAAATTATTTTGTACTTAAGTAAATATTTTTCATAGCTTCACGAAATCTAGGCAGACAAAGTTTTGATTCCACCTCAAGCCCCATCGCTGGAAAACCAATATTTTAGTATCCTCCCAACTAACTTAAAAAAGATAAAGTACTCATACTCTTTACCCGGTAAGTACAACTTGAGGGTACCTTGTCTGGCCAACTTCACCGCAACACGATTCTCTGCAATACCAATATGGCCTGGTACCCAAATGAGTCTAACCGGGAATAAATTCCCTTGTCGAAGTCGAGCAGTTTAACAGACATTCGACTGCTTCCTTGATGCTAGCTCTGCCTGATGATAGCGCCCTGCATGAAGAAATCGTCCATTAACACTTCCGTTATTTCCGAATTTACCGGTGTCGCCTTGCAACTACTTGTTCCCGTTCGCTCATTCCAAAAGGTGATGTAAGTGTCGAAAGACCTCAAAAACCACTCTACCCACACAGATACCAGATAAAGTCGAAGCCTTTATTTGTCTTTTCTGACGAGAGAAAATACAAACCTGCGCGATATATTTGTACTTTATCATCGCAAAGCGCACCTCTGAGTAACTTTTAAAAGAGTGCTTTTAGATGCAGATGAATTTGAATATGTGTATTCGTATGTATTAGGAGGGTATATTTTTTTAATTAGTACTCGCCGAAGTACATTCGTCTTTGTTTTTTATTCCATACCTAACACTAACAGTCGCACCCAACATTTTAAAACTATTTAAATTTGTAGTTAATATTTTGAGCAAAAATGAAAAGCTAAAAAAGCTGAATAATTTAAAAAAAGCTAAGAAAAAAGCTAGAGGCTAAACAGGATTTTTCCAGCTAAACTTAAATAAAAAAGGCTAAATCTAGCCGGAAAATAGCTAAAATGGCAACACAGATTCTATTATTATTATTGCTATGAAAAAGTAGAGCACTTGTCAGTGAAATCGGTGCACATTAACCACCTGCCTCCATATATTTGAAACACCGTACGTCGCCCGGCTTCTCTGCTCAAGATACACTTGACCCCCTGGTTTACCCGGTACGGGAAAAGTGGGTGGGGCTTACCACGCCGGTGCTTTCAAAATTCGGAATGGTAGCTAGTCCCGTGATGTTACTGAGCTTGAGGGACTCAGAGAGGGGCCACGTCTGCTCGGGGATCTTGATGTGCGCCTTTACTTCAGTAGCTTTGTTCTTTGTTCAGCAGTGTCTGCTGTGTAATTTTATTAAATGCTTGGGAGTGCCTGTTGCCTGTCTCTAGTTGGTCGCTGTATTCTCGAGAGGTTATTCGCCTCGCGCAAATGCTCGATGAAAAGCCCTGTATCGGAGAGTTCATCGCGTACCACTTTTTTTGCTCTTCGATGATTGCTGTTGTTATGGTATTTCTTTGTGTCCGTCTTGTTCTGCCAAATTTATTAGCCAGGTGCACATGTCGAGGGGATCTCAAATGTCTGCTGCGCCTTATCCCGACCAGACCACCGTTACTCCTCAATGCGGCCGGGTGTCGAGAAGACGCCGCTCGAATATAGCCGGTTTAGCCTCATGGCTAACAACCTAAATTTGGAGGTGATAGTTCTTGATCAGGGTGCGCAAGCAGAAGTGATTTAAGATTCGCCGAAGCCGCGTCAAGGTGCCAGCCCCAGCAGAGATTTTCCTAGTGTATGAAGAACTTGCAATTTAGACAGTTTTTATAGCGGTGCAAAGATCCTCATGAACTACCAGTGGACTGATTACAAACTTTTTGCTTTTCTTTTTAAGGGGAACGAGATGGTCTAACAAGTATTTGTGTGTATGCCTTGTAAATTGTTCACTACAATGCTCACAAATAAATACTTATGTCTACTTGGAGGAAGACATGGTTAGAGAATTCGCACAAGGTTATAGAAAAATACCTCGTGATTATTTAGACAGCAATAAAAAAAAAAATCCTTTAAGTAAGTAGCAGTAATTTCGCACATGTACAAATTTATTTACATGTATACATTATGTACATATATATAGAGATGTGTAATTAGCCGCATTCGAACATTTTCATATCAAAGCATTTATGAACAGAACAACGACTAACCTACTTTAGCTATCCTTGGCTCGCACTTAAATTTCTTTTGTTCCCATTTTCCCATATTTTTTGTACTAAAGACATATGTACAGACATACATACATATGTATGCACGTGCATATTTGATTAATGCAAAATGAGTTATAAGTAATATATAGATGAGGTGAGCTTACTTCGGATTCTTACCAGAGTTGCCTATACCTGCACTAGATCCTCATACTTTGCAGTGCGCATAAAGTTAGACCAGTAGCAAATGGTAGTATCGGTATATTAACAATAGACCACGTTTGAGGTTGTCTCAAAGTTATACGTACTTTGAATAATACAGCAGTATCTTAGCAAATTGTTTTATTAGTGCACATTAGAGGCTTAACCCTTGGCGTCTGGAACCACGCTTGAAGAAACCATATAATACTTCGTTAGATTGCTATCAAAGGAAAACACCAAATAAAGCAGCATATTTCATGAACTCAAACCTATTGTAAATCCACTTATGAAGTGCCACCCGTTCTTTCGCAGGTAACTAGGGTTCGATCATTCGACTTTTTTCAAAACCGGGTTTCGAGTTATTCGCAAGAAGGCAATTTAAAAAACCGGTTCATAATTTTTGAATTTAGAAAAAATCGATTAAACTGGCTATTGGGTTTTAATTTTTGGCGTTTTGACAACAACAAAAATAAGTTAAGAAAAAATAAATTATAAAAAATAAATTTAGTTTACAAACCTTCTCATCTTCTATGTACATATATATCCGTATTTTTGCTTAAGTGTATGTACATATTAAAGCTTTCATTATGAATGAAAAAAATCAAATTTTAACATGGAAAATGTTACTTGTCAATGTTATTGTGGCTTATTAACATTTTATTTTTAATATTTTTATTGAGCTTTGTACCACGATTGTTTATTAAGAGAAATTGAAAAAGCAACAAAGTCTAAGCGGTAGAAGTTATAGCAGCTATTTCGGAGATCACCACATCTCCTCATAAGACTTCTTTTTTTTTCTAGACTTCAGCAGGGATCGAACCTGCGTAATCGATGTTCAAAGTCAGAAGCGTTAGCCACTGAGCTACATATGTACATCCCGTAAACTCTTGTTGCTAATTCATTTTCCTTATTCAACCAACTACTATCAAGTGCAACTGATTTGCCGCTATTTAAACTCGACAGCGTGGTTGTTGTTGTCAATTTTATACATCCATTTGCTTATTTCCTTTTTTTTTTTTTGTATAGTTTCAGGCAGGCTCTTCCTAGACTATGTATTTGTCAATGTCATACGCCATGTGCGAATATGTACGAGTATATCCATATATATACTATACATGGCGTATGAGTAACATTCTTCCTGCTCATATTTCATTAAAAAAATATATATTCATATATATATACATTCACTATTTTTTACGTATCCATCGATTTTCTCGTCAGTAGCATTATTTCATTCGTAAAAGAACAGGCTTTAGTACAAATAAAAACAATTAATTTTTAAGCAAACAAACCGACTTCAATTCTCATATAAAAATTTAAGATTATCGTTACTTTCTTCACGGTCCAATTATCGGATCTAAACAAAATTAGTAGTACCCTTAAAGTACCACCTTTCCGATGAAAAAAGAATTATCGAAATAGGTTGACGAGGTCCAAAGTTATGCGGTAAGATACTTACAAAAAAAAAACGAAATTATTCCGAGGAACTGATAACCTTCTGCTTTTCGTGAAGTCGGTTAAAAACTTACAAAAAATCTGTTATGTTTACATTTTTTCTTGTTAAAATTTAACATTTTTTTCATAAAAATGGAAATATCTTGGGAAAGTGACCTGATCTAGAAAAGCAGAATACATATTCGAAATCTACGACTCAAAGTTAAGTTTAAGCGTTTCGACGTTTGTTTGTGTAATTTCAAAACCTGAGATTTTCCCTACAATGTTATTAAAGAAATTAATCCCCAATAGTTGGTTTTCTTACAGTAAGATAAGTAGGCACTGGGTGAGTGTGGGCAGGGCTGAAGTAAGGCTACTTACTGATTAACTCACTAATTATTATGAATTTGGAAATTTACGGTGATTTAATAACTTAAGAATATTTCAGTGACTTCTAGATATGATTTTCGTAGGACGGTTTTATTGTAAAGAAAATATAAAAATGGTGCAGGTAAGCTGAGGGAGATCGGGAGACCAGGTTTAGACTTGTGATCGAGTTAGAGGATTAGATGAGGCAGGGATTGTCTTTATTACGAGTATTTATACGCACTTCATACGCCTGATTGATTTAAAGATTCGTTAAATAAGGATATGAAGTTCCCTAACTTGATGTTATTTAAACTTTTAAACTAGCTTAAAATAAGATTAAAGTAATTGGCACGTAGTCGTAGTCGAAATAAAGTCCACTGAAAAGTTAGTTGCAGTTATTTTTACAGGCATCCCATTGGTAGAGGGCTTCGGGTGTACGAATTTGTTGTAACATCAGGAGTTGAATACTTGCTCTAGCTGCCAGTCTCTTAAAATGTCCTTCAATCACGTCGTAAGCAGATTTCCCATGCGAATTTGCAACAAAGTTCAATTCTGCCATATCCTTGAAGGGATTTTCATGATTTCAGACCTTTAGTAAAGTTAATACGATTTATTCATATTGTTTTTGATTTTTACACACCTTTCCTCTTTCAAAAATATACAATTTCATAAAATTTCAATGTCTATTTATCATATTGCTCTAGCGTTAGACGATATAGAGTCCAAATGCATAAGTAGCCCATTATGCCCATTTGGATACTTGAAGTTGACATTATAGACAATGTTTTTATGTAAAAATAAAAATTTTTTAAAATGCTATAATCAAAAAAAAATCAAAAAGAATGAAGAAGAAGAAGAAATGTTTACTTAATTTTTTTTTTTTACATTGCACATTAATGTAATAAATGCACAATTAAAGCCCATAATAAGACGGAAGAAATATATTTTGTTTCATTAAGCTGCGTTAAAAGGTTTCCAAGATACAGCACTTTAAAGAAAGGTATGCATGACGTTTTCTTAAAATTTAAATCCCGTGTAAATAGGCAACCCTACGTCATATCGGCAATATATGCTGCACGTATATTCATGTCACCTAGACCTTCAATCTCTTCAACTTTCATCCAAATCTATAGAGGTCGCGCACAGAGGTGGCCGCGGTGACATGAAATGCCTCTTATGTAGGGCTGCCAGACGTCCCGGTTTTCCCGGATATGTCCCGGTTTTAGACTATTTGTCCCGGTGTCCCGGTCCAACCTTAAAATGTCCCGGGTTTCGTTTAAGTGTCCCGGTTTTCGATTTGATTGCACAAATTTTGCATAAAAATGACTACACTGAGAGAAAAAACGCGTTGTAATATTAAGAAAAATTTTATGAATTTACTGGGGGAAATAACGCACAGTAAACATGAATATTTTTTATTTGATTATCGTTTTAAAATGTTCGAATTTAAAAACAATACTTTCATACCACGCACACGTGGTGTTGAATCAAACTGAACATTTGAATACACATTTACATGTCTGGCTGTAGCTGAGTGCACGAAGATGCTTGCCACAATTTACTAATTTCCAGAGCGTCACGGTTCAAATCCCATTACAGGCAGCAGTTAAGTGCAAAGCGCTCCATTTTAATATTGGCGTATTTGAATTGAATATTTCTATACTAAATACTAAAATTGGTATACTTAAATTTATTACGAGTTGGGTTGGTGCTCTTTCATATGCGAATTTTTTTAAATTTAGCACGTTTTGCACAAGCAATAGTTGATGATTAATATAAGTATGTACCTAAATAATGACATGCACAGAGTTTTACAATTATATTAAGCAAAAGCCAGATGTTTTGAAACAAGTTCACAGCAACGAAACAAATGACTGATATTTTAATGTTACCTTGTATTTAATTTTTTTTCTTTCCGTGAAACCCAAAAATTACAAAATTATTGCCTCGGACACTCTTTCATCAGATCACAATTTCTAATCAGATCTTTTAGAAAAATTTTTAAAATGTAGCTTTTGAGCCAATTAGTAAAGTGCAAGTCTGAAGTTGCCAGAAAATGTCGTTGATTTTTTCCAATTATGGATTTATTTTTTGCTTACAGTGTCTTCCACATAAAAAAATGTCGAACTTAGTTTGTATGGAAGGAACTCTCAGTAAAAACAATACCAAAAATCAACTAAATTTTTATGGGCTGCAAAACTTCATTTTCAAAATTTTTATAAAAAAAAGTCTGAATAGAAAGTTGCGAATTTGTATGCAAATTTATTGCATTTTCCCGAGTTTTGCACAAAGTTTAGAAATTTCAGTTTTATGTTTTCTGATGTATTGTATGTGTGTGTATTTTTATAAGGAACAAAAAAGGTACATGCATTGTGAAAAATTCTCTGTGCTTTAGTTGTGATAAATTGTTTTGTTTTGCTGGTGTACGTCGTAATGATCTCATGATCTCATGTTTTTATGTTTTTGTTTTTGTTTGTCAAAATAAAATTTTACTACATCCTTTCGTACGTAACTTTTGTCGAAACGAAAGGGAAGGGAGCGAGAGGCCTCTCCCCCCTTAAGTGTCCCGGTTTCGCAACAGAGATATCTGGCAGCCCTACTCTTATGTAAAAATAAACATGTAAAGAAGTCTAAGTTAGGGCGAAATTGAATTTTATATATCCGGCACACGATTAAAATATCGCTTTTTGACTTTTGGAATATTACCGTTACACAGTAAGCGGGGATATTTTTTCCACGATGTGTGTGTGTGTGTGTGTGATAAGTTATGTATATGTAGTCAAAAGTAGGCGCTGCTATGCCTATTTTCTAAAATGCGATAGTAATTTTATTTCAGGTAAGTAAGTATCAACTTTGAGCAAATTAGCGTCCTTAGTTATTGAGATATCACTTTTCGTATTTCTTTAAATTGCCGTTATGTGGCAGGTGGGCTTGTTTATTGTCTGATTTCAAAAATTGTCAACCCTTTTTTGTTAGCCTAAATTCAACAGTTGCGCAAAGTTTAGTATAAGTGGTTACAGATATAACAACATTTACGTAATCATAAGTGGGCAGGGTTACGCCCAGTTTCCAAATCGCTTTAATAATATTACTTATTGCTAAAAGGCTACTGTAATATGGGAAGTAGGCGTGGTTATAGCCCACCTTTGTATATTTCATTCAGTACCATTTCTCCTTAGCCTAAGGGAAATACCCATACCAAGTTTCGTTTAAATACATATGTACCTAAATTTTTCATCGAGTTATCGTGACACACACGCGCACAGTGGTCTGAAACGATAATCTAGAGGGAAAACATTATTTAACGAATTCCCTTTGCATGAATATTTATAAAATTTAGTATTTGGGACTCTCCTATTACAAAATTATATAAAATGGTTAACATTGAAAATGGCGGATCCAATATATTTTTAAAAATATTTTTTATGAAATTCAATATTTACAAAATTTCGGTTGGCTAGTGCGGCTTTTTTGTAAAAATTCAAAAATTCACAATTAAAATTACGAGTATCAACTCAAAAATATATAACAATCAAATAGATATAAATATAAATGAGATTATGCGAAATAGAACCTGCCAACAAAAATCTCAAATCGTTTTATGTGGGGCGGACGTAGGCGGACTCAAAGTTTATAAAACAATAAAATATAATAAAACAGCAGTCACAGCACAGGCAAAAAATAATAGAACTTTAAAAAGATAATTTTTTAATCAAAGTTCTTGCATTCAACGAGTTAAATTTAAAATCTATATTAATACGAAAAAATTAAACCAATTGACATTTCTTAGAGAAATATGCCACACTTACACGAGTTTGATGCTTCCATTGCAAAATATTATGTAGAATTGTCGAGGCACTTCAATAGCTTGTTATAAAAACTATATAAACATTTTATATCTGGTCAAAAAGTTTGAAATTTTCATAAAATTAATGGAATTTTTATCGAACTTTCCAGGCTTTTGTACAAAGTTTGGGTTTTACGTTTTTAACTGTTTTTTTTTTTTTTTGTACTATGTCAACATATTTTTATAAAAGAAATAACACAAATTATTTAACATGCAAAACTGTGAATATTAACAGTATACATTTTTTATAGGAGTGTATCATTTTGGCTGTCAGCCACTGTACATATACATTTCACAATAATAATGTCAGAGAACAATGGATATGGTTGCCTGATCTAAAATGAGCTGTCCAATGTTCATTTTCTTTTATTTTAAACTATCAAAAAATGTTCAAATACAAAATAAGCTGTGTAAAATTATTTCTTAGTTATAGTAAAAACCATACTATGGAGTAAAAATGCTTGTTGAAGAAGTACTCCAGAGTACTGTTACGAAGTCGGTTTCAAGCCTAAACGTCGAATTATTTATGCGATCTCATTTTTATACTATATGGTATACTAAAACATAAGATATCTTAGGTATTTTTACATTTGATATTATCTATAGATTTAAGCCCAAATCTGACTTACCACAGTAATTTGTCGCATAGTGCAATTGTTAATCAAATAACTTAATTGAAATCTATGAAACATTTCATTAAAATCTACCATTAAAATCATAAAACTATGAAAATATTCATAAATTCATTCATTTAGTTCATATTCACGGACTTCGTTCATACATTTTTGGGTTAATGAACGCCGTTCATTAAATCTTTATGAACCTGTTCGTTGGAACAAAATCAATTATTATTTTCATTAAAATTAACGCACAAATTCATTTATTTTATATACGTTTTTGGTTCCGTGTACAATTTTTACGTCGGCAGCAAGCAAATAGAAATTGTGTGGATTTACTCCATTTAAATGTTTTTTTTTTTTTAATATCAGCTAATGTGTTACGCAATCGAAAACAAAAATTTTTAATTTGTCACTTCACCAAAATCACAAATGCCCCTCTAAATTACCGTTTCTGACCTCTGTGAGATGTGGCTTGATCGATTTCTCTTTTCGGTCTGAGAATTTTGGTCACGGTGGCCACAAAATAAATCAAAAAGGGGCCATTTCGATGAAGAAGGGACCAAACATTTATTACCATTTAAATTATTCACATATGTGCATTAGGGTGCTTTTTTCGCGACTATTTTTTTCCTTCCCACCTCGAAATTTTGTCGGAAATAAATTAAAAAAAAAAATCGCTGAATATTTTAGCCCTTAATATTAATATTAATTGCTAGGCCAAAGCCTGCAAAGATTTCCCGTTTAAAATACACTGAAACTTAGATTTTTTTCTTCAAAACTCTACAGCATGGATAATATGATACGAAACTCTCTCATTTCGCTTCTAAGAATGCCCCTAAACTCGTTTTACGACTTGGCAGCACAGAAAGTTCAGGGGGCGATGAACAGCTACCACTAGTCAAGTTTAAAATGCACCACTTTGAAATCAGGGGATTTATTTTACATGCAGTTATAAAACAAGCGAAAGTGCAGCGTTTATAAGTCAAAATACTTTTACTCATTATTTAAGAATTTTATAAAACGCAAGCACAAAGCAGGTATTTAAGTTTTTCGATTTTTGAGTGTTTTACTTAATAAAGGACGATCTCCCACAATTTCTTAATAAATACCCATACATATATTTCGTGGCAGTGGCACTATTGGAAGATGTTATGAAAAATTAACCTTTTGACAGCGTTCTCACAAGAAAAAGAGTTTCGTATCATATTATCCATGCTCTACAGCGCAGAGGCATTTTATGGTATACCATAATGGTCAATGACAGGGTTTCTTCAGAATTGAATGCTCTACATACTCTCGTTTTTTTGCCCCTATCTCGTAAATAACAAGAGCTACAGAAAAATGTAAATGACAAAATTGTGAGGAAATTCAATTTGCTACAAAAAAGTAACACCAAATCCGTTGATTTTTGAAATTTTTTCTACATACAAAGTACGTTCGAAATTTTTTCTATACGCATGTCCATTTTAATAGAAACGCTTAAAATACAAACAGAAGACAAAAGCTGAAAGTTCTTAAATTTTCTTAGCAGTGTGCATTTATCGATAATTTCCGGTGCTAATAAATGTTCAGTGTTAAATAAGGCGAATTAGAAGTACTACTTTTTAACAAATTTTATTAACCCTTAATTAGGCGCATGGGGTCAAGGCCATTTCAAGCTGAAAAAAAAATATTCTTGGAGTGCTTGGAACGTGCTCGCGCTCTTTCTAGCTTCCTAACTCACCGCGGGGTATGTAAATAAGTCACTGCAAGAACATCGGCGTGTACGCATGTGTCCCTACTCTTCTAAGTCCTGACCCCATGCGACCAAGTACGTAACATTTTTTGGGGGAGTTAAGTTTTAAATTTTTTTTTTTTTAAGTTTGAAGTCGAAAATATGTTTTTGTTTTTTTTAAGTTAACGATAATAGAGTACTTTAATGTTTTTGATAATACACACTTTTTTTTATTTTGAAAACTCTTTTTCCAACCCTTTTATTGGGGTCACTGGGGACCCCATGCAACTAATTGTGTGATTTTCTTTATGCGCCTAATTAAGGGTTGAAATTGAAAATAAATAGAAAATTAAATAGAAAATATTTAATATTTATTGAATTAGAAAAAGGACTATTTTGCAAAAGTAGGGTCCAAGGGACCAACGAAAACTTATGGGACCAGTTTTGGTCCAAATGGACCAAATGTGGCAACCGTGATTTTGGTACGTACATAGGTATGCTTGTACGTAAGTCTCTAACGATCTCAACTCCTTTAGGCAGTGCATAAGTGCCCAAGTGCGCTCGGGTTTGAGAATAGTAGATCATTGACCAAAGAGTGTTGGGTGGATTCGCCAGTGTAACGCATAACATTTATTGGTGGTTTACGAATCGCTATTCATTGTTCGGACAACAAAGAATATGACAAAGTCCGGGTGACTGACTCAATTCCGGCGATTGAAAAATTCACACTCGCCACGCTCTATCATTTAGTATCTCAGTTAATTTAGTTTTATCACAGTTGGTGACTCGAGTTTGAGCACCCACAAAGCAGCATCATTTCTTATGAACAATCTTACTGAATTCGTGTTATGCGTATATGCATTTATGTATGTACATATTTGAGACTGTTGGCAAAAGTTCAAAGCACTTCACCAGCTGTTTGAGTTTAACCACGGCAGTGGTGACGAACAAAGGCGTGTGTTTAAATTAATTAATGCAAAAATACAACACTTACTCATACACATACATACCATACGAGTAGGCACTTACCCAGCAAGACGAGGCTGACTAAAACAACAACAATCGGGAGAAAAAATGTATACTTTAAAAGTTCAATAGTTTTTGTCAAATCATGAGTGGGAGGGATAGGAAGGAAACCACATGCATTGATGAGAGTAACAGATGATGGTAATTTTTTGCCTGCGATCCTAATAAAAATGACTACATCGATCTGTTAACGAATAAGGCCACATTCTATCAGAAGTGTTGGTCTTAAATCCCACCAATTGTCTGGTACAGTTCTTGCTGGGTACATGTGTCTGTATGTTACATAGTATGATCGAAATCTTGAACAATTACTAACAAAGTGGAAATTATTTACAAATCAACTACTCGGTCAATTTGTTGCGATTTGAAACTTAAATGACAATTCGCCGAATTCGGTTATTGTTGTTTTTCAACGGTTGCCTGCAGCCGATACTATACGCAGTAGATTTTTATATGTACCTACACTCCATGTACAAAAAATACATTAGGGTTAGATAATTTTCTAACGAAATTTTATCATCAAAACTTATCAAATTTTAAGCTCGTTTTACAAGCAAGTAAATGGGCATGGTGAAACGATTATATATGGTTATTCAATAAGACGACAGATTTTCTTTTATAAATAAAACAACAAAATTTGTCGAAATGTTTTTTTTTTTTATTTCATCAGGATTTAGTGACATCGTCGCACTTGCTGTGAATCCTACACGACTTTAGCTGACAATGACACTGGTGACAATGTCATGCAGGTGTACTCCTATCAAAGACTTATAACACACAAGGTCTTGCAGTGGTCACTTATAAAAAGTCCATTGCAAGATACTGTCGTTGAATGTCATCAATTATCACCGCATGATAAAGTCGTGCAGATGACATCAACGAGGAAATTACTATTTCTATGAAAAGGTCATAAACGACTTCTATATAAACGCAACCCAAAGTCATTTAAGACGTTACTTTTCCGTACAAGATACTTAAGAGACTGATACATGACATTCGCTACGGGGTACATATGCAACTCAATATCTATTCATTAAATACAAACTACGGCTCATCTGGCAACACAGTTTTCATAAAACGTTTGGATCCCTTTTACGCGTTGTTCAACTGAGTATCGCTCCGTGACTAAGTTTTCCAAAGCCTGTAGTACCAATTGTCTGAAAAAATGCCTTAACAAATCACAAATAATTGCTGCCAAATATCTGCATCACCCTTCAAGCATCCATATATATGTATTTAACTACCTAAGGCCCAATTTCAAATATATATTTAAACGGCACTTAATTTTAATTTTGGATTGTTGTTTAAATGCCATTTAACTTTCGTTGGGTTTCAGATCAACTTTATTTAAATATGCCAAACAAGTGGCAACACTGTTGTTTGCTCCTTGAAATTTTTGTTGCATTTGCTTGTTTGTTTACATTTTGTACTGAACAGATGATTGTTCTTTAGCAAGATAGATACAACTACCTACCTAAAATCTTGGTTCTTTGTTATAAACACAGGATTGCATATCTCATATTTAAATAGCCAATATTGGCCTTTTAAGTGCATATTAATCTCTGATTAGTGATCTGAAAATTAATTGTTGAATTTAATCAACAATCAGTTCTTAAATAGACCATCTGAAATTGGGCCTAAGTGTCTTAACCCATTCCTTCTCATGGTAGCCCTGAGCCTACTAAACTCTACATATTCTATATTTGAACTTTTTACATGGGGCCATGGGCTTATTCATTAGAAGTTGTGAATTAATTTGATTTCAATCCTAAATATTCCTCAAAACTTTAAACTTTAAGGATTATTTGACCTTACATCGAAAAAATTCGGGATACACATAGCAATACAAACGTACACACATACATGCAATCTATTTTAAGCCACATTATTATTTTATCTTTCTTAAGCGTTCCATTTTACAACAAATACCGTTTTGTAATTTTAATAGATCAACCCTAATACATGCAGTGGGATCGTGAACGAAGCCAAAGCTTATTTATTTTCTTAACCCAACATTAGCGGCGTGCATTGCTTTCGTTCGTTTTCTTTTTGATGGCGCTTAACTTGCTTGATGCACACATTTTTCACGAATGATTCACTTTTACTTACATCCAACTGCAGCAGAATTTATTGGCTTGCATATTGAAACACCTCAAAGAAAAGGCGCCGAGTATGGATGCCTTTGTCCACACCTCACCTTGTTTATATGTATGTATTATAAAATTGCTATTGTAAAAGCAGGAAATATTTTTTTCAGGAAAGGAATAATGTATGCGAAAAAAATGCATGTCCCAAGCTAAATTACATTTGCAACTGAAAATACGGAACATACAATATTATATAAAAGAACTACTCAATTACATGTCGATTAAAACAAAAAGGTACATACATATGTATGTATATACATATTAAATTGTAAAAATGCGCCTAGTCCGGGATGACTCCGCAAGGGAACATGCGACTAATATTTATTTATTTATTTATGTACCTTTTTTGTTCGATCATGACCTATGAAAGGACTAATTGTGGCCTTTTATACCAGAAAAACTAGTCGCTTTAAAAAAAAAATAAAAAATTTGTCTTTCCGTCGCAGTGGGGGCCTCCCTCTTCCGCTGCTACCACCAGCGGGTGCCGAGTTTAATACTTTCAGAGCTGGAGCGACGGTGGCCATTCGAACGACATGCCAACGGAGCCGCTGTATTTTAATTCGCTGCACTATGTCCATGTGCAATCGTCTGCGGTACGCGCCGTCGCCAATGCGTAAAGGACCGAAAATCTTCCGCAAAATCTTTCTCTCGAATATTCCAAGAGCCGCCTTATTTGTTGTGAGTGTCAAGGGGCTCTTGTAAAAAAAATTTTCCTGAGAGGTCCAGTTCTGCAGCTTTTTTATCTCCTCCAACATCAGATTAAAGAAATCACATGAAATTGATCTCGACTCGGCTTCGCAATTCTGACGGAGCTAGTGATATTGCTCAACGTCATTTTACACAGCCGTATCAGTTTCGCGGGGATGCCGAATTCAGACGTCGCGGCGTATAACTAGGCAACTCCTTTTAGTGCTGTCGAAAGTGGCTTTCAAGTCGACAAATAGCTGGTGAATGTCGATCCTTTTGTCGCGGATTTTTTCAAGATGTCGCGTATTTTGAATACCGGGTTTATGGTGGATTTGCCAGGTCTAAAGCCACACTGATAAGGCCACTGACGGTGGGCTTCAGTCTTTCACACAATACGCTCGATAACACCTTTAAACCTATTTTTAGCTGACTTTGTTCTGGGTGTAGTTGCGACTACTTATTGCCCGATTGTACCCCATTGAAACTTACCCCGGAGTACTCTATTTAGAGAGTAGTGACACAATTTTGTGTACGGTATGCACATATGTACGTGCATACCAGGGATGTTGCGAATATTTGCATTTCCATTCGTTATGCGAATGATTCGTATCATTTTACACATTCGGGCACAGAGTCCACTCTAATATTATTGAAATTGCTCTAAGTCTGTCCAACCAAGGTGCGGACAATAACCGGCTCTTAGCTTTAGGCGCTAAACGGTTAAATTGTATATATATCAAGCAACATTGATGGGCCTGCAACAAGTACTGCTAAAAGTCTTATAAGCAACCTAGACATAATTTTAGATTCCTCCAGCGAAAACGAAGGCTCGGATGTGGAATCTGGAGACATTAAAAAATGTGAAATAAAAGTTCAATTGACGGCCTATCTTAAAGAAAAACGGTCTCATCTCGGTGAAAATCCTCTCGATTGGTGGAAAACTAAACGAAAATACGACAAATTGACAGAATTGACGCAAATATTTGAGCGCTCCACCCGCCGTTCCGAGTGAGCAATTGTTCAGTGCAGCCGGCCTTATATACTTACGAGCCTTTAAGAAGTCGCCTCATGGAAGAAAAGGCAGCACAATTACTTTTATTGAAATATAATATGCCCCTGTTGAACTTTGACTACTAGATTAAAACACTGTACAGGTTAAGCACTCGTTCAATGTTGTAATAATTTACAAAATCTTTACTTAAGTTGATTATAGCTTTTTTAATGTTATTCCTAACATTCGCATTCGCAATCCGAGAATTCGCGTTTGCGAATGTGAAAAATATGACATTCGAAACATCCCTAGTGCATACATATGTATGTAGATGAATAACATGTATGTACATATGTAGATCAGGCATGTGTATACGTGCACACTAGTGTGGTCCAAAATAAGTAAAGTCGAAATTTTAAGGCACTCTGCCCCTAGGATTGTTCTATTCTTTTATTTTGAAATCAAAAAATATTTAGAGGTCGTTCAAAGCGCTCAAGATTTTTCGTGTATTTTATATGGGGAAAAAACAACTTTTCGTAGAAATGGTAGAGAATTCTTGAAAATCAATATTTTTCGATCGTAGACCTTCAGGAGACTTCCAATAACAATACCCAATTGTTTATTTAATCATTTTTTAATACTAAATATTTTTTACATATCCCCCATTGCATTTTCTGGGGGTTTTGGTGGGCCTATAAAATATAGTTACTATGAAAAAATTGTTAAATAAATAATTGGATATTGAACGCTTCGAGCGACCTCTAAATATGTTTTGATTTCAAAATAAAAAAATAGGGGTATATTTTTTCGGCATAGAACAATCCTAGACGTGAGAGCATAAAAATTTATGATGCAAAGGCATGTATCAAGCTCGGACTTAAGGGATTGGAAGTGCAGCTAGCATGTTGCCCATTTTAATTGCTATATGTCGGTTTCCAGAGCAACACTAGACATCGTAATGTGTACATACATAAAACATTTCAATTCCTTGATTGAACAGGAGAATTAGTTTATACTTATAATAAGGTTTTGAATATTTTATAGTACAAAAGATATAATAAAAGCTGATAAGTTGTTAATACGTTTACAAAAATAATACGAAGCCACCATATAAGTCACGTAAACGGGCCGATTTTGTAAACTTTACCTTTTCATATAGTAGATACGAAGGAAGGTACAGCTTCTGACTTTAATGTTGTTCAGCATTTGGCAGCCCAACAGGTCGTATCTCCATTGGGATATGCGGTCAAATTTATGCAAACCATGCATATAACGAGTGATATTGTTAACAAGTAATTTTTAGCAAAAAAAACCGACTTCAACTCTCATATAAAAAATATATATATATATATCTCATGATCCACTGATCGGATCTTAACCAGATTAGTATGGGACGACCTCTGAGACACTACCTTTCCGATGCAAAAAGAAATCGGTTGACGTGGTCCAAAGTTATGCGGTAACTTACATAAAAAAAAATAAAAAATAAAAAAAAAATATTCCGACGAACGGATAACCTCGTCCTTTTTTGGAAGTCGGTTAAAAATGACATTAAGCTTATGAGCAGGCAGTACAACCAACATTTATTTGGCGCGTAAAAAGGTAACATTAAGCAATTTTTCATAAGTCAGAAAAATCTTAATAATATTTAAAAGACTTTAAAAGCGTACCTCATTTACATGATTCAATAACACCATATGGCCAAATCAACTTTTTTCTGGGTATTGAACAAAAGCTTGTTTTGAAAAGATTGACTCATAAGTAAAAAAGTAGTTTCTCCGTGTTTTGAAGTCAGCCTCCGAAATCGGGATTTGGGCCACCCAATTTTGGCCTTTGGTAAAAAATTATTTTTAATTATTGTATGTAAACAACTAAAAAAAGAAAAATATAAACATGGTCCGCGTTTTTGTGCAAATTCATATTACAGGTGTTATAAGGGGTCAAATGTCAGATCTTCGAAAAATTAAAAAAAATTACATTTCAAAAAATTTTGAACTGATTTTAGACCCCTTATAGCACCTGTAATATAAGTTTGCACAAACCAAGTTATATAACGTTTAAATAAGAACAAAAATAGGACCACGTCTGCATCTTTACTTTTTTTTTGTTTATGTACAATAACAAGTAATTTTTATCAAAAAAAAAACCGACTTCAACTCCCATATAAAAAAAAAAATATATATATATATCTCATGATCCACCGATCGGATCTCATGTATGTTACCGCATAACTTTGGACCACGTCAACCGATTTCGATAATTCTTTTTGCATCGGAAAGGTAGTGTCTCAGAGGTGGTCCCATACTAATCTAGTTGAGATCCGATCAGTGGATCATGAGATATATATATATATATATATATTTTATATGGGAGTTGAAGTCGGTTTTTTTTTGCTAAAAATTACTTGTTATATAATAGAATTTCTTACTAAGCTAAGATTTACAAAGTGAAAGGCTAAATAGCCGAATTCTCAAATTTTGAAAAAAACGTCGATTTTTCATCTTCTCTATATTCTTATGTTTCATCGATGTTCTAAGTAAAAATATTTGTGTAAACTAGTATTTACAAATATTTTAATTTGCACTCACATCTATATACAAATGAATGTACATATGTACATAGTTACATATGTATGTACACTCTTTATTTCTATTTCATGCTCCTTTGTTGACTTTTATTGGCCATTTTGTTTATCTAAGTGTTTGGGGAACTGTTGTGTAAACACTCATTCATTGTATCTATCAACATTTTCAACGATTAATATTTGTAATTACTGGAAGTAAATATTGTTGTCTTTTGGTATCATAAAGTATGTATGTCTACATACATATGAACACGTGGGCATGGTGGGTGAAAAAGCGACTTGTATGTTAGATAAATTGATCATATGCCAAAAATTACTTGATACGGCTGCCAATATTTAGCCTGTCAAGTGCCAAATTACCAGCCAAATGGTTATGCAAATGTCCCACCTTCCCGCTCCCCCCCAATGAAGTTGGTCAATAAACATTGTTGGGTGTATATCTAAGGAAAAAGTAATAGGATTTCCCTTTCCATTTATTCGGTCATATAATTTACTCATTCACTCATACATGCATACTAAGTGGAGCTCGAATATTTATGCTAAAAAATAAGCCTAAAAATATATCAGTTTAAATGAAACATTTTCAAATTAAATGAAACCTTTTTCAGGTTAAGCGAGATGTTATAAGTAATTTTACATTAAAAACAAAGATATCATTGCCCTCTAGCTCGTTTTTGTAACTCTCCTCTACTTGTCTGCTTATTTGTCTCTAAACCTTATTGTTTTGTTTATTTATTCCAGGGACACAACAGTTATAAATTTTATCGGAAAAAACCTTGTTCCATAAAATTTATTAGATGAGAAATATTTTTTATTTCGCCAATAAAAGTCATAACCCAACGTTTACTTTTTACGTTGCCTGATAACTGTTGTGCAGGATAAATACGTTTTCCGTCGCCAATAAGGGTTATTTCCCAACGTTTATTTTTTACGTTGCTTGATAACAGTTATTTACCAGCGTTTATTTTTACGTTGTCTGATAACAATTATTTCACTTCTCCTCTTTTATTTTCATAATGTTAATCTTCTTTTCCATCTCCGTTTTCGTCAATATTCTTATCTTACAACGTTTATTTGGCAAAGTAATCATAAACGTTGGGCAATAACTGTTATAAAGCAACGTAAAAAATACACGTTGGGCAATAACTGTTATCAAACAATGTAAAAAGTAAACATTATAACTCTTATCAACGAAATAAAAAATTTTTTTCATCTAATAACTGCTATGGAACAACGTTTGCGTTAAATTTCAGAATTCGGGCAACCTTTTTAATTTGTAAATTCGAGATAACAGTTATTGTTGGTCCCTGGTTTATTCATTACACTGTGCGACAAATGGTAGGTGTCAGTGATCGGGAAGGGTTCAAACTACCGGGGAAAGTTATATCGGTAAAAAAGAAGTTATACGTGTCCCGGCGTTTCGCTGGGTCCCGTCTAGGAATCGAGATATATATATAACTATCATATAGGGGAAATTGTCACCAGCGAAACGCCGGGACACGTATAACTTGTTTTTGACCGATATAACATTTCCAGCAACAATTACCGAAATTTATCACTCGAAGGCTAAGCAGAGGTGTCCTACGACCCACTTAGACCAAAGTCCTCTTAGGAATGAGCAAAGAAGATACCTACTAACTTACTGCAGTGTGCACAGGGCACTGGTCCATTGGTGTAGTAGTTGCGATGGCTCTGGCTCAAAAGAGACAGTCGAACACTTCCTGTGCGAGTGTCCCGCCTTTGCAAGGATGAGGCTAAAGACACTCTGCAAGCCATTCCTGCAGAATGTTTTAGAGTGAAGCTGGCTCTCGCTGAATGATGTACTGAAATTCATTAGAACCGCCAAATGGCTGTAGGTTGTACGAGTTGTGGAATCAAAATGGCAAACTTTCTCAACTGTCTATTTACACAAGATTACATCTGACTGCTGGTTTATAAACTAATTTTATCCATAAATATGTATTGTATTTTGAAGTGAATTGTTTTCGTTACTTTTTTGTTAAAATACATCGTCGCCTGGGTAAAAGATTATCGTAAGCGTCATACGTACGTGCGTAACATACGACAATCTTTTACCCAGGCTACGACATGTGCTATTTATTTTTGTACCGGCAATAAAATATTAGGGAACTAATTTTAATTGCATATTTTACTTGTTTATGGCGTATATTTCTGACTTTTCAATGCATATTATATGCGCATATTTTCGATTTTTTAGTGCATGAGATTCCGAGCCTTAGTTAGTACTATAAAACCCCCGTTTCTGTAACTCAATAAACAAATTCGCGTTGAGTTAAAAAAAGAAACAGTGAATTTGAAAGTTTCGACATTTATTTATTTTTGAGAGATGTTTATATGTACCACACAAAATTGTGTAAATCAGCAAATAACACTATGCGACAGTCAAAATCGGGATGGGATGAAACCAACGGGAAGAGAGTACCTCAATGGCCACTTGGCTATCCGAGAAGATATTCAGATGAATATTTAAGAAGAGATTTCGCACTAAATTTAAATGGTTGTAAGTCAAAAAAAGGGCCGCTGTGGTGTTGTGGTAAGAAATAAGCAAAAACAGAAGTGCATCTGCATTTTCACCTTATTAAATATATCCTAGCGAAGAAATATCAAGTTTTGTAAGTATTTTTGTTAATTTGCTGGTGTATATGAGCAAAATTTAGAAGATCGCCAAATGAAAAAAAACTGCTATGTAAACAAAAAATGCCGTCCACGGTGTATTTGACAGTTTTACAAGTTTTTACCCAAAAAGCGTTCCCGTACCTTTTGTTTTTTTTTTTTCTCTTTATCTGAGAGCAATTTTGGTTTTTGACAGTTTAACAGGTTTTATCCAGAAAAGTTGAGGAACAAAAGCTATTTATAAGCAACTTTGCATAACGGTCAAACCAAAAATTATGGACGTTAAAATTTTAAACCAGCTCATATTTAAGGATTAACGAACAATAATACGCCGTCAAAATAGTTTTAGCCCCACCCAACCAGAGCTTTGAAAATTGCAATTATTTTGTTTAGCAATCAATGATTGTGCAACCAATTTGATTGCAATGAAATTTATTGCTTTTTTTGCGATTGTAAAAATAACAATTTACACTCATTTACACGAAATTGATTGCAATCAATTTAATTGTAAGCACTTCTGATAGCAAACAATTTGATCGCAATAAAATCACATTTTAATTACCATTATGTTGTACTCTTGGTAAGTAAAAGAATTGATTCACGATTTGTTGTGTTTGAAACAAAATAATACAAATGAAATCGATTGGAATCAAAAGTGATTACAATCAAATTGATTGCAATCAAACCAGGTTGCAATATAAAGTATATTTTTCGATTGCAATCCAATTTAGTTGCAAATTTTTACGCTCTGCACTCAGCTTAATTCGGTCTTCAAAGGGTTAATTTAAATTTAATTTACTCTAGCCCAAAAACCATTTTTCGGACAAACGTAGTAGCACTTTCATTATCAATAAGGACATAGAATCAGGGGCCGTAACAGTTACAACTTTTATTAAAAAAATCACTCTTTAACAATTATTTTTTGACTTTTATTTAATTACTCTTTAAATAACCGTTATTTCTGACTTTTATTTTATAAATCGAAAATAACAATTATTCTTAATTTTTATTTAAATAATCCGCAAATAACATTTATTTATGATTTTTAAATTATATGTAAATAACAGTTATCGAAGACTTTTATTTATAAAAGTCATAATTAAAAATCAGTCACTGATCTTTATTTTTTTAATCATACTTATAAAAGTCATTTGAATGAGTCGTCCACCTTCTTAACTGCGAAAAAATGTTAATGACTTTTATACGATTGATTTAAAAAGTAAAAGTCGGTCACTGATTTATATTAATGACTTTTAAAAGTAAAAGTCACTGACTGATTTTTATTGAATAAAAATTTATTTTCAAATTTGAGTCTCGGTGCAAAACGAAATCGATTGGTATGTTTCACTTAGTTGTAGAACATTTCCTTCATAGTGAATTTTTCCATGACAGTTTTCATCAATAACTGTTATGTTCGGTCCCTGCATAGAATATAAGGGAGCCATAAACAGGGATCCTTGTTTTTACAAGCTTTTATTTAACTTGCAGTGCGCGCTTTCACTCATCAACACCTGGGTTCAAGCCCTGGTCAAAGACACATCACAAAAAATATAGAAAAAGGTTTTTTCTTAACAGCGGTCGTCCCTCGGCAGGCAATGGCAAACCTCCGAGTGTATTTCTGCCATGAAAAAACAGCTTCTCATAAAAATACAATCGCCGTTCGGAGTCGGCGTAAAACTGTAGGTCCTTCCGCTTTGTGTGACAACATCAAGGCGCACGCCACAAGTCGGAGGAGAAGCTCGGCCAAACACTAACATATGTGTAAGAGCCAATCTATTATTATATTATTTAACTTGCTCATCCTGCGGAAATTCCCTATCGATTTTGTCTATGATCTTTGGTTATGTTGTATTCTGTCAAACTGGTACTCTCGCTATAGTTGCGTTCCAGATCTTCACGATATTTACTATATTCACGATTTGCTGGTTTTTTTTTACAGGAAAGCGTTCCAGGTGGCAAAAAACCTGTAAGTCAAAGCACTTTTATGAGAGTAACTTGCACTCTCTCTCAGTCAGAAGTTGCAGGTTTTAGTCCGAAGGTGTTTCCCACTGTCCACAGAAATCTGGTCACCGTATGTATGCCTATCACAGGCAAGTGTTTATGCCACGAGAAGTGCCCAATCAAAAGTCCCGTAAGTTGTCAGCAGACCATCCGAGCATGAGGACAACATGAGTTTTGCTCACCTCCAGCCCCTCGAAGTCTCCCATATTCACTCAGTTTCTGACGGTCTTCCATGGCCGAAGGGAGGAGTGCTCCTGCCTCTTCACCTATTTTCCATAATGTTTTCATGTCCTTGAGCATTGCAAATACCTCGGCTTCAAGTGAAGATTGCTTCCATTACTTTCAATATAGACTCTAGATCCTGACCCACGTGGATTAAGAGTAAAGCCAACACTCAGCCTCAGACATTTACGTCTAAATCTCTGCCTCCAGCAATTTCCGGCACCCTTCACACTGTATCATATCAGCACACATTTCCCTTGAGCCCTCAGGTAACCTTAAGGGGCATCGAGAGCAACCCCACGCCTTGTAAGGAAATCTACCGTCGATCGTTCTTTGAAGTTTGGTAAGCAAATTTGCCATGCTATTGACTGAGAGGCTGCTATACCACACCACAGATTGATAGCTGATTATTGTCCTACCCTACCATAAAGGTATAAATCCAGAGGATTCCTACAGGTGGCAGGCCCCGCGTTTTACCAAAAACCTGTTTTCATTGCCAGAACGCTGTGAAGCGTTTGGAGGTTCTGCACTTGGTCTTTCCATTTTGTTTGTGGGCGTCCTTGCTCTCGTTGTTCATTCATGGGTCCCGAGTCAGTTGCCTACCTAATAACTAAAACATCCCTGAAAACATTTCTATGTTAAATATATGTAAAAGTTTCCAAACTGGCATTTAGGGCATATTTAGATACATATCGTTACCTATATTGCTGAAACACAAAAAGGCGTAACTAACTAAAAACAGAAAATTCACTTTTTGATTGATTATGATGCATTTCATCGAATTATACGTCCGCGCATCGTTTTATGCAGTAACAAATTTTAGTGAGTAAACTCTAAAGCGTGGGGTACAATTGGGCATTAATAAGGCGATTAATTAGTTCTCGAGAATATGAACGCACATAGACCATGAAAACTCATATGGCATGCAGACAGAGTTTTCACTTATCAAACCTTATCACTAAAGAATGTATGTTAATGTGTAATGTTATATGAAAATGTAGAAACTAACAAATCGTATAATTTAATTTATTAATCATTTAAGACACTTGCTCAATCCATTGTAATGCGAGTTCCATGAAGCCAACGAAAAAGCAATAACTGGATCCGAGTAGCTAGTACGAGCGTTTTGGGTTATCCGTCTTAAGCTATACGTTCGTGGTAATTCGGGATCAGTAATCGCACTTTCGTAGATTTCACTCAAAATTAGACCACGTTGGACTCATTAATAACCCTTATCATTATAATTATGATTTATTTTCAGATTCTCTGATCAACCCAAAAAATATTTGGAAAAGACAAAGCCGATCGAACACATAACAAGTTGAAAGATCGATACCGACACTTAAATAAATGGATGAAAATAAATTCTAGGTAAAAGACTGACTTGATTGGAATAGTAGTGCTCAACATAATTGCGAAGATCTGACTGACCGTTAAAAAATGAAAATCAACTGCTAGAAAACCACCGAAGAAATTAGACACCGATATAAGCATCATACCTGTTCAGTTATTGTTGTGACCAGCTCCCCACCTCCCTCCAAAGATAATAAAACCAAAGAACCAAAAACTAAGCAAATATAGCTTCAAATAAAGTAAACGACAAAATAAAAAAATGTCGTCACGTTTGAAGGAGAGGGTAACTGCTGCTATACGAAAATTTAACAAGAGTAGAAGTCGCAGTGGTAGCGGTGATAAAACAGCAGAGGCTGGAGGTGGCGGTGGCGCTAATGTGAATGGCGCCGGTAGTAATCTTGGAAGTGCAAAGAATCCAAATGTCAATGCCATGGCCGTGGGCGTGACGGCTGAATCACCAGGCAAACGGTTGCGTCGACAAGATAATAAGTATGTACTTATTCTAGGTATTAAAAAAAAGCAAGATATCATGTTTTTTGTAAATTTTTTAATACAATAATACAAAGTATTCCCGCTTTGTTTTGTAGAGTTTCGCCAGCCACAAGCCGCATGGTTATGTCGGTGAATGCTCAACATGCTCCCGATCACAGTATTCGCGCACGTCGCTTGATGAAAGAGTACAAGGAAATACAAAAGATGCACAATAGTAAAAGGGATCCAGTATTCACGGTACGCATTCGTTGCATGTAAAGTACATACATGAATACATACATTTTCAAACGTTTTCTTTTTACAACAGGTAGAGCTTATCAATGATAACCTATACGAATGGTATGCCCGACTGCATATTGTCGATCCAGACTCAAAGTTAGCGAAAGACATGGCCGAAATGAGCATTCCATTTATACTCCTGCATTTAGTGTTTCCCGATAACTTCCCATTCGCACCGCCATTTATGCGAGTCGTCGAACCACGCATCGAGAAGGGCTTCGTAATGGAAGGTGGAGCTATTTGCATGGAACTTCTAACGCCACGTGGTTGGGCCTCGGCGTATACCGTGGAGGCGGTGTTAATGCAGTTTGCAGCGAGCTTAGTCAAGGGTCAGGGACGTATTGTACGAAAAACAAAAAGTGCAAAGGAATTTAGTAGGTAAGACCACAAAATCAACAATAAGTAGTTGCATACATTTCACTATAAATACAATTGTACATTAGGGTGGTCCGAAAATGTCTCAGGGAAAAGTAAAGGCGGATTTTTTTCCCCTCACCCCTAGAATCGTTCTATACCACTGATGGGCACTGCCTTGCGAAAAAATATACCCCTATTTTTTTATTTTAAATTCAAAAGATATTTATTAAAAGGTCGCTCAAAGCACTCAAAGTTTTCCATGTATTTTATATGGACGAAAACATCTTTTCGTAGAAATGGTATAGAATTGTTTAAAATCGATGATTTCCATTTTAACCATTTTTTCATAGTAACTATATATTATAGGTCCGCTAAAAAGCTATACAAAACAAATCTAGAGTATTGAAAAGTGGTTAAATAAACAATGGGGTATTATTATTGGAAGTCTCCTGAATAGAACCAGAGTTTTCCAATCGAAAAATATTGATTTTCAAGAATTCTATACCATTTCTACAAAAAATTGTTTTTCCACATACAAAATACATAGAAAACTTTGAGCGCTTTGAGCGACCAATAAATATATTTTTATTTCAAAATAAAAAATGGTAGTGTAATCTTTTTCGATATAGAACAGTCTTAGGGGGTGAGGGCATCGAAATTCCGACTTTACTTTTTATTGGACCACCTTAATGTACATGCATACATACAGTATCTCTTGCTTATTATAAGAAGAACGTACACTTTCCTTGCTTTACTGACCCTAGATTGCTCGTGCTGAGAGCAAAAAACGTGCTTTTTTTTTAAGTGCATTTGGGAAGATTAAAAGCTCAGTTTCGGCGCTCACATTTGTGTTGAGTGTTTGGCCGAGCTTCTCATTCACCGTCAGACAAATTAACGTAATCAGACGCTTTTTCATGGCAGAAATACACCCGGAAGTTTGCTTTTGCCTGTCGACCGCTGTTATAAACAACTTTTTCTGATTTAGATGTTGCCCGGACCAGGGTGCGAACCCATGTCCTACAGAGTAGTAATACGCACTCAGCCGCAGCGGCCTTCAGGTCAGTTAATCTAGACTAAATTAACGTAATCAACTAATTAATATTCCGGCCAAATTGTTATATGAAAAACTGTGTTGGCGGTTAGTCAAAACTAAACTTACCGTAGAAAACTTAAGAACCTGAAAATTTTAAATTCTAAAGGTCTCTAAAAGAATTTAAACACATATACTACATCAATAAATTAGTTTCAGTGTTTATTGAAATCCAGGATTTTGAAGAAATTCCGAACTTTGAAATATTCGTCTTTAAAAAGCTTTTTACCAAACAAACTAGAGACACACAAATTTTAGATGGGCGATATTATTGAGATATTCGTGTTTGTAGGATAATTTTATTACTAATTTTTAAATAAAGTTTAGGAATAAACAGGACTGCAGTACAATAACTGAAAACGAAATTACTAAATAACTTAATTTTACTTAAAGTGTGTATTTATGCTCTCTTCTCTTTTCTCTTTCGTACAGACGTACAGCGGAGGAAGCGTTCCGTTCATTGGTAAAAACACACGAAAAATACGGTTGGGTGACACCAGCGCTTTCCGACGGTTGAATTTATCGACGGCATCTGTACTATACACTTTAGTATTAATATTCAAATTAAGCTGTCAAAAGAAACAAAAAAATTGAATTCAAAGAAATATGAGATTCTGGTCAAAATTCATACCGGAATGCTCCAATTGAAGTGATACCTTCTTTTAAATAGCTGTTATTGAACATGCGGAGCCGTATAAATGCGCTTCAACGTAACCAGGACCCACCAGCAAATCTATCAGGTACAGGTGCTAAAGGCTGGCCCGGAGATTTGTGGACCAAAAACTATTCTGTTCTAATCCATAGACGTTCCAGCATTAAGCAGCAAGAACAAAGAAAAATCAATACGAAATTAATAAACAGTCAATATAGGCCGCTGTCATCGCCATTCTTTAACACCCTGTGTTGTTTCGTTTGAAGTAGCATCACTGTAGAATTTTGGAAACAAAATTACTTTTGTGCTTAAACAATGCTTTAATTTCATAAAAATTATAAACTCTGTGTAAAGTAAAGGACATTTTCTTAATGGCTGTGCGATCGATTTTCTTTTAGCGCCTCGGACCGCGTGCTGAGTACTTGTAAAGCTTTAATCGCTTGTCATATTGCGTTGCACGTATGAGTATATACATTAGGGTGATCCAAAAAAAATTCCATACATTTTAGATGGGAAAAAACAACTTTTCGTGGAAATGATATAGAATTCTTAAAAATCAATTTTTTTTCGATCGGAGATTCCCTATAATAAAACCCAACTGTTTAAGTAACCATTTATCCATTTCAAAAACCCCAAAAAATGCAACGTGAGCACCAATAAAAAATCGTTAGTATTAAAAAATGGTTAAATAAACAATTGGGTATTATTATTGGATGTCTTCTGAAGAGCGCCAAAGTTTTCCGACTGAAAAATATTGATTTTCAAGAATTCTATAGCATTTCTACGAAAAGTTTTTTTTTTCATATAAAATACATGGACAACTTTGAGCGCTTTGAGTGACCTCTAAATATTTTTTTTATTACAAATTAAAAAAGGGGGTATATTTTGTTCGACATAGAACAATCCTAGGGGGTGAGAGCATTAAAATTCCGACTTCACTCTTTTGGAATGTTAACTTTTAATAAACAATTCACTGCGAATGTTTTGGTCAACAATCAATATAACTTACTTTTCAAAAGTACGCCATTTGGACGATTTTGGGGAAGGAAAATTGAAAAATGGAAGTTGTTAAAAAAAGTTCACATACGATGTATATATGGATGTCAGATATAAGAAAAAATCGGTCCCCGATTGTTTGAAGATCACCTGGAAGAATGCTGAGCTTGTACAAGCATCCCAGTTTTCCGGCCTTTATCAATCAGTACTTTTCATTTTACACATTGTTAACTTAATTAAAAGCATTATTTTAAAATTTTAAACGTCATTTTTACACGTCAAATGCGCTACTTTACATTTAAAACGTAAGTGGGGTTTCGCTTTTTTCATATAAGCATATGTAGTGAAAGCTCGCATAAGCGGACACCGATGGTCACCTACTTTTTGTCCGCCTATGAAAAAAAATTAAATTAAAATTTAAAAAATTGAAAGTGCGGGTTTCTAAATTAAAATAATATTCATTCTTCATTAGACAAAAACAGGATGAATTAAATATAAATTCAAATTTATGGCGTTTTCTTTCCTACCGACAAATCTCATTGCCATTGAGTCAACATCTGACTAAAAAAAAAACATAATTGACCACTTGTTAGAGCTTCGTGTCCGCTTATGGGAGATTTTTCGCCATAATTGGACATTTTTGAGTGTCCCCGTCCGTTTATCGGAAAGTCCGTGTATGAGAGAGCATTTTGTATGGAAGAAAACCAAAAATTGTTCGTTCCCAAGAATGTGTCCGCTTATAGGAGATGTCCGCTTATTAGAGCGTCCGTCTATGAGAGCTTTCACTGTAAATTGTATGTCAGCGTGTATCAATCGGGTCTCTTAAGGAATCTGTAATCGGTCATCTGTGTATCAAGGACCTACAGTAAGAATTTGCACAAAATTGCATAATTAAAAAAAATTCAGGTCTAATTATGGTAAAAAAAATCGCGTTTTTGGTGACAAGATGTAGTCATTGAGATTTTTCTCATTTTTAATAATGGCAGCTACAAATCGCATAAAAAGAGAACTTTTCCAAATATGGGTGAATGGCGGGTGGGAGCGGAAAATGCGGCTGTCGTCAAACACGTACAAGCTTAGTGTGAGGATCGAAAAACCCAAGTTACTGATGCTGTAATTAGGCGAGGATAGGAGGCAGTTTACTATATTTCGACTAAAGCGCCATCTAGCGGGACCAGTATTTTTAAGTATATTTCTTACTACACATGTATCTAATACATATAAATTTTAACGACATCGCAAATTTTAACGACAATTTTAACGGGTAAATTTTTTGCAGAAAATATTCCTACACATGCAGCCAATATACATATGTACATAACGCAGATTGGTCCATAACTAACATAGATGTATCACTTTTAATTTTTGACCATAAGGACCTTCCCCTGCAAATACGCATATGCAATATTATACACATGAAATCATGAACATTCTTTGAAGCCGTAATTATACAATCTATTAGAAGTACATAACGCAAAAAAAAACAATTCTAGCATCTGGGCACTATGATTTTCCTTCCCCTAAATCGCCCAAATTACGCATTGAGCGGCGGTGGAAAACTTTTTCAAAACGACGGCTTCAACGATTTACTTGTCGCCGCCATGTTGTATTTTTATTAAATAATACTTTGTCTGTACTTAAATACATATGTAAGTATATGCTGTATAACTTTTACAAAAATTATTCCCATTCCTTTGGTTAATCTCTCAAAAAAATTTTAAAAATATAATTTGTTTCGGCCTCTAGAGTGGTGTCACCCCTTAATTGTTTTTGACGGGAGCATGTAACAATATTCCACAAAATTTCATACAAGGCGAATTCATATCAGGTGGTGTTACTAGAACAGCTGATTTGACTGGCCTTCGTATACAAATATCAAAATTTTATATTTCGCTAACTTGAATGAATGAGAAAGTGAGATTATTTACACTTTCTTTCCCTCTTCTTCTTGAGAAAAGAATAGATGAAATTTGACCTTTGCGTACCAAAAACAATATCAAAAGCATGTACATATGTAATTTTTTAATTTTTTATTACCAGCGGGTGAAGATTTCAGTTGACAGTAAGGCTATATTTTTCCAGTCTTAAACTGTTTAAGGTTTCCGTTTTACTAATAAAAACAAATAATAAAAAATAGCGGAATGAATTCAGTTGATGTAAAAGCTAAAGGTGATTAAATTTTCAAAATAAATTAGGCGGTTTTAAACCTTTTACAGCGGGTTTCAACAGTAAATTAAATTTTTTATTTTCAGTCAATTTCCATATAAAATTACTAAAAAATAAAAACTAAAATCATTTTTCACTCAAATTGCTTTCGTGAAATTGGCTGTTACTGTTTAATTTTTTCATAATAAACAATTATTTGAAATTTAACCAATTGGTTGAGTGGGTTCATTTCAAAAAGGCATTACTTCAACTGGCGATCCCGGTACATAAAATGAGAAAACATATACTGAAAATGAAGTTTGTTACCTAGAAAAGAATGCAAATTAGCAACATAATACAAAATGTGTGCAGAAATTATTATAAAATAAATGTTTTCTGTTAAGCAGCTGCCGCAGTATGATAAGTTTTGACCATGCGTGTATGTATGTATTAGGGCTCGTAAAATTATCCGACTATTCGACTAATCGGTTAACCGATTATTCGATTCGTAACCGTTCGCATGCTTATTAGTCGGTTAATGGTATTCGAATAGTCGCCCGCCTTCGATTATTCGAATAGTTGCTTTGCTTCGACTACTCGAGCATTGTAGCAAATCGAATTTCAGCAACCGAACTTTCATTGAAATTTCTTTGACAAATGAAAAAAAATTTATTTAAATATATACATTAGGGCTGTGCGATTATTCGATTACTCGAGCAAGTTGGTTAATCAATTATTCGGTTAATCAATTACTCGAGTAATCAAGATTTTGATTACTCAAAACGATGATTAATCGAGTTACTTGAAATATGATTACTCAAAAATAATAATTTTGCTCGTTAAAAGAGTTTACTTTGGAAAATGCTTATTTTCTTTTTTACATTCTGTATATGAAAAAATTTTTCGTTTTAATTTTTGAAAACAGAAACGTTGTTTTCAAAGTATCAAGGAACTTTAACTACTTTATACATATGTAAAGAGTTGAAATGTTGATTACTCATTTTACTCGAAATGTTGATTAATCATAAAGCAATTTACTCAAATATTTTTGTTTTTGGTTAATTAAAAATCTTGATTACTCGAGTAACTGAACTTTTGAGTAATCATAATTTCCGATTAATCGAATAATTGAGTTATTTACTTTATGATTAATTAAAATTTTGAGTAATCAATTAATCGCACAGCCCTAATATACATACATGCACACATATGTATGTATATTCAGATACAAAAAATGAGCGGACGCAGCAGGAGCTTGGTTTGGGATTTTTTCGCAAAAAACAGAGGACGAAAAGGAAGTAACATGTTCCATATGTGGTGCAGTTTTGTGCCACACCTCCTCTACATCCTCACTGAACAACCATTTAACAAAAATCCATAACAAAAATCGCGAAAATGAGAGGTAGGTATTGCTTTAGCCATTGTCTCTAAAATATTTCCCAATAACATTTCAATAATTAGCGCACATTCTTGCAAAAAAAGTTTGCCTTAATTTTGCACATGCCATCTTATATATGCACTACGAATGTAACAAGACTTTTCATATATGTATATGTATCTGTAAATGCAAAAAAAAACTCGAACTTAAAATATTCGATTAACCGAAAATGAACGGTTAACCGAATAATCTAAAGTGAACGGTTATCCGAATAGTCGACAGCTTTCGACTACTCGAATATTGCTAACCGATTAACAGTAGTCGACTTCAGTCAGATTCGAATAATTCGGTTAATCGATTAACCGAATTGCCCGAGCTCTAGTATGTATGTCTTTATGTAACGCATGTTTGAAAATACAACCATTAAGGGGTAGTTAGTGTAGACTTAACGTAATGAAACATAAAAACGATTTTTTCAAAACGTAACATAAAAAATTGTAATGTTTATTGAATTTTAAGTGAACTACGTTAAGCCTTCGCTAATTACTTGTTTAGATATACGAAACTTTATATTTCTTATCTTATGGTTTAACTATTATTACACCATCTTTCTTCTTTGCAGAAATTAGGCATAGGTTAGTATTTTTATAAGATCGCATGAATTGATAATAAGCACATTAGTTATTTTCATCAATTCGCGATATCGCAAGTCAACCGAAAACCAACCATCCAGCAATAATCTAGAATATGTATGAAAATTTAGTAAAAAATAAAAAAAATATGCAATCGAATTGCTCTACGCTCATTTTTTTGCAATAAAAGTAACTTATTTCGATCTTGAGAAGCAATCGCATGCATTTGGAGCAAGTTCAGTAGCTCGTTTCTGGAACAATTTCTACCAAGGCTGAATTGAGATATGAATACGCCGCCCTGCTCTCTACTGCTAATTAGTAGTATTAGAATGACATATATTTTCTACCAGCAGAGAAATAATCGGTAGAGAAGAGTTACAGAAACGAGCTATAGGGCATTCATTTTCAAGTACATATGTTATCACTAGGGCCCGGAGTTTTATGCACTAAAAACCCAAATTATGCACTAAAAACTCAAAAATATGCAATAAAAACCAACAAAATATGCAAAAAGGACATTGCGCATTTGTTTTGTGTTTTTAAGTTTTTTATTTACTTTTCATATTTTATTACAAGTGTATTATTAATACGAGGATAATGGTATCCCATTTTTCCTTGATTTTTTTGCCCAAGTTCACACTGCACAGCAGTCTCCACAAGATGCACTTGTTCAGCCAATGATTTTTTTCTTCCAATTTAGTTATTATTTCCTACAAGAAGCTATAGTTTGCATTGATATAGGCTAACCGTGCTTCAATCGAATTTGAAGCTATTGCTTTTTTCGCCTTCGTTATTGATCTTTAAGAAAGGTTTGAAATTCCTTTAAATGTAGGCAATAATACTTTCCCGCCTCTAACCAGGTTCCCCATCTCGATAATATTGGCTGTGGCGAAAGAGAGTTATTGAGATACATGTCCTTAAAAGATTCAACGCGCAAAGCAGCTTTAAAAATACTTTTTCCCATTCGATATTAAATCGTCAACATCACTGAAGCGAGCTTTTACATCTTCGGCCACTCGATGCATTGCGTGCCAAACAAGTAACGCGCAGAAACTTTGGGTAAAATACCTTCAACGCCTTTGCTGATTTTACCATATCGAGCCCTAACCACCGAAAAAACGTAAGCGACATATCTTTGATACAGAAATTCCCCTAAAGCATCTAGATGCAATTCCCCAGCAAACACAGTCTCTAACGTTAGAGAAATTTGGATTTCTACATTAGATAACTAGGGTAATTCTCTAATCGTTCTCGAGTCGATGACGAAGTTAGATAATTACATTAGAATTCGATTCGAGAACGATTAGAGCAACAACGCAAATTCAAATAAATGTAAATAAGCAATATTCCAAATGAATTACTCATAAATTATTTTTAAGTTCAAATAATTCATTATTATTTTATTGTAAATACATTTAATACAAATTTTACAAACAAAGCAAGGTAAAACAGCAGTTTGAAATTCACACTCGAATCCCATTAGAGATCAACATTGGAATACGATTTGGGAATCAATATTTTCTCGAGTCGAGAACTATGTCCCGTTTTTGTTGCGATCGTTATGATTCTCGATAGTTTTTCGAGTCGTTCTTTAACGTTTGAGGTTGGAGAATGTGGCTAGTCCTCCAATCATTCTCTAATCGAGAACTAACCTCAATGTTTGCCGGGTCTGCATCAAAAATATAATTTTGAAAAAAATTTTGCTTACGTTTTTTTTCCGGCCGTTATATGGCGCTGCGTCAGTGACATTAAAATAATTTTCGACGAAATCAGTACCCAATAGTTGCATGGACTCGACTCATCAAATGCTCTTGCAATTGTGGAGTGATTCGTCCGTTCTAGACGTTTAATGAAAAATGCAACTAAATATGCTTTTTTTGACAAAATATGCCCACAGAGGTATTAAAGGCAAAATATGTAAGAATATGCACTAACAAATCGATGTCATCTGAACACAAAACTCTTGATTCGCAACATTTATTAATCTTTAAGTTCCTATGACTCGCCAAAAAAAATATGTAAATGCATAGAAATCCGGGCCCTAGTTATCACAATCACTTAGAGCAATGTCAGTCGGATGCATCCGTAATGTGTTTTAATGTAATATTATTTGATATATAAAACCATATTATACCTTATCTCCCAATATCTTTTTTACACACTAAAAAGTCAAAGCTGTGTTATAAGATTCGAAAAGAGGTACATACCAAGGCGAATTTATATAAGGTGGTGTTACTAGATCAGCTGATTTTGTGAATATGTTTCGCCTCATGGCTTCGAATGTCAAATTGAAAAATTTCGTTTGAATTTCCACACACACTCTTACAGATTTTGACAGTTTATGCCGCCAAAGCAAAAACGAAATACATGTAAATTTTTATACCCGAGCGCACTTGTGCACAAGGGTATTATAACTTTGTTCACATAACGGTTGTTTGTAACAGGCAAAACGAATCGAGATAGATATAGACAAATGTATACATAAATGATCAGAATGAAAAGAGAAAGCGATTAAGCGGTGACTGTCTGTCCGTCCGTCTGTCCGTCTGTGCACACGATAACTCGAGTAAAAATTGAGATATCTTAACGAAACTTGGTACGTGAACTTCTTTTGGGCGTGGGACGGATGGTATTGAAATTAATTAATTAAATGGGCGAAATCGGATAATAACCACGCCTACCTCCCATATAACGGTAATTTTCAGAAATACGAAAACTGCGATATTTTAGTAACTACTGAAGATAATTCACTCAAAATTGATACTTACAATAAGTTTCAGACGGAAAACATGAATGTTATAAATTTTTGGAAAATGGGCGTAGCCACGCCCACTTATGGTTACATGTGTATATCTTGGTAACCGCTGCACCAATTTCTTCCAAAATTGGCACAGTTGTTGGCCTTAGTACAGCATACTAAATGGCTGAAAATTCCGAAAACTGCCATTACTTGGTAAGCATGGATGTAGGAGTGTTAATCCCGGGATCCCGGCCTTTTTTTAAGTCCCGAAAATCTCGGGATTATTGCCTAGAATCCCGCGATTTTCGGGATTTGTAATTTACCCTGATGGAAATAATAGAAACGCCGTATGTTGACCAGTTTTGGCTATATTTCTTTTGTTTATTTAATATTTAATATTTTTTTATAAATGTGTAGATCAATATACATACATATAATACCTTGCGACAAACAATTTTGCACAAAAAAGGGCGAAATATAGCAAAATTGCGTTCTTATTTTTTCTCTCTGGCGTCAGGATTTTTTAAAAGAAACTTTGAAATTTGAAAGATGTGAATTCATTCAAAAAATACTTTAAAAATTTCAGTGCAATGTACATAAAAAACAGTATAGGTATCAAATGAAAGAGAAGATTCTGTAGAGTTAAAACAGATTACAGTTTTTGGTGCGTAAATGACGGGTAGGTATTGAAAATAACCTTTTCTAATTTTTTTCCTAAATATCCTTGAAATTTTGCAATTCTTATTTTTGAAAAAATTATATGTTAAGGACTATCTTTATTAGCATAAAAATATAAAATTGATTAAAGGGACATTTTCAACCCCAAAAATTCTTTTATTTGGTACACATACTTTTGTTTTACATTGCACTGAATTTTTATAACCGAGCGCACTTGTGCACAAGGGTATTATAACTTTGTTCACATAACGGTTGTTTGTAACAGGCAAAACGAATCGAGATAGATATAGACAAATGTATACATAAATGATCAGAATGAAAAGAGAAATCGATTAAGCGGTGACTGTCTGTCCGTCCGTCCGTCCGTCCGTCCGTCTGTGCACACGATAACTCGAGTAAAAATTGAGATATCTTAACGAAACTTGGTACGTGGACTTCTTTTGGGCGTAGGACGGATGGTATTGAAAATGGGCGAAATCGGACAATAACCATGCCTACCTCCCATATAACGGTAATTTTCAGAAATACGAAAACTGGGATATTTTAGTAACTACTAAAGATAATTCACTCAAAATTGATATTTACAATGAGTTTTAGACGAAAAATAAGAATATTATAGATTTTTGGAAAATGGGCGTAGCCACGCCCACTTACGGTTACATGCGTATATCTTGGTAACCGCTGCACCAATTTCTTCCAAACTTGGCACAGTTGTTGGTCCTGGTACAAAATACCAAATAGCCGAAAACTTTTAAAATCGGACAATAACCACGCCCACATCCCATATAACGGTAATTTAGAAAAATACGAAATCCTCGATAAATCAGTAAATATTAAAGCTAATTTTTTCAAAATTGATGGGTGCAACAATTCTTAACAAAGAAATATGTTTGTGATAAAATTTTGGAAAATGGGCGTGGCACCGCCCACTTATGATCACATATATGTGTCTCGGTAACCGTTCTACCAATTTGTACCGAACTCGGTACGGTTATTGTGCTTGCCACACAAAAGCAAACCGTTGAAAATTGTTGAAATCGGACTAAAATTACGGCCGTTTTTCATATAACCGGTAAATTTCAGAAATGCTTGAAATTTCAATATTTCGAAATTTAAGGACGCTAATTTACTTAAAATTTATACACCCCGGCTTATCAGTAGCGGCAGCTTTCGGAAAGGTGGAAAACATATATTTAATACTTGCGCCGGGTATTTAATGTTCGGCTCCGCCCGAACTTAGACTTTCTTACTTGTTGTTTTTGTACTCCTGCTATCACCTTATATTAATTCGTCTTGGTACATACATATCGAGCCCTAACCGCCAAAAAGATGTAAGCGACATTTTTTTCAAAATTTTATTTTTGATGCAGAAATGCATCTAGATATTGTAGGAACATTTCTGCATCAAAAATATTATTTAAAAAAATTCACTTACATCTTTTTGGCGTTTTTTGGGCTCGATATGTGATATAAATATGTATGTACATATATGTACATACATATCGCACATCTTCTTCAAAAGAGGCACAGCTCAAAAATCAAATCCGGAGATAATAACTACTGTTCCACATACAGATTGAACGCAATTGATACAAAGCCAGATATAACAGTAGTTTTCTTGTAAGAGAATATGTATAATCTTGAAGAAAAAAATATTTGCTTTAGTTTGAGAAAAATCCTACGAATTGACTTATGCCTAAAAATCTACCCACATTTTTTTGAGTTGTGGCTCTTTTGAATACGGTGTGCGATATGTATCATACATATACTGTTTTGTGATTATCTGAGTACGTACTGAGTTAGTTTAGTTAATTTTATAGTATTTACATCCAAAAACTCATCCAAAAACTTTGTTGTATTTATGTGAATACATTTAGAATAGTTTATAACGTTTATTAGTCATCATTCACATTACATACATTCACATTACATACATATTTATTTACATATAACACATAACTAATAGAAAACGCCTAGGATTAAACATTGCAATTCCAAAACAACACCTCCAACTTTCATCCGCCCATTCGAAATATAGACTTATGTAAATATGCAGGTACATATTTTTGAAAAATATAATGCTTTACAAACATGCGCATGTGTTTATCTACTTATCGCTCATTTACTAAAAGATGTGATAACTGCAAAAACGCCATCTTTGAGGTATTGACGCAGAACTCTTTACTCGTTATATCGGATTTGATATTGTGTAAACTGATGCCAGAATCTTGTGTAGTTTCCGCGAAAGAAGTGAATATGTATTTTAATTTCCACCAGCAAAATCACTTGTTTTGGGTAGCGGTAGTCTTGTTGTAATTGAACGATATGCCCAGTGTTGCCATTTTGGTGCTTTTGGAGCTAGATTTAGCTCTTTATTTTTCTATTTAGCTCCGAAAATTGGGTTTTAGCTCCTATCTCTTTTCAAATTTATCTAGCACTTTTTTAGCTCCAAGAAGTTCTAGTATTATTTAATAGTTATTTTTAGTATATATAAGCCAAAACTTAAGCGTTGATGAAATGGAAAATAAACCATAAACTCTTGGATCTATGTTTAAGAATTCAAAAATTAATTAAA
>NW_023458560.1:53695926-53700958 GCF_013731165.1 Rhagoletis pomonella
TTTAATTAATTTTTGAATTCTTAAACATAGATCCAAGAGTTTATGGTGGATACACTGCTTCTCGAAATTTTCCATTTCATCAACGCTTAAGTTTTGGCTTATATATACTAAAAATAACTACTAAATAAAACTAGAACTTCTTGGAGCTAAAAAAGTGCTAGATAAATTTGAAAAGAGCTAATTTTCGGAGCTAAATAGAAAAATAAAGAGCTAAATCTAGCTCCAAAAGCACCAAAATGGCAACACTGGACATATCGTTCAATTACAACAAGACTACCGCTACCCAAAACAAGTGATTTTGCTGGTGGAAATTAAGATGCATACATATTCACTTCTTTCGCGAAAACTACACAAGATTCTGGCATCAGTTTACACAATATCAAATCCGATATAACGAGTAAAGAGTTCTGCGTCAATACCTCAAAGATGGCGTTTTTGCAGTTATCACATCTTTTAGTAAATGAGCGATAAGTAGATAAATACATGCGCATGTTTGTAAAGCATTATATTTTGCAAAAATATGTACCTGCATATTTACATAATTCTATATTTCGAATGGGCGGATGAAAGTTGGAGGTGTTGTTTTGGAATTGTAATTTTTAATCCTATGCGTTTTCTATTAGTTATGTGTTACATATATGTAAATAAATATGTATGTAATGTGAATGTATGTAATGTGAATAATGACTAATAATCTTTGAAAACGTTATAAACTATTCTAAATGTATTCACATAAATACTACAAAGTTTTTGGATGTAAATACTAAAAAGTTAACTAAACTAACTCAGTACGTACTCACATAATCACAAAATAGTATATGTATGATACATATCGCACACCGTATTCAAAAGAGCCACAACTCAAACATTTTTTTCTTACAGGCTAACCTAATATTCACGCACGCCGCCAATTTATTGTCAAAAATTTCTCATGCACATGCAACTTGTATGAGATCAACCGAAATTGAACGGCGTGCGTATGAAGCTAACTCAATTTCCAATTTTTGTTCTGCGTGACATTTTGATTTGACGTTTCGCTCAATGAAATCAAATGCAAACGCATGCAAGTCAATTTCGGGTGACGCAAAAAAACGAATTCGACGGCATGCGTACCAAAACGCAAGCCGCGAATATTAGGTTAGCCTGTTACGCTTAAATCAATTCGTAGGATTTTTCTTAAATTAATGCAAATACTCTCTAACCAGAAAACTACTGTTACATCTGGCTTTGTATCAATTGCGTTGAATCTGAATGTGGAACAGCAGTTATATCTTCGGATCTGATATTTGAGTTGTGCCTCTTTTGAAGAAGGTGTGCGATATGTATGTACATAGTATATGTACATATTTATATCACATATCGAGCCCAAAAGCCGCCAAAAAGATGTAAGTGAATTTTTTTAAATAATATTTTTGATGCAGAAATGTTCCTACAATATCTAGATGCATTTCTGCATCAAAAATAAAATTTTGAAAAAAATGTCGCTTACATCTTTTTGGCGGTTAGGGCTCGATATGTATGTACCAAGGCGAATTAATATAAGGTGATAGCAGGAGTACAAAAACAAAAATTTACATGTATTTCGTTTTTGCTTTGGCGGCATAAACTGTCAAAATCTGTAAGAGTGTGTGTGGAAATTCAAACGAAATTTTTCAATTTGACATTCGAAGCCGTGAGGCGAAACATATACACAAAATCAGCTGATCTAGTAACACCACCTTATATAAATTTGCCTTGGTATGTACCTATTTTCGAATCTTATAACACAGCTTTGCTTTTTTTATTGTGTAAAAAAGATATTGGGAGATAAAGTATAATATGGTTTTATATTTCAAATAATATTACATTAAAACACATAAGGGATGCATCCGACTGACATTGCTCTAAGCGATTGTGATAACTAGGGCCCGGATATCTATGCCTTTACATATTTTTTTTGGCGAGTCATAGGAACTTAAAGATTAATAAAGTTTTGTGTTCAGATGACATCGATTTGTTAGTGCATATTCTTACATATTTTGCCTTTAATACCTATGTAGGCATATTTTGTCAAAAAAAGCATATTTAGTTGCATTTTTCATTAAACGCCGTTTGGCTAGAACGGACGAATCACTCCACAATTGCAAGAGCATTTGATGAGTCCATGCAACTATTGGGTACTGATTTCGTCGAAAATTATTTTAATGTCACTGACGCAGCGCCATATAACGGGCCCTGACCGCAAAAAAAACGTAAGCGAAATTTTTTTCAAAATTATATTTTTGATGCAGAATTGCATCTAGATGCTCTAGGGGCATTTCCGTATCAAAAAGAAAATTTTTGAAAGATATGTGGCTTACGTTTTTTCGGCGGTTAGGGCTCGATATGGTAAAATCAGCAAAGGCGTTGAAGGTATTTTACCCAAAGTTTCTGCGCGTTACTTGTTTGGCACGCAATGCATCGAGTGGCCGAAGATGTAAAAGCTCGCTTCAGTGATGTTGACGATTTAATATCGAATGGGAAAAGTATTTTTAAACTGCTTTGCGCGTTGAATCTTTTAAGGACATGTATCTCAATAACTCTCTTTCGCCACAGCCAATATTATCGAGATGGGGAACCTGGTTAGAGGCGGGAAAGTATTATTGCCTACATTTAAAGGAATTTCAAACCTTTCTTAAAGATCAATAATTAAGGCGAAAAAAGCAATAGCTTCAAAATCGATTGAAGCACGGTTAGCCTATATCAATGCAAACTATAGCTTCTTGTAGGAAATAATAACTAAATTGGAAGGAAAAAATCATTGGCTGAGCAAGTGTATCTTGTGGAGACTGCTGTGCAGTGTGAACTTGGGCAAAAAATCAAGGAAAAATGGGATACCATTATCCTCGTGTTAATTATACACTTGTAATAAAATATGAAAAGTAAATAAAAAACTTAAAAAAGCAAAACAGATGCGCGATATCTTTTTGCATATTTTGTTGGTTTTTAGTGCATATTTTTGAGTTTTCAGTGCATAATTTGGATTTTTAGTGCATAAAACTCCGGGCCCTAGTGATAACATATGTACTTGAAAATGAATGCCCTATAGCTCGTTTCTGTAACTCTTCTCTACCGATTATTTCTCTGCTGGTAGAAAATATACGTCATTCTAATACTACTAATTAGCAGTAGAGAACAGGGCGGCGCATTCATATCTCAATTCGCCTTGGTAGAAATTGTTCCAGAAACGAGCTACTGAACTTGCTCCAAATGCATGCGATTGCTTCTCAAGATTGAAATAAGTTACTTTTATTGCAAAAAAATGAGCGTATAGCAATTCGATTGCATATTTTTTTTTATTTTTTACTAAATTTTCATACATTTTCTAGATTATTGCTGGATGGTTGGTTTTCGGTTGACTTGCGATATCGCGAATTGATGAAAATAACTAATGTGCTTATTATCAATTCATGCGATCTTATAAAAATACTAACCTATGCCTAATTTCTGCAAAGAAGAAAGATGGTGTAATAATAGTTAAACCAATTATAGATAAGAAATATAAAGTTTCGTATATATCTAAACAAGTAATTAGCGAAGGCTTAACGTACTTCACTTAAAATTCAATAAACATTAAAATTTTGTATGTTACGTTTTGAAAAAATCGTTTTTATGTTTCATTACGTTAAGTCTACACTAACTACCCTTTAATGGTTGTGTTTTCAAACATGCGTTACATAAAGACATACATACATACACGCATGGTCAAAACTTATCATACTGCGGCAGCTGCTTAACAGAAAACATTTATTTTATAATAATTTCTGCACACATTTTGTATTATGTTGCTAATTTGCATTTTTTTTCCAGGGTAACAAACTTCATTTTCAGTATATGTTTTCTCATTTTATGTACCGGGATCGCCAATTGAAGTAATGCCTTTTTGAAATGAACCCACTCAACCATTTTGTTAATTTTCAAATAATTGTTTATTATGAAAAATTAAACAGTAACAGCCAATTTCACGAAAGCAATTTAAGTGAAAAATGATTTTAGTTTTTTGAATTTTATATGGATATTGACTGAAAATAAAAAAAATGATTTTCAATTTAATTTACTGGTGAAACCCGCTGTAAAAGGTTTAAAACCGCCTAATTCATTGAAAATTTAATCACCTTTAGATTTTACATCAACTGAATTCATTCCGCTATTTTTTATTATTTGTTTTTATTAGTAAAAGTGAAACATTACACAGTTTAAGACTGGAAAAATATAGCCTTACTGTCAACTGAAATCTTCACCCGCTGGTAATAAAAAATTAAAAAATTACATATGTACATGCTTTTGATATTGTTTTTGGTACGCAAATGTCAAATTTCATCTATTCTTTTCTCAAGAAGAAGAGGGAAAGAAAGTGTAAATAATCTCACTTTCTCATTCATTCAAGTTATCGAAATATAAAATTTTGATATTTGTATACGAAGGCCAGTCAAATCAGCTGTTCTAGTAATACCACCTGATATGAAATTCGCCTTGTATGAAATTTTGTGGAATATTGTTACATGCTCCCGTCAAAAATAATTAAGGGGTGACACCACTCTAGAGGCCGAAACAAATTATATTTTGAGAATTTTTTTGAGAGATTAACAAAAGGAATGGGAATAATTTTTGTAAAAGTCATACAGTATATACTTACATATGTATTAAGTACAGACAAAGTATTATTGAAAAAAAAAAATACAACATGGCGGCGACAAGTAAATCGTTGAAGCCGTCGTTTTGAAAAAGTTTTCCACCGCCGCTCAATGCGTAATTTGGGCAATGTAGGGGAAGGAAAATCATAGTGCCCAGACGATAGAATTGTTTTTTTTTTGCGTTATGTACTTCTAATAGATTGTATAATTACGGTTTCAAAGAATGTACGTGATTTCATGTGTATAATATTTTATATGGGTATTTCCAGGGGAAGGTCTTTATGGTCAAAAATTAAAAGTGATACATCTATGTTAGTTATGGACCAATCTGTGTTATGTACATATATTGGCTGCATGTGTAGGAATATCTCTGCAAAAAA
>NW_023458560.1:53701058-53710537 GCF_013731165.1 Rhagoletis pomonella
AAAAAAACGTCGATTTTTCATCTTCTCTATATTCTTATGTTTCATCGATGTTCTAAGTAAAAATATTTGTGTAAACTAGTATTTACAAATATTTTAATTTGCACTCACATCTATATACAAATGAATGTACATATGTACATAGTTACATATGTATGTACACTCTTTATTTCTATTTCATGCTCCTTTGTTGACTTTTATTGGCCATTTTGTTTATCTAAGTGTTTGGGGAACTGTTGTGTAAACACTCATTCATTGTATCTATCAACATTTTCAACGATTAATATTTGTAATTACTGGAAGTAAATATTGTTGTCTTTTGGTATCATAAAGTATGTATGTCTACATACATATGAACACGTGGGCATGGTGGGTGAAAAAGCGACTTGTATGTTAGATAAATTGATCATATGCCAAAAATTACTTGATATGGCTGCCAATATTTAGCCTGTCAAGTGCCAAATTACCAGCCAAACGGTTATGCAAATGTCCCACCTCCCCCCTCCCCCCCAATGAAGTTGGTCAATAAACATTGTTGGGTGTATATCTAAGGAAAAAGTAATAGGATTTCCCTTTCCATTTATTCGGTCATATAATTTACTCATTCACTCATACATGCATACATATACTAAGTGGAGCTCGAATATTTATGCTAAAAAATAAGCCTAAAAATATATCAGTTTAAATGAAACATTTTCAAATTAAATGAAACCTTTTTCAGGTTAAGCGAGATATTATAAGTAATTTTACATTAAAAACAAAGATATCATTGCCCTCTACGGCGTTTCTGTAACTCTCCTCTACTTGTCTGCTTATTTGTCTCTAAACCTTATTGTTTTGTTTATTTATTCCAGGGACACAACAGTTATAAATTTTATCGGAAAAAAGTTGTTCCATAACAGTTATTAGATGAGAAATATTTTTTATTTCGCCAATAAAAGTCATAACCCAACGTTTACATTTTACGTTGCCTGATAACTGTTGTGCAGGAGAAATATGTTTTCCGTCGCCAATAAGAGTTATTTCCCAACGTTTGTTTTTTACGTTGCTTGATAACAGTTATTAACCAGCGTTTATTTTTACGTTGTCTGATAACAGTTATTTTACTTATCCTCTCATATTTTCATAATCTTAATTTTCTTCTCCATCTCCGGTTTCGTCAATATTCTTATCTTACAACGTTTATTTGACAAAGTAAACCATAAACGTTGGGCAATAACTGTTATAAAGCAACGTAAAAAACAAACGTTGGGCAATAACGTTGTCAAACAATGTAAAAAGTAAATATTGGGTTATAACTCTTATCGACGAAATAAAAAATATTTTTCATCTAATAACTGTAATGGAACAAAGTTTGCGTTAAATTTCAGAATTCGGGCAACCTTTTTAATTTGTAAATTCGAGATAGCAGTTATTTTTGGTCCCTGGTTTATTCATTTTTTGCTGATTTACACAATTTTGTGTGGTACATATAAACATTTCTCAAAAATAAATAAATGTCGAGACTTTCAAATTCACTGTTTCTTTTTTTTTAACTCAACGCGAATTTCTCTATTGAGTTACAGAAACGGGGGCTTCATAGTAATAACTAGGGCTCGGAATCTCATGCACTGAAAAATCGAAAATATGCGCATATAATATGCATTCAAAAGTCAGAAATATGTGCCATAAACAAGTAAGATATGCAATTAAAATTAGTTTCCTAATATTTTATTGCCGGTACAAAAATAAATAACACATGTCGGCGCCTGTGTCAAAGATTGTCGTATGTTACGCACGTACGTATGACGCTTACGATAATATTTTACCCAGGCGACGATGTATTTTAACAAAAAAGTAACGAAAACAATTCACTTCAATATACCAAACATATTTATGGATAAAATTAGTTTATAATCCAGCAGTCAGATACAATCTTGTGTAAATAGACAGCTGAGAAAGTTTGCGATTTTGATTCCACAACTCGTACAACCTACAGCCATTTGGCGGTTTTAATGAATTTCAGTACATCATTCAGAGAGAGCCAGGTTCACTATAAAAAATTCTGCAGAAATGGCTTGCAGAGTGTCTTTAGCCTCATCCTTGCAAAGGCGGGACACTCGCACAGGAAGTGTTCGACTGTCTCTTTTGAGCCAGAGCCATCGCAACTACTACACCAATGGACCAGTGCCCTGTGCACACTGCAGTAAGTTAGTAGGTATCTTCTTTGCTCATTCCTAAGAGGACTTTGGTCTAAGTGGGTCGTAGGACACCTCTGCTTAGCCTTCGAGTGATAAATTTCGGTAATTGTTGCTTTTATCTCACTGAGCAAAGCGCCCACGTCCACCGCGTCGAACACATTCAGTGCGGAGCCGCTCCTTGCAAGTTCGTCCGCTGCCACGTTTCCGTAAATGTCCCTATGTGCCAGGAACCATATTAGGATAATTTCATATTGATCAGAGACATAGGCCAGTATTCCACTAGTTGAGATCTAACAGAGGTAGAAGAGAGTACCTCAATAGCCACTTGGCTATGCGAGAAGATATTCAGATGAATATTTAAGAAGAGATTTCGCACTAAATTTAAATGGTTGTAAGTCAAAAAAAGGGCCGCTGTGGTGTTGTGGTAAGCAATAAGCAAAAAAAGAAGTGCATCTGCATTTTCACCTTATTAAATATATCCTAGCGAAGAAATATCAAGTTTTGTAATTATTTTTGTTAATTTGCTGGTGTATATGAGCAAAATTTAGTAGATCGCCAAATGAAAAAAAAACTGCTATGTAAACAAAAAATGCCGTCCACGGTGTATTTGACAGTTTAACCAGTTTTTACCCAAAAAGCGTTCCCGTACCTTTTGTTTTTTTTTCTCTTTATCTGAGAGCAATTTATAAGCAACTTTGCATAATGGTCAAACCAAAAATTATGAACGTTAAAATTTTAAACCAGCTCATATTTAAGGATTAACGAACAATAATACGCCGTCAAAACAGTTTTAGCCCCACCCAACCCGAGCTGTAAAAATTGCAATTATTTTGTTTAGCAATCAATGATTTTGCAACCAATTTGATTGCAATGAAATTTATTGCTTTTTTTGTGAATGTAAAAATTACAATTTACACTCATTTACAAGAAATTGATTGCAATCAATTTAATTGTAAGCACTTCTGATAGCAAACAATTTGATCGCAATAAAATCACATTTTAATTACCATTATGTTGTATTCTTGGTAAGTAAAGCAATTGATTCGCGATTTGTTGTGTTTGTAAAAAAATAATACAAATGAAATCGATTGGAATCAAAAGTGATTACAATCAAATTGATTGCAATCAAACCAGGTTGCAATATAAAGTATATTTTTCGATTGCAATCCAATTTAGTTGCAAATTTTTACGCTCTGCACTCAACTTAATTCGGTCTTCAAAGGGTTAATTTAAAGCAGTCTCCCTTTACTCTAGCCCAAAAACCATTTTTCGGACAAACGTAGTAGCACTTTCATTATCACTAAGGACATAGAATATAAGCGAGCCATATACAGGGATCTTTGTTTTTACAAGCTTTTATTTAACTTGCTCATCCCGCAGAAATTCCCTATCGATTTTGTCTATGATCTTTGGTTATGTTTTATTCTATCAAACTGGTACTCTCGCTATAGTTGCGTTCCAGATGCTCACGATATTTACTATATTCACGATTTGCTGTTTTTTTTTACAGGAAAGCGTTCCAGGTGGCAAAAAACCTGTAAGTCAAAGCACTTTTATGAGAGTAACTTGCACTCTCTCTCAGTGAGAAGTTGCAGGTTTTAGTCCGAAGGTGTTACCCACTGTCCACAGAAATCTGGTCACCGTATGTATGCCTATCACAGGCAAGTGTTTATGCCACTAGAAGTGCCCAATCAACAGTCCCATAAGTTGTCAGCAGACCGTCCGAGCATGAGGACAACATGAGTTTTGCTCACCTCCAGCCCCTCGAAGTCTTCCAGTCATTGTTGAGCGAAATATTCACCCAGTTTCTGACGGTCTTCCATGGCCGAAGGGAGGAGTGCTCCTGCCTCTTCACCTATTTTCCATAATGTTTTCTATGTCCTTGAGAATTGCAAATACGGAGTCATGTTCGCCAAGATAGAAGTAAAGATTGCCTCCGTTACTTTCAATATAGACTCTAGATCCTAACCCCGCGTGGATTGAGAGTAAAGCCAACATTCAGACTCAGACATTTACGTCTAAATCTCTGCCTCCAGCAATTTCCGACTCCCTCCACACTGTATCATATTAGCACAGATTTCTCTTAAGCCCTAAGGTAGCCTTAAGGGGCATCGTGAGCAACCCCACGCCTTGTAAGGAAATCTCCCGTCGATCGTTCTTTGAATATTGGTAAGCAAATTTGCAAATTTGATTGAGAGTCTGCTACACCACACCACATGGTCCTATCATAAAGGTATAAATCCAGAGGATTCCTACAGGTGGCAGGCCCCGCTTTTTACCAAAAACCTGTTTTCATTTCCAGAACGCTGTAAAGCGTTTCGAGGTTCTTGGTATTTCCATTTTGTTTGTGGGCGCCCTTGCTTTCGTTACATCCCTGAAAACATTTCTATGTTAAATATATGTATGTAAAAGTTTCAAAACTGTCATTTAGGGCATATTTAGATACATATCGTTACCTTAATATATCGCTGAAACACAAAAAGGCGTAGCTAACTAAAAACCGAAAATTCACTTTTTGATTGTTTATGATGCATTTCATCGAATTATACGTCCGCGCATCGTTTTATGAAGTAAAAAATTTTAGTGAGTAAACTCTAAAGCGTGGGGTACAATTAGGCATTAATTAGGCGATTAATTAGTTCTCGAGAATATGTACGCACATAGACTACGAAAATTCATATGGCGTGCAGACAGAGTTTTCACTTATCAAACCTTATCACTAAAGAATGTACTATGTTAATGTGTAATGTTATATGAAAATGTAGAAACTAACAATTCGTATAATTTAATTTATTAATCATTTAAGACACTTGCTCAATCCATTCTAATGCGAGTTCCATGAAGCCAACGAAAAAGCAATAACTGGATCCGAGTCGTATCCGTCTTAAGCTATACGTTCGTGGTAATTCGGGATCAGTAATCGCACTTTCGTAGATTTCACTCAAAATTAGACCACGTTGGACTCATTAATAACCCTTATCATTATAATTATGATTTATTTTCAGATTCTCTGATCAATCCAAAAAATATTTGGAAAAGACGAAGCCGATCGAACACATAAAAAGTTGAAAGATCGATACTGACACTTAAAGAAATGGATGAAAATAAATTCTAGGTAAAAGACTGACTTGATTGGAATAGTAGTGCTCAACATAATTGCGAAGATCTGACTGACCATTAAAATTAGAAAATCAACTGCTAGAAAACCACCGAAGAAATTAGACACCGATATAAGCATCACACTTGTTCAGTTATTGTTGTGACCAGCTCCCCACCTCCCTCCAAAGATAATAAAACCAAAGAACCCAAAACTAAGCAAATATAACTTCAAATAAAGTAAAGGACACAATAAAAGAATGTCGTCACGTTTGAAGGAGAAAGTAACTGCTGCTATACGAAAATTTAACAAGAGTCGAAGTCGCAGTGGTAGCGGTGATAAAACAGCAGAGGCTGGAGGTGGCGGTGGCGCTAATGTGAATGGCGCCGGTAGTAATGTTGGAAGTGCAAAGAATCCAAATGTCAATGCCATGGCCGTGGGCGTGACGGCTGAATCACCAGGCAAACGGTTGCGTCGACAAGATAATAAGTATGTACTTATTCTAGGTATTAAAAAAAAAAACAAGATATCATGTTTTTTGTAAATTTTTTAATACAATAACACAAAGTATTCCCGCTTTGTTTTGTAGAGTTTCGCCAGCCACAAGCCGCATGGTTATGTCGGTGAATGCTCAACATGCTCCCGATCACAGTATTCGCGCACGTCGCTTGATGAAAGAGTACAAGGAAATACAAAAGTTGCACAATAGTAAAAGGGATCCAGTATTCACGGTAAGCATTCGTTGCATGTAAGGTACATACATGCATACATACATTTTTATACGTTTTCTTTTTACAACAGGTAGAGCTTATCAATGATAACCTATACGAATGGTATGCCCGACTGCATATTGTCGATCCGGACTCAAAGTTAGCGAAAGACATGGCCGAAATGAGCATTCCATTTATACTCCTGCATTTAGTGTTTCCCGATAACTTCCCATTCGCACCGCCATTTATGCGAGTCGTCGAACCACGCATCGAGAAGGGCTTCGTAATGGAAGGTGGAGCTATTTGCATGGAACTTCTAACGCCACGTGGTTGGGCCTCGGCGTATACCGTGGAGGCGGTGTTAATGCAGTTTGCAGCGAGCTTAGTCAAGGGTCAGGGACGTATTGTACGAAAAACAAAAAGTGCAAAGGAATTTAGTAGGTAAGACCACAAAATCAACAATAAGTAGTTGCATACATTTCACTATACATACAATTGTACATTAGGGTGGTCCGAAAATGCCTGAGGAAAAAGTAAAGGCGGATTTTTTCCCTCAACCCCTAGGATCGTTCTATACCACTGATGGGCACTACCTTGCCCGCCGGTAAAGCTCTTTTAAGCCTTATATACATTTTGTATAGGCGCCTGAAGTAAAAGCCCTCTCTACCCATCGCTTTTCTATACCCAAAAAATATACATACCTCTATTTTTTATTTTGAATTCAACAGATATTAAAAGGTCGCTCAAAGCGCTCAAAGCGCTCAAAGTTTTCTATGCATTTTATATGGGAAAAACATCTTTTCGTAGAAATGGTATAGAATTCTTGAAAATCGATATTTCTCGATCGGAAAACTTTGTTTCTCTTCAGAAGATTCCCAATAATAATACCCAATGTTTACTTAACCATTTTTTCATAGTAACTGTATTTTATAGGCCCGCCGAAAACCCCATAAAATGCAATGGGAGACCAATAAAAAATCTATAGTATTAAAATATAGTAAATAATCAATGGGGTATTATTATTGGAATCCTCCGGAAGAGAGCCAGAGTTTTCCAATCGAAAAATATTGATTTTGAAGAATTCTATACCATTTCTACAAAAAATTGTTACATAGAAAACTTTGAGCGCTTTGAGCGACCTCTAAATATTTTTTGACTTCAAAATAAAAAATAGTGGTATAATCTTTTTCAATATAGAACAATCCTAGGGGGTGAGAGCATCAAAATTCCGACTTTACTTTTTATTGGACCACCTTAATGTACATGCATACATACAGTATCTCTTGCTTATTATAAGAAGAAAGTACACTTTCCTTGCTTTACTGACCCTAGATTGCTCGTGCTGAGAGCAAAAAAAGTGCTATTTTATAAGTGCATTTGAGAAGATAAAAGCTCAGTTTTGGCGCTCACATTTGTGTTGAGTGTTTGGCCGAGCTTCTCATTCACCGTCCGACAAATTAACGTAATCAGACGCTTTTTCATGGCAGAAATACACCCGGAAGTTTGCTTTTGCCTGTCGACCGCTGTTAGAAACAATCTTTTCTGATTTAGATGTTGCTCGGACCAGGGTGCGAATCCATGTCCTACAGAGTAGTAATACGCACTCAGCCGCAGCGGCCTTCAGGTCAGTTAATCTAGACTAAATTAACGTAACCAACTAATTAATATTCCGGCCAAATTGTTATTTGAAAAACTGTGTTGGCGGTTAGTCAAAACTAAACTTACCGTAGAAAACTTAAGAACCAGAAAATTTTAAATTCTAAAGGTCTCTAAAAGAATTTAAACACATATACTACATCAATAAATTAGTTTCAGTGTTTATTGAAATCCAGGATTTTGAAGAAATTCCGAACTTTGAAATATTCGTCTTTAAAAAGCTTTTTACCAAACAAACTAGAGACACACAAATTTTAGATGGGCGATATTATTGAGATTTTCGTGTTTGTAGGATAATTTTATTACTAATTTTTAAATAAAGTTTAGGAATAAACAGAGTACTGTAGTACAATAACTGAAAACGAAATTACTAAATGACTTAATTTTACTTAAAGTGTATATTTATGCTCTCTTCTCTTTTCTCTTTCGTACAGACGTACAGCGGAGGAAGCGTTCCGTTCATTGGTAAAAACACACGAAAAATACGGTTGGGTGACACCAGCGCTTTCCGACGGTTGAATTTATCGACGGCATCTGTACTATACACTTTAGTATTAATATTCAAATTAAGCTGTCAAAAGAAACAAAAAAATTGAATACAAAGAAATATGAGATTCTGGTCAAAATTCATACCGGAATGCTCCAATTGAAGTGATACCTTCTTTTAAATAGCTGTTATTGAACATGCGGAGCCGTATAAATGCGCTTCAACGTAACCAGGACCCACCAGCAAATCTATCAGGTACAGGTGCTAAAGACTGGTCCGGAGATTTGTGGACCAAAAATTATTCTGTTCTAATCCATAGACGTTCCAGCATTAAGCAGCAAGAACAAAGAAAAATCAATACGAAATTAATAAACAGTCAATATAGGCCGCTGTCATCGCCACTCTTTCGTTTGAAGTAACATCACTGTAGAATTTTGAAAACAAAACTACTTTTTAACCGACTTCCAAAAAAGGAGGAGGTTATCAGTTCGTCGGAATATTTTTATTTTTTTCTATGTATGTTACCGCATAGCTTTGGACCACGTCAACCGATTTCGATAATTCTTGCATTTTGCATCGGAAAGGTAGTGAGTCAACATCTGACTCAAAAAAAAAAACAAAATTGACCACTTGTTAGAGCTTCGTGTCCGCTTATGGGAGATTTTTCGCCATAATTGGACATTTTTGAGTGTCCGCGTCCGTTTATCGGAAAGTCCGTGTATGGGAGAGCATTTTGTATGGAAAAAAACCAAAAATTGTTCGTTCCCATGAATGTGTCCGCTTATAGGAGATGTCCGCTTATTAGAGCGTCCGTCTATGAGAGCTTTCACTGTAAATTGTATGTCAGCGTGTATCAATCGGGTCTCTTAAGGAATCTTTAATCGGTAATCTGTGTATCAAGGACCTACAGTAAGAATTTGCACAAAATTGCATAATTTAAAAAAATTCAGGTCAAATTATGGTAAAAAAAAATCGCGTTTTTGGTGACAAAATGTAGTTATTGAAATTTTTCTCATTTTTAATAATGGCAGCTACAAATCGCATAAAAAGCGAACTTTTCCAAATATGGGTGAATGGCGGGTGGGAGCGGAAAATGCGGCTGTCGTCAAACACGTACAAGCTTAGTGTGAGGATCGAAAAACCCAAGTTACTGATGCTGTAATTAGGCGAGGATAGGAGGCAGTTTACTATATTTCGACTAAAGCGCCATCTAGCGGGACCACTATTTTTAAGTATATTTCTTACTACACATGTATCTAATACATATCGCAAATTTTAACGACATCGATTCATAAATACGGGCTTTCCAAAAAATAATTCAATCCCGGCGCCATCTAACGGGTAAATTTTTT
>NW_023458560.1:53710637-53718091 GCF_013731165.1 Rhagoletis pomonella
AAAGTTATAATACCCTTGTGCACAAGTGCGCTCGGGTATAAAAACAATTCCATTTGAAATTACTTCAAGGAATTGAAAAAGTATTCGATTCCTTTGCTGTGAACTAAAGGAATTGAATCCTAATTACAATTACTGAGGAATGTAATTGTAATTGTAATGTAATTGCATTTACCCAGCTCTGGCAGCAAGCAAATAGAAATTGTGTGGATTTACTCCATTTAAATGTTTTTTTTTTTAAATCAGCTAATTGTTACGCAATCGAAAACAAAAATTTTTAATTTGTCACTTCACCAAAATCACAAATGCCCTTCTAGATTACCGTTTCTGACCTCTGTGAGATGTGGCTTGATCGATTTCTCTTTTCGGTCTGAGAATTTTGGTCACGGTAGCCACTTGAACATAATAATTCGGGTCCAAAATAAATCAAAAAGGGGCCATTTCGATGAAGAAGGGACCAAACATTTATTACCATTTAAATTATTCACATATGTGCATTAGAGTGCTTTTTTCGCGACTATTTTTTTCCTTCCCACCTCGAAATTTTGTGGGAAATAAATAAAAATAAAAAATCCCTGAATATTTTAGCCCTTAATATTAATATTAATTGCTAGGCCAAAGCCAGCAAAGATTTCCCGTTTAAAATACACGGAAACTTAGATTTTTTTCTTCAAAACTCTACAGCATGGATAATATGATACGAAACTCTCTCATTTCGCTTCTAAGAATGCCCCTAAACTCGTTTTACGACTTGGCAGCACAGAAAGTTCAGGGGGCGATGAACAGCTACCACTAATCAAGTTTAAAATGCACCACTTTGAAATCAGGGGATTTATTTTACATGCAGTTATAAAACAAGCGAAAGTGCAGCGTTTATAAGTAAAAATACTTTTACTCATTATTTAAGAATTTTATAAAACGCAAGCACAAAGCAGGTATTTAAGTTTTTCGATTTTCGAGTGTTTTACTTAATAAAGGAAAATCTCCTACAAATTCTTAATAAATACCCATACATATATTTCGTGGCAGTGGCACTATTGGAAGATGTTATGAAAAATTAACCTTTTGACAGCGCTCTCACAAGAAAAAGAGTTTCGTATCATATTATCCATGCTCTACAGCGCAGAGGCATTTTATGGTATAATCTTGGTCAATGACAGGGTTTCTTCAGAATTGAATGCTCTACATACTCTCGTTTTTTTGCCCCTATCTCGTAAATACCAAGAGCTACAGAAAAATGTAAATGACAAAATTGTGAGGGAATTCAATTTGCTACAAAAAAGTAACACCAAATCCGTTGATTTTTGACATTTTTCCTAGCAGTGTCACGCATTTTCTCCCATACAAAGTACGTTCGAAATTTTTTTCTATACGCATGTCCATTTTAATAGAAACGCTTAAAATACAAACAGAAGACAAAAGCTGAAAGTTCTTAAATTTTCTTAGCAGTGTGCACTTATCGATAATTTCCGGTGCTAATAAATGTTCAGTGTTAAATAAGGCGAATTAGAAGTACTACTTTTTAACAAATTTTATTAACCCTTAATTAGGCGCATGGGGTCAAGGCCATTTCAAGTTGAAAAAAAAATGTCTTGGAGTGCTTGGAACGTGCTCGCGCTCTTTCTAGCTTCGTAACTGCCCGCGGGGTATATAAATAAGTCACTGCCAGAACATCGGCGTGTAGGCATGTGTCCCTGCTCTTCTAAGTCCTGACCCCATGCGACCAATTACGTAACATTTTTTGGGGTAGTTAAGTTTTTAATTTTTTTTTTAAGTTTGAAGTCGAAAATATGTTTTTGTTTTTTTTAAGTTAACGATAATAGAGTACTTTAATGTTTTTGATAATACACACTTTTTTTTTATTTTGAAAACTCTTGTTTCAACCCTTTTATTGGGGTCATTGGGGACCCCATGCAACTAATTGTGTGATTTTCTTTATGCGCCTAATTAAGGGTTAAAATTGAAAATAAATAGAAAATATTTAATATTTATTGAATTAGAAAAAATACTATTTTGCAAAAGTAGGGTCCAAGGAACCAACGAAGACTTATGGGACCAGTTTTGGTCCAAATGGCCCAAATGTGGCAACCGTGATTTTGGTACGTACATAGGTATGCTTGTACGTAAGTCTCTAACGATCTCAACTCCTTTAGGCAGTGCATAAGTGCCCAAGTGCGCTCGGGTTTGAGAATAGTAGATCATTGACCAAGGAGTGTTGGGTGGATTCGCCAGTGTAACGCATAACATTTATTGGTGGTTTAGGAATCGCTATTCATTGTTCGGACAACAAAGAATATGACAAAGTCCGGGTGACTGACTCAATTCCGGCGAGTGAAAAATTCACACTCGCCACGCTCTATCATTTAGTATCTCAGTTAATTTAGTTTTATCACAGTTGGTGACTCGAGTTTGAACACCCACAAACACCCATCATTTCTTATGAACAATATTACTGAATTCGTGTTATGCGTATATGCATTTATGTATGTACATATTTGAGACTGTTGGCAAAAGTTCAAAGCACTTCACCAGCTGTTTGAGTTTAACCACGGCAGTGGTGACGAACAAAGGCGTGTGTTTAAATTAATTAATGCAAAAATACAACACTTACTCATACACATACATACATACATACGAGTAGGCACATACCCAGCAAGACGAGGCTGACTAAAACTACAACAATCGGGAGAAAAAATATATACTTTAAAAGTTCAATAGTTTTTGTCAAATCATGAGTGGGAGAGATAGGAAGGAAACCACATGCATTGATGAGAGTAACAGATGACGGTAATTTTTTGCCTGCGATCCTAATAAAAATGACTACATCGATCTGCTAACGAATAACGCCACATTCTATCAGAAGTGTTGGTCTTAAATCCCAACAATTGTCTGGTACAGTTCTTGCTGGGTACATGTGTCTGTATGTTACATAGTATGATCAAAATCTTGAACAATTACTAACAAAGTGGAAATTATTTACAAATCAACTACTCGGTCAATTTGTTGCGATTCGAAACTTAAATGACAATTCGACGAATTCGGTTGTTGTTGTTTTTCAACGGTTGCCTGCAGCCTATACCAAACGCAGTCGATTTTTATATGTACCTACACTCTATGTACAAAAAATACATTAGGGTTAGATAATTTTCTACCGAAAATTTATCATCAAAACTTATCAAATTTTAAACTCGTTTCACTAACAAGTAGGCAACGTGAAAAGATTATATATGGTTATTCAATAAGACGGCAGATTTTCTTTTATAAATAAAACACAACAAAATTTGTCGAATTTTTTTTTTTTTTATTTCATCACATTTTTTAGTCCATGGCATTTACCCAGTAGCGAAAATGGTCACCGGTTACATTGGCACTAATGAGGAATTAATGACATTGTCGCACTTGCTGTGAATCCTACACGACTTTAGCTGACAATGACACTGGTGACAATGTCATGCAGGTGTACTCCTATCAAAGACTTATAACAGACAAGGTCTTGCAGCGGTTACTTATAAAAAGTCCATTGCAATTATCACTGCATGATAAAGTCATGCAGATGACATCAACGAGGAAATTACTATTTCTATGAAAAGGTCATAAACGACTTCTATATAAACGCAACACAAAGTCATTTAAGACGTTACTTTTCCGTACAAGATACTTAAGTGACTGATACATGACATTCGCTACGGGGTACATATGCAACTCAATACCTATTCATTAAATACAAATTAAGGCTCATCTGGCAACACAGTTTTCATAAAACTTTTGGATCCCTTTTAAGCGTTGTTCAACTGATTATCGCTCCGTGACGAAGTTTTCCAATGCCTTTAGTACCAATTGTCTGAAAAAATGCCTTAACAAATCACAGATAATTGCTGTCAAATATCTGCACCACCCTTTAATCATCCATTTATATGTATTTAACTGCCTAAGGCCCAATTTCAACTGTATATTTAAACGGAACTTAAATTGTTAAATTGGATTGTTGTTTAAATGCCATTTAACTTTCGTTGGGTTTCAGATCAACTTTATTTAAATATGCCAAACAAGTGGCAACACTGTTGTTTGCTCCGTGAAATTGTTGTTGCATTTACTTGTTTGTTTACATTCTGTACTGAACAGCTGATTGTTCTTTGGCAAGATTGATAAAACAACCCATCAAAAATCTTGGTTCTTTGTTACAAACACAGGGTCGCATATCTCATATTTAAATAGCCAATATTGGCCATTTAAGTGCAGATTAATCTCTACTTAAATAGGCCATCTGAAATTTTGCCTAAGTGACTTAACCCATTCCTTTCCATGGTAGCCCTATGCCTACCAAACTCTACCTATCCTATATTTGAACTTTTTACATGGGGCCATGGGCCCATTCATTAGAAGTTGTGAATTAATTTGATTTAAATCCTAAATATTCCTCAAAACTTTAAACTTTAAGGATTATTTGACTTACATCGAAAAAATTCGGAATACACATAGCAATACAAACGTACACACATACATGCAATCTATTTTAAGCCACATTATTATTTTATCTTTCTTAAGCGTTCCATTTTACAACAAATACCGTTTTGTAATTTTAATAGATCAACCCTAATACATACAGTGGGATCGTGAACGAAGCCAAAGCTTATTTATTTTCTTAACCCAACATTAGCGGCGTGCATTGCTTTCGTTCGTTTTCCTTTTGATGGCGCTTAACTTGCTTGATGCACACATTTTTCACGAATGATTCACTTTTACTTACATCCAACTGCAGCAGAATTTATTGGCTTGCATATTGAAAGACCTCAAAGAAAAGGCGCCGAGTATGGATGCCTTTGTCCACACCTCACCTTGTTTATATGTATGTATTATAAAATTGCTATTGTAAAAGCAGGAAATATTTTTTTCAGGAAAGGAATAATGTATGCGAAAAAAATGCATGTCCCAAGCTAAAATACATTTGCAACTGAAAATACGGAACATACAATATTATATAAAAGAACTACTCAATTACATGTCGATTAAAACAAAAAGGTACATACATATGTATGTATATACATATTAAATTGTAAAAATGCGCCTAGTCCGGGATGACTCCGCAAAGGAACATGCGACTAATATTTATTTATTTATTTATGTACCTTTTTTGTTCGATCATGACCTATGAAAGGACTAATTGTGGCCTTTTATACCAGAAAAACTAGTCGCTTTAAAAAAAAATAAAATATTTGTCTTTCCATCGTGGGGGCCTCCCTCTAACCTCGCCTGGGGGCGACCTCTAAATATGTTTTGATTTCAAAATAAAAAAATAGGGGTATATTTTTTCGGCATAGAACAATCCTAGACTTTAGAGCATGATACAAAAAACAAGGTAGTTTCATTTAAATTTTTTTTGATTAAAAAGCAGATTATTGACATTCTCCCTGATGTCAACATTTGGCATAGCGTTGCTACATCGGAAATTTGTAGGAGAGGGTAATTTCAAATCATATATTGGATATTATTTATAAAATGGTGGATTTCATAAATGCTGAAATAAGAGGCATATACCACAAAAACTTAGTAAGGAAAATACTTTGTTTTAAAAATTAATTCAAATATTTTGTCTAAAGTCATTGATAATATAGCTAAAGAAAAAAGTTTAAGAAATAAAATACATTTGTTATTTTATATATTTTAAGATAAGTTTCAAATTATTTTAATTTTATTTAAGTTATTTATTTTAGACAAAGTATTTTTTAAAGAAAAACATTGTTAATATCCATATATTTTATATTAAAAATTTGATATATAAATAGTAGCGTTTTGAATTAAAAACATTTTTAAAATCAATTAAAACTAAATCTTTAGTGATTGGCTATGCGAAAATTTTTTTCATTTTCTTATTAACTCTGCCAATTTTTTTTTGTTTTATTTTATTATTAAGATATCTAATCCGAAAAAATGTCCTACCTAAATAAAACCGCTTTAGAATTTTTTGATCTAAACTAATGTTCGTGTTTAACAATAAATTTTGCATGTAATTTAGGTCTGTGGTTAATAGATCCCCATTAATTTTGATAAAAATTGCATTAGCCTGCTCCAAAAACTTAAAAACTCCGGTTTTGGTTTATAAAGCCCCCCCTCCGAAAGTAAATTAACATACGTAAAATGTTGACTATTTTCAGCAGATGTTCGCATCCAAATTGACTCAAGCCCATTTTTGAAATTATGTAGCCGCCAAAGTTTTCCAGGCCATCGAACTCAATATCACTCAGCGCGGTCATGCGATCCAAAAAATGATTGGCTTCTTCCTGTTCTTGAAGCTACAACAGATATGTATACGGATGTTTGCAATATAATCTATATTTAAAGTAATAAAAGTAGACGATTTTCTACCTCGATATGTTCTGCTGGTGACAAGGGAACATCGTTTATTTCTTTGAAGACATGATGTGTGAGTGTGAGTGTGAGTCCTCAGGTTCAAAACTTACTAAAGCATCATTTGTTTTCTCCACATTGGCTTCTGAGCACAACATGTTTTCATTTCGACCTAAGACCCTGTTGGTTCAATTCCAAACAGATTTTCTTCACTTCTAAATAAATTCAAAGGAACATGTTTTTTTTTGTGTTGCTTATAAGAAAGTTTAACACACATACCCCTCCAAATACGTGAGATATTTTTCCAAATTCTCTTCCGTTTCTTCTGATTCACTACTGAAAATTATGAATATCAAAATTTGGTCACATTTGCGATTATCATGCTTACTTTTTACACTTTGGCACTGCACTTCGGCTTAATCGTGCAGTCTTCTTGGCTAACGACATTTCATTCTTTGCAAAGTCACACTCCTTAACACCGCATGCCAGCAACCACTTCTCTCGAATGTGCGGAATAACAGGGAATTGGAAGAACCTTACCTTTGTACCTCTGCATAAATGTCTTGTATACGGGCATTGATTAAATAAACAGCTCATTTTTTCTTTTTATGTATTTTTTTTTTGAATTCAAACAAATTTTAATGTAGAATATTTATTTTATTTAATGTTTTACATAAAAAAATATTTTTTTGTATCATGGGTGGTAGCACGGAATGTCATAATCTGCTTAATTGTCAGGTGGTTAATATGGCGACGAAAAAGTGACAATGGAACTACCTTCTTTTTTGTATCATGCTTTTAACCAGTTTATGACATTTAACTAAATTCATGCTTCCAGATTCAGTAGCAGCAAAACTTTGTTTCTTGAAAAAGTGAAAACAATTTTTGAGGTTAGTGAAGTTGTATGAAAATATTAAAAGAAATGTCTTGCGTGTTTCCAAGCAGCTAGAATTCGGTACACCTGTGCAAAGGTTCGAAAATAAATTTTTTTGCTTTTCCGAGAATAGAGTACGTAATACTATCTAATGCAGTTTGATGAAAAATCGCTGACGCAAAATATTTTTAAACCTCTTAAACGATGTACCGTTGAAGAGGGAGGAGGTCGAGTTAAA
>NW_023458560.1:53718191-53725264 GCF_013731165.1 Rhagoletis pomonella
ATATGAAAATGTTCGAATGCGGCTAATTACACATCTCTATATATATGGACATAATTTATATATGTAAATAAATTTGTACATGTGCGAAATTACTGCTACTTACTTAAAGGATTTTTTTTTATTGCTGTCTAAATAATCACGAGGTATTTTTCTATAACCTTGTGCGAATTCTCTAACCATGTCTTTCTCCAAGTAGACATATGTATTTATTTGTGAGCATTGTAGTGAACAATTTACAAAGGCATACGCACAAATACTTGTTAGACCATCTCGTTCCCCTTGAAAAGAAAAGCAAAAAGTTTGTAATCAGTCCACTGGTAGTTCATGAGGATCTTTGCACCGCTATAAAAACTGTCTAAATTCCGATTTCTTCATACACTAAGAAAATCTCTGCTGGGGCTGGCACCTTGACGCGGCTTCGGCGAATCTTAAATCACTTCTGCTTGCGCACCCTGATCAAGAACTATCACCTCCAAATTTAGGTTGTTACCCGACACCGTGTCCGTTGGAAGGTTTGCAGCCATGAGGCTAAACCGGCTATATTCGAGCGGCGTCTTCTCGACACCCGGCCGCATTGAGGAGTAACGGTGGTCTGGTCGGGATAAGGCGCAGCAGACATTTGAGATCCCCCCGACATGTGCACCTGGCTAATAAATTTGGCAGAACAAGACGGACACAAAGAAATACCATAACAACAGCAATCATCGAAGAGCAAAAAAAGTGGTACGCGATGAACTCTCCAATACAGGGCTTTTCATCGAGCATTTGCGCGAGGCGAATGACCTCTCGAGAATACAGCGACCAACTAGAGACAGGCAACAGGCACTCCCAAGCATTTAATAAAATTACACAGCAGACACTGCTCATCAAAGAACAAAGCTACTGAAGTAAAGGCGCACATCAAGATCCCCGAGCAGACGTGGCCCCTCTCTGAGTCCCTCAAGCTCAGTAACATCACGGGACTCCACTAGCTACCATTCCGAATTTTGAAAGCACCGGCGTGGTAAGCCCCACCCACTTTTCCCGTACCGGGTAAACCAGGGGGTCAAGTGTATCTTGAGCAGAGAATCGGAGCGACGTACGGTGTTTCAAATATATGGAGACAGGTGGAAAGGATTGTTAATGTGCACCGATTTCACTGACATGTGCTCTACTTTTTCGTAGCAATAATAATAATAGAATCTGTGTTGCCATTTTAGCTATTTTCCGGCTAGATTTTGCCTATTTTATTAGAGTTTAGCTGGACAAATCCTGTTTAGCCTCTAGCTTTGTTTTAATTATTTATCTTTTTTAGGTTTTCATTTTTGCTCAAAATATTAACTACAAATTTAAATAGTTTTGAAATGTTTAATGCTGTCATCATATTTTACTTCGGCGAGTACTAATTAAAAAAATATACCCTCCTAATACCTCTAAACCTCTACCCTCCTAATAAAAGCACTCTTTTAAAAGTTACTCAGAGGTGCGCTTTGCGCTGATAAAGTACAAATATATCGCGCAGGTTTGTATTTTCTCTCGTCAGAAAACACAAAGAAAGGCTTCGACTTTGTCTGGTATCTGTGTGGGTAGAGTGGTTTTTGAGGTCTTTACGAAAATGTAAATTTTATTGCGAATCCAGTAAAAATATTTGTGCGATAAGATTTTTCTTTAATGCGACAAATACTTAGAAAGACGTGCAATGTTAGGACAAATTAACGAAACGAAGATTTTATTGCGGATTTCGGCAGAACATTTGTTCTGCACCTTTTTTTGAATCGAAGAATCTTTTAGAAATCGGCGTGGAAATTTTAGGTGATTTAACGTTCCTTCTCTCTAGCCCACTGTAAAAGCTGTCATAAAATCTTTCGACGATTGTCCGATACTGTTTGAGCTATGTTGTCTGCATATGCTATGACCTGACTACCGGTACTCCGAGCACGATTTCGGAGTAGACCTTGAGTATATAAATTTTGACGTAGTATTTTGAGAAACACCCCAGTTATTTGTGCCTTTTCGTTATTAATGCGAAAATAAAAGATGCACTTTTTCTAATATTTTTGAGCTATAATATATATCGTCACTAAACACGAATAAAGGCGCGAGCTCAAAAGTTGACCGCGAAAAAAAAGCGTAAACAAACTTCAGCGCAGATAGACTTTTAAAGCCCTGTATGCAGCTCTCAAGAAAACGGTCAAGAAAAAATTGCCATTATTTCGTGTGTGCGCCCAGGGAATTTTGACATTTTTGATACTTCACAGCCTGTTGCCTCACTCTTTCCTCAAGAAATAATGGAACGGGCATATATTTCTGTTGCAAACCTGGGTTGCCCTGTGCTCTTTTTTCACAAAAAACTTTAGAAAACCGTAGTAGAAAGCGTAGTAAATTTCTTAAGAACTGCGTACTGCCTTAAGGAACTTCGACTCAAGAAAATTTCTTAGCCATTTCTTGTACGTCATTTTATATGGAGTTTTTGCTTTTCTTGAGAGCTGCATACAGGCCTTAACATAGTTGACGGCGAAGAAAGATGCGCGTAAATGAGCGAACGGGAACAAGTAGTTGCAAGGCGACACCGGTAAATTCGGAAATAACGGAAGTGTTAATGAACGATTTCTTCATGCGGGGGCTATCATCAGGCAGAGCTAGCATCAAGGAAGCAGTCGAATGTCTGTTAAACTGTTCGACTTTGACAAGGGAATTTATTCCCGGTTAGACTCATTTGGGTGCCAGGCCATATTGGTATTGCAGAGAATCGTGTTGCGGTGAAGTTGGCCAGAAAAGGTACCCTCAAGTTGTACTTACCGGGTAAAGAGTATGAGTACTTTATCTTTTTTAAGTTAGTTGGGAGGATACTAAAATATTGGTTTTCCAGCGATGGGGCTTGAGGTGGAATCAAAACTTTGTATGCCTAGATTTCGTGAAGCTATGAAAAATATTTACTTAAGTACAAAATAATTTGTTCCTTACAAGAATGCATAATTTTTATCTTAAAAATTGACAATGTTTTAAAGTTATAATAAGGATCAAAATTATTTGATTTGTTAATTTCGGTTTTTTTCTTAGCCATAATAAAATTATATTCAACAATTTTTATTGAGCTTGAGGCCGTTTTTAATGAAAAACTTATTGTGGAAAAGCAACAATAATTTGAAAAAATGGTAGAAGTGATAGCTATTTCGGAAATCACCACATTTCCTCATCAGACTTCTTTCAGTTGGATTCGAACCGACGATCCCACTGACTCAGCCAGTTGCCTACGCACTGTGCTAAATTCGCCTTGTAAATTATTGCTGCTTTTTCCCACTTTTTCATTTGTTAAGCCAACACAATCCAGCGCAGCTATTCCGCTGCAATTCACACTTGATCATGTGGTTGTTGGTTTTGTTGGTTTTTGTTAATAATTCTATTTTTAGAATGTTTAACTTTTAAGTGTGCTCGTCCTTAAATTATTTGCTTTTGTTATTTTATGGCCTTATAATAATTATACTCAACAATTTTTATTGAGCTTGAGGCCGTTTTTAATGAACGAATTATTGTTGAACAATAATTTGGAAAAATGGTAGAAGTGATAGCTATTTCGGAAATCACCATAAATGAAAAAGTGGGGAAAAAGCAACGATAATTTACAAGGCGAACTTAGCACAGTGCGTAGGCAACTGGCCGAGTCAGTGGGATCGTCGGTTCGAATCCTACTGATAGAGGCCTGATGAGGAAATATGGTGATTTCCGAAATAGCTATCACTTCTACCATTTTTCCAAATTATTGTTGCTTTTCCACAATAAGTTTTTCATTAAAAACGCCCTCAAGCTCAATAAAATTTTTTGAAGATAATTGTTATAAGGCCATAAAATAACAAAAACACATAATTAAAATTTTGATTTAGCTTTTTTTAGCTTTATTTTTTTGCCTTCTATTTAATTGCTAAGCTACAAAAAATTTTTAGTCGTTTTAAATGCTCAAACTTTACATACATGTGTATAATCTTCTCATTAGGCACTCCGCGTATATAATTTATACATATATGAATAATACTCGTATGTATTAGTATTTTTCATTCAATAAGCAAAGCATAGTATTGAAAAAATAACCGCTTTTTTTCTTAACTAAAAAATATGGAACCGTTTTTTTTTGAAAACGCAATTTTGGGAATAACCTGTAAACCGATTTTAGGAATAATGGAACACAATAATTACAAACTTATTTGGCGACCCAGCCTAATGCATATATGAATGTTTTCACCAAACTCTAGTATTAAGAGCGGTAAGCGGATGCTGGGATAGAGTCAACATACAGCCAGTCAGCTTTCCGCTTTTATCCTTGCGAGTCAAAAGCCAATTTATTTGACCTTGAATTGCCTTGTTTTATTTACATAATGTATACACACATACATAGATAAGCATGTTTAGGTAAGCGCATATGTACATTAGACCTCTGCATGAGTTGATTCAAACTTCCATCCAAACAGAGTACAGTACATTTGGATATTCTACTTCATATACAAAACACTCAGCGTTCTGAATTTTGTAATTTATGAAATATCATTTCGGATTAAATTTCCTTCAAATGGAAGAATGTGAATGAATGAATGAAAAACACTCAAATCGTTCAAACTCATTTTGGTAACATATTTTTCTACAAACAAGTTTTTTTCCGTATAGAAAACTTGCTGTTCTATACACATGAACGCCTGGTAGTGGGAATTGAAGAATCATTTATAGCAAATTAAAACTGTGCATATAAAATTGACATTGAGAAAATGGACACATATTTTTCGGCTATTTTAGAATGGACGTACGTATGTACTCGAACATTTAAAGTTAGTTGGAAAAATATATATATATGGATTGAATTCGATGGTCGCTGTGTATGATTTTTCGTCCATATTTTTTATTACTACGAGTATAATGATAATGGTAAAATTTTGTAAGTTATACTGGTATAATAATTAAACGAAATATGGACTATTGACAGCCAAAACCATGCTTCGCTTTAATCACCTTTTCTATGGGCGGATTATAAAATACCAGTAGGACTTACACAGAGTGAAGAATGCATGGCAGATTTCGAAAGATCAGGACTGACAAATAACTAAAAGAAATAGCAAATCAAAGCACAACAAATTGCTAAACCGTGTAAAATATGAATCATGACTAATGGCCTCCATTTTTTTGGTAACACTAAACTAATTGTCTATGTGAGATCGTATGGATCAGCCAAGCTAATATAACCTCTATATCTCAACCGAAAGTCAAAGTTTTATTGTGCGGGGTTATATACCCAGGCAGCGGAAATATAATTATTTATGCATTAAGATAATTGAAACCAATTCCATTTTTACCCAATGGTTCTATTTTTCAAGTAACAAAAATGTATGTATGTAGGTATGTATGTGGGAAGCTTAAAAACAAATTCATATTCATAAAGAAAATGTCATTCATATTCATTCAATTTGTTTCACAACGTTTGAACGTTGCTATGTCGATACTTATGTATATCAACACACCTATTCATTTAAATTCAATAAAATTGAAAGCCAATCACATTCAATCAATTAGAATATAAATGGTTGATTTGTCGTTTTGAGTGTATTCATGCAGACGTCTAATGTGCATACATATACATTTGCGTCATACAAAAATTCACAAATGCCGACGCAGCCTCCCAGAGTACAAGTAAACAACATACATATAAAGAATATGCTTAGAAAATAATGCAGATACTTCACAGGATAACGATGGGTTCGCTTTTATAACTGTAAATTATATTTTGTGTTATGCCTTCGTCTTCTGAAAATCCTGGCAATATGCTGTATACCATTAACATACAAATACATACAAATCTAGGTACAACGCATAGTCATATGCAACAAAATTGTTTTCAACGCTAATACAATGGTGAAATTTTATATGAAACTCCATAAAGGAAAACAATATCGAAATATTTTCTGTAAAATTACTTACGACGTAGGTAGAGTAGTCCAATAAGAAAATCTTGTGGTTATAACTATTGTGTTGTTGTATATAAATATAAATTTATATTTATCCCGCTCTTTCAAGCAGGGCTGGGCATAATAAAAAATCCTAATATCCGGATAAAAAAAAATACAAAATAAATCCATGAATTTTTATTCTTAGCGATTTGAAAAAAGAAATCAAAATTAAATAAATATTTGGCGATTACACTTTAGCCCAATGTTTAGCCAACCCATTCCAGCAATTTGTAATGTGCGTCTTGCTGTTATAACAAAAATGGAAGGACCTAAAATTTCATGCCGCTTCCTAACGGCGAGGGACGACCGTTTTTACAAACAACTTTTTCTAATTTAGATGTTGCTTGGACCAGGTATCGAACCCAATTCGTACTGAGTGGTAGTACGCACATTTACATGGTCAACCGCGGCAGTCGCCAGTATTTTGAAAATAGTTAATGTGTAAAGCGTATCTTGGTGTTTGCCGACACTAAACGTCATTCATTACCTCTTCGAGAAATCTGTTGAAATGACAGTCTCAAAACGTCTTCAGCGTGTCGTTTATTATTAGCCGCCATCGATTCGCCACTTCTCTGCTCGATATGTTTGAGTTCCGGTCGCTTAACAAAAAAATTTATGTGTGGACGCAACAACAAAGTTAGCTAGCAACGATGGACGATAGCGAGTTTGGTTGTACCTCATTGGTTTCGTTCGTTTCGCCACTCGCTAACTGTTGGCGAGTCGATGTCAGCTATTATTCCATTGATCTGCTTAAAGTCTAATTAAAAAGATCATATTTTATATGGTACCTCTAAGTAATGCGTCACATATTTCTTACTATTTATCCTTTTTTCAGCTAGGATATTTATGGAAACTGCTCAACGAAAGCGTGAAGTATTCATACATATTTACAACGCATTAGTATTCATAAATGCAAGTAAAGGAGGGGAAGTGTTTGCGTATATGGACCTCTTCAGGCCATAGGCATCAATACAGCATACATTTTTGGCAACGGCATTGCTTAACGGAAACCGGATACGACACTACATAACGCAAAATGACGTCAATGACAAAGGCACAATGTTGTGTAGCTGCCTGTTGGGGCAAGAGTCTGTGGCAGGTTTGGCA
>NW_023458560.1:53725364-53726780 GCF_013731165.1 Rhagoletis pomonella
AGCATCAAACTCGTGTAAGTGTGGCATATTTCTCTAAGAAATGTCAATTGGTTTAATTTTTTCGTATTAATATAGATTTTAAATTTAACTCGTTGAATGCAAGAGCTTTGATTAAAAAATCATCTTTTTAAAGTTCTATTATTTTTTGCCTGTGCTGTGACTGCTGTGTTATTATATTTTATTGTTTTATAAACTTTGAGTCCGCCTACGTCCGCCCCACATAAAACGATTTGAGATTTTTTTTGGCAGGTTCTATTTCGCATAATCTCATTTATATTTATATCTATTTGATTGTTATATATTTTTGAGTTGATACTCGTAATTTTAATTGTGAATTTTTGAATTGTTACAAAAAAGCCGCACTAGCTAACCGAAATCTTGTAAATATTGAATTTCATAAAAAATATTTTTAAAAATATATTGAATCCGGCATTTTCAATGTTTAACATTTTATATAATTTTGTAATAGGAGAGTCAAAATATGCCCAAATACTAAATTTTATAAATATTCATGCAAAGGGAATTCGTTAAATAATGTTTTCTCTCTAGATTATCGTTTCAGACCACTGTGCGCGTGTGTGTCACGATAACTCGATGAAAAATTTAGGTACATATGTATTTAAACGAAACTTGGTATGGGTATTTCCCTTAGGCTAAGGAGAAATGGTACTGAATGAAATATACAAAGGTGGGCTATAACCACGCCTACTTCCCATATTACAGTAGCCTTTTAGCAATAAGTAATATTATTAAAGCGATTTGGAAACTGGGCGTAACCCTGCCCACTTATGATTACGTAAATGTTGTTATATCTGTAACCACTTATACTAAACTTTGCGCAACTGTTGAATTTAGGCTAACAAAAAAGGGTTGACAATTTTTGAAATCAGACAATAAACAAGCCCACCTGCCACATAACGGCAATTTAAAGAAATACGAAAAGTGATATCTCAATAACTAAGGACGCTAATTTGCTCAAAGTTGATACTTACTTACCTGAAATAAAATTACTATCGCATTTTAGAAAATAGGCATAGCAGCGCCTACTTTTGACTACATATACATAACTTATCACACACACACACACACACATCGTGGAAAAAATATCCCCGCTTACTGTGTAACGGTAATATTCCAAAAGTCAAAAAGCGATATTTTAATCGTGTGCCGGATATATAAAATTCAATTTCGCCCTAACTTAGACTTCTTTACATGTTTATTTTTACATAAGAGTAGGGCTGCCAGATATCTCTGTTGCGAAACCGGGACACTTAAGGGGGGAGAGGCCTCTCGCTCCCTTCCCTTTCGTTTCGACAAAAGTTACGTACGAAAGGATGTAGTAAAATTTTATTTTGACAAACAAAAACAAAAACATAAAAACATGAGATCATGAGATCATTACGACGTACACCAGCA
>NW_023458560.1:53726880-53728197 GCF_013731165.1 Rhagoletis pomonella
TATTCTCACTAATATTGAAAAAAAGGTCAAAAATATCTCAACTTCAAGAGGCCATAGAAAGGAAATTCAAACTAACTTTGCAAAACCCTTTGGCATTTTTGTTTATCCAGTGGTCTACTTTCATTCCACGTTGGAATTATTGAGGCTGACGGCGATGTGTCAAAATTTGTCTCACAGTGATATTAACAGTATACATTTTTTATAGGAGTGTATCGTTTTGGCTGTCAGCCACTGTACATATACATTTCACAATAATATTTAATGTCAGAGAACAATGGATATGGTTGCCTGATCTAAAATGAGCTTTCCAATGTTCATTTTCTTTTATTCTAAACTATCAAAAAATGTTCAAATGCAAAATAAGCTGTGTAAAATTATTTCTTAGTTATAGTAAAAACCACACTATGGAGTAAAAATGCTTGTTGAAGAAGTACTCCAGAGTACTGTTACGAAGTCGGTTTCAAGCCTAAACGTCGAATTATTTATGCGATCTCATTTTTATGCTATATGGTATACTAAAACATAAGATATCTTAGGTATTTTTACATTTGATATTATCTATAGATTTAAGCCCAAATTTGACTTACCACAGTAATTTGTCGCATAGTGCAATTGTTAATCAAATAACTTAATTACTTAAAGAATTCTGAATTATTTGAAATGAAATAGAATTATTTGTAATTCAAATAACAAAGGAATTATGAATTATTGGTATTTATTTAAAATCACTAACTCACATATTTATTATTTTAATAAAATTAATATATAAGCCAAATAAAGATTTGTACTGGATTCTTTGCAGGGCAAATTAATGAATAAATTCATAAAACCTATGAAATTTTTCATTGAAATCTACGAAACATTTCATTAAAATCTACCATTAAAATCATAAAACTATGAAAATATTCATAAATTCATTAATTTAGTTCATATTCACGGACTTCGTTCATACATTTTTGGGTTAATGAAGGCCGTTCATTAAATCTTTATGAACCTGTTCGTTGGCACAAAATCAATTATTATTTTCATTAAAATTAACGCACAAATTCATTTATTTCATATACGTTTTTGGTTCCGTGTACAATTTTTACGTCGGCAGCAAGCAGAGCTGGGTCGTAATGATTCCTTTAGGAATTAAATTACTCCCAATTACAGATTACAAGGAATTGTAAATAGGAATCAATTCCTTCAGTCCACAGCAAAGGAATCGATTACTTTTTCAATTCCTTGAAGTAATTTCAAATGTAATTGGGTTTTTCTTTAATTCCATTACAAGGAATTTCATATTGTAATTGGAATAAATTACGTGCTAGTAAT
>NW_023458560.1:53728297-53762805 GCF_013731165.1 Rhagoletis pomonella
CAGTAGTTACTAAAATATCGCAGTTTTCGTATTTCTGAAAGTTACCGTTATATGGAAGGTAGGCGTGGTTATTGTCCGATTTTGCCCATTTTCAATACCATCTGTCCTACGTCCGAAAGAAGTAGACGTACCAAGTTTTGTTAAGATATCTTAATTTTTACTCGAGTTATCGTGTGCACAGACGGACGGACAGACGGACGGACGGACAGACAGTCACCGCTTAATCGATTTCTCTTTTCATTCTGATCATTTATGTATACATTTGTCTATATCTATCTCGATTCGTTTTGCCTGTTACAAACAACCGTTATGTGAACAAAGTTATAATACCATTGTGCACAAGTGCGCTCGGGTATAAAAATGGAATAATGAAATAAGGCAGCCACGCCGCAATTGGCTTAAGCCAGAGAATAATAAGAGTAGCTGCTTAAATGCAGTAAGTTAAAGACTCTGCAGACAAGACTCGTAAGAGAAGCTTTAAGGCTTAAAGTTTAAGCCAATTGTTAGGAGTCTTGGATGAGCCGAAATTTAAAGCATGTTGCTTCTGCCTCACATATGTATGTATGTACGTGGCTATGTACATATGTATTTGTACTAACTGCATTTTTGGGCTTTCACTTGACCGTCCGCCTGTGCACACGATAACTCGAGTAAAAATTAATATATCGTAACGAAACTTGGTACGTGTACTTCTTTCGGGCGTAGGACAGATGGTATTGAAAATGGGCAAAATCGGACAATAACCACGCCTACCTTCCATATAACGGTAACTTTCAGAAATACGAAAACTGCGATATTTTAGTAACTACTGAAGATTATTCACTCAAAATTGATATTTACAATAATTTTTAGACGAAAAATAAGAATATTATAAATTTTTTAAAAAGGGGCGTAGCCACGCCCACTTATTGTTACATGTGTATATCTTGGCAACCGCTGCACCGATTTCTTCCAAACTTGGCACAGTTAATGGCCTTAGTACAGCATACCAAATGACCGAAAATTTTTAAAATCGGACAATAACCACGCCTGCATCCCATATAACGCTAATTTAGAGAAATACAAAATCTTCGATAAATCAGTAAATATTAAATTTATTCAAAATTGATGCTTGCAACAATCCTTCACCAAGAAATACGCTTATGATAAAATTTTGGAAAATGGGCGTGGCACCGCCCACTTATGATCACATATATATATATCGGTAACCGTTCAATCAATTTGTACCAAACTCGGTATTTTTATTGTGCTTGCCACATAAAAGCAAAACGTTGAAAATTATTGAAATCGGACTAAAGTTCCGGCCGCTTTTCATATAACGGTAAATTTCAGAAATGCTTGAAACTGCAATATTTCGAAATTTAAGGACGCTAATTTACTCAAAATTGATACACCCCGGCTAACCATCTAGCGGTAGATTTCGAAAAGGTGAAAAAACATTTATTTAATATTTGCGCCGGGTATTTAATGTTCGGCTCCGCCCGAACTTAGACTTTCTTACTTGTTGATATTGTTTTTGGTACGCAAATGTCAAATTTCATCTATTCTTTTTTCAAGAAGAAGAGGGAAAGAAAGTGTAAATACTCTCACTTTCTCATTCATTCAAGTTAGCGAAATATAAAGTTTTGATATTTCTATACCAATGCCAGTCAAATCAGCTGTTCTAGTAACACCACCTGATATGAATTCGCCTTGTATGAAATTTTGTGGAATATTGTTACATGCTCCCGTCAAAAACAATTAATTATATCTTAAAATTTTGTTTGAGAGATTAACAAAAGGAATGGGAGTAATTTTTGTAAAAGTCATACAGCATATACTTACCCATATTTGGAAAAGTTCTCTTTTTATGGGATTTGTAGCTGCCATTCTTAAAAATGAGAAAAATGTCAACGACTACATTTTATCACAAAAAACGCGATTTTTTTACCATAATTTGGCATGATTTTTTTTTAATTATGCAATTTTGTGCAAATTCTTACTGTAGGTCCTTGATACACAGGTGATCGATTAAAGATTCCTGAAGAGACCCGACTGGTACACGCTGACATACAATTTATATGCTTATATGAAAAAAGCGAAACCCCACTTACGATTTAATTGTAAAGTAGCGCATTTGACATGTAAAGATGACGTTTAAAATTTTACAATAATGCTTTTAATTAATTTAACAATGTGTAAAAGGAAAAGTATACCCAAGACTGCAAGCTTGTTAGGATATGAGACGGATACAACCACTGATTGATAAAGACGGGAAAACTGGCATGCTTGTACAAGCTTAGCATTCTTCCAGGTGATCTTCAAACAATCGGGGACCGATTTTCTCTTGTATCAGACATCCATATACACATACATACATCGTATCTGAACTTTTTTTAACAACTTCCATTTTTTAAATTTTCCTTCCCCTAAATCGTCTAAACGGCGTACCCTTGAAAAATTAGATAGATTTTTGACCAACAATATTAGCAATAAATTGTTTATTAAAAGTTAGCATTCCAAAAAGAGTAAAGTCGGAATTTTAATGCTCTCACCCCCTAGGATTGTTCTATGTCGAACAAAATATACCTCCTCAAAGTGCTCAAAGTTGTCCATGTATTTTATATGAAAAAACAACCTTTCATAGAAATGCTATGGAACTCTTGAAAATCAATATTTTTCAGTCGGAAAGCTCTTTTTGAAATGGAAAAACGGTTAATTAAACAATTGGGTGTTATTATAGGGAATCTCCGATCGAAAAAAAATAGAATTTTAAGAATTCTCTATCATTTCCATGAAAATGCATGGACAATTTTTGGACCACCCTAATGTGTATACTCATACCCAATGGGCGTAGCCAGGTAGGGGAAGGGGGTGCTCGAGCCCCCCTAACTTTCAAATTTTCCTTATATATATATAAAATAGTACCCTGAAATGCGAGCCCGCCCCTAAATTTCATTCTGGCTACGCTGATGCTCATACGTGCAACGCAATGTGACAAGCGATTAAAGCTTTACAAGTGCTCCGCACGCGGTCCGAGGCGCTAAAAGGAAATCGATCGCACAGCCATTAAGAAAATGTCCTTTACTTTAGAACACAGAGTTTATAATTTTTATGATATTAAAGCATTGTTTAAGCAAAAAAGTAATTTTGTTTTCAAAATTCTACAGTGATGTGACTTCAAACGAAATAATTCAGGGTGTTAAAGAGTGGCGATGACAGCGGCCTATATTGACTGTTAATTAATTTCGTATAGATTTTTCCTTGTTCTTGCTGCTTAATGCTGGAACGTCCATGGATTAGAACAGAATAATTTTTGGTCCACAAATGTCCGGATCAGCCGTTAGCACCTGTACCTGATAGATTTACTGGCGGGTCCTGTTTATGTTGAAGCGCATTTATACGGCTCCGCATGTTCAATAACAGCTATTTAAAAAAAGGTATCACTTCAATCGGAGCATTCCGGTATGAATTTTGACCAGAATCTCATATTTCTTTGTATTAAATTTTTTTGGTTTCTTTTGACAGCTTAATTTGAATGTTAATACTAAAGTGTATAGTACAGATGCCGTCGATAAATTCAACCGTCGGAAAGCGCTGGTGTCACCCAACCATATTTTTCGTGTGTTTTTACCAATGAACGGAACGCTTCCTCCGCTGTACGTCTGAACGAAAGAGAAAACAGAAGACAGCATAAATGCACACTCAAATACATATATCTAACGTACATATCTACATAAATAAAACCCTAAGTAAAATTAAGTTATTTAGTAATTTCGTGTGAGTAAAAAAATTATCCTACAAATACGAAAATCTCAATAATATCGCCCATCTAAAATTTTTGTGTCTCTAGTTTGTTTGGTAAAAAGCTTTTTAAATACGAATATTTCAAAGTTCGGAATTTATTCAAAATCCTGGATTTCAATAAACACTGAAACTAATTTATTGATGTTGTAGATGTGTTTAAATTCTTTTAGACACCTTTAGAATGTAAAATTTTCAGGTTCTTAAGTTTTCTACGGTAAGTTTAGTTTTGACTAACCGCCAACACAGTTTTTCATATAACAATTTGGCCGGAATATTAATAAGTTGATTACGTTAATTTAGTCTAGATTAACTGACCTGAAGGCCGCTGCGGCTGAGTGCGTATTACTACTCTGTAGGACATGGGTTCGCACCCTGGTCCGGGCAACATCTAAATCAGAAACAGTTGTTTCTAACAGCGGTCGACAGGCAAAAGCAAACATCCGGGTGTATTTCTGCCATTAAAAAGCGGCTGATTACGTTAATTTGTTGGACGGTGAATGAGAAGCTCGGCCAAACACTCAACACAAATGTGAGCGCCAAGACTGAGCTTTTAATCTTCTCAAATACACTTAAAAAAACATGTTTTTTGCTCTCAGCATGAGCAATCTAGGGTCAGTAAAGCAAGGAAAGTGTACGTTCTTTTTATAGTAAGCAAGAGATACTGTATGTATGCATGTACATTAAGGTGGTCCAATAAAAAGTAAAGTCGGAATTTTGATTTAAGACTGTTCTATATCGAAAAAGATTATACTACTATTTTTTATTTTGAAATCAAAAAATATTTATTGGTCGCTCAAAGCGCTCAAAGTTTTCTATGTATTTTATATGTGAAAAAGCAATTTTTTTTTAGAAATGGTATAGAATTCTTGAAAATCAATATTTTTCGATTGGAAAACTCTGGTTCTCTTCAGGAGACTTCCAATAACAATGGCCCATTGTTTATTTAACCACTTTTCAATACTCTAGATATTTTTTATACCCGAGCGCACTTGTGCACAAGGGTATTATAACTTTGTTCACATAACGGTTGTTTGTAACAGGCAAAACGAATCGAGATAGATATAGACAAATGTATACATAAATGATCAGAATGAAAAGAGAAATCGATTAAGCGGTGACTGTCTGTCCGTCCGTCCGTCCGTCCGTCCGTCTGTCCGTCCGTCTGTGCACACGATAACTCGAGTAAAAATTAAGATATCTTAACAAAACTTGGTACGTGTACTTCTTTCAGGCGTAGGACGGATGGTATTGAAAATGGGCAAAATCGGACAATAACCACGCCTACCTTCCATATAACGGTAACTTTCAGAAATACGAAAACTGCGATATTTTAGTAACTACTGAAGATTATTCACTCAAAATTGATATTTATAATAATTTTGAGACGAAAAATAAGAAAATTATAAATTTTTTAAAAATGGGCGTAGCCACGCCCACTTATGGTTACATGTGTATATCTTGGCAACCGCTGTACCAATTTCTTCCCTGGCACAATTGTTGGCTTTGGTACAGCATACCAAATGGCCGAAAATTTTAAAAATCGGACAATAACCACGCCCACATTCCATATAAGGGTAATTTAGAGAAATACGAAATCTTCGATAAATCAGTAAATATTAAAGCTAATTTATTCAAAATTGACGCTTGTAACCATTTATGATAAAATTTTGGAAAATGGGCGTGGCACCGCCCACTTATGATCACATATATGTATCTCGGTAACCGTTCTACCAATTTGTACCAAACTCGGTATGGTTATTGTGCTTGCCACATAAAAGCAAAGCGTTGCCAATTGTTCAAATCGGCCTAAAATTACGGCCGCTTTTCATATAACAATAAACTTCAGAAATGCTTGAAATTTCAATATTTCGAAATTTAAGGACGCTAACTTACTCAAAATTGATACACCCCGGCTTACCATGTAGCGGTAGCTTGCGGAAAGGTGAAAAACATATATTTGATACTTGCGCCGGGTATTTAATGTTCGGCTCCGCCCGAACTTAGACTTTCTTACTTGTTATTTTTGAGAAGGTTGCACGCATAAATATGCTGACTTGCCATGCGTACATAACTACTATACTTATATTTGTACATATGTACATAGGTACATACATATATGCGGCATTGCAAAAATCTTTTAAGTAAAAATAAATTTGTTTTGAATTTTAAGTCCGGTCAATAGGGCCTGTGCTTATCCCTATCTCTTGACCAGCGTTCGAACGAGCGGATTTGCCCGCAGTTTAAACCCAAGTGGCCACTGATACTCAGACTCTCGTGCCTATCAACCGGGGGCGGGGGGGGTGCTCGACCCTATTAAGCTGGTATTTTTATTTATTTATTTCAGTCAATTGAACAATAAATTCTTACTGACTATAATTCAGAGGTACTTAAAACTAGTTAAAATAGTTGTATAATAAAGTACGAACTACTCCACAAGATAGAGACGGGTCAAAAGTTGGAATATTGTTCAGCTCCACTAAGGTTCTAATTAAGGGAGCATACATTGCATAGTTCGTTTTAGAAAATACGATATAGAAAGAAGAAACACTGCGTAAGTTACGTGTAGGAACATTGAAAGTTATTCTTTCCAAGAGGTTAGGGCAATCAACCGATCCATTCAAGAGATTGGCAACGAATGAGCAAGCAAGATAAGCAGATCTGCTACGTAGAGTTTGTAAATTTAGAAGTGCACAACGTGATTCATATGAGGGAATGGGTTCACTAAAATTCAGTGAGCGTAAAGCAAATTTTATAAATTTTTTCTGTATCCGTTCTAATCGCGTGATATGAGAACTGTGGCATGGTCTCCAAATGAATGACGCATACTCCAACCTGGATCTTACTAGAGTAATATAAAGCAGCTTCAAAGTGTATGGATCGTAAAAAGATGAACTATTACGCCGGACGAAAGCCAGCATCGCATATGATTTGCCAACTATATATTCGATATGCGTGGAAAAATTTAGTTTCGTGTCGAAGTAGACACCTAGATCCTTGACTTCATTAACATGATTAAGAGGAGATCCAGAAATATGATAGCGCGTGTGGAGCGGAATTAGCTTTCTGGTATAAGTACAATGTGAGCACTTATTTATATTTAGATGAAGACGGTTTCATTTGCACCAATCGTGTAGTTTAACGAGTTCTCCTTGAAGGGCAATGGAATCGTTTATACATTTAATGACAGAGTAAATTTTGAGATCGTCCGCATATAGTAGATATTTAGATGACGAGAAGCAGGAACCTATGTCATTAATAAATAAAATAAACAACAGTGGTCCAAGTATACTACCTTGAGGAACACCCGAGGTCGCAATAAAAGGCTGTGAATAGACATCCTCGAACACAACCATGCAATTTCTGTCAGACAAATATGATTTAATCCACTCCAAAAAATTAGAGTGGAAACCCATAGAGAATAATTTAGACACTAAGACCTTGTGAGAAACTCTGTCAAATGCCTTTGAAAAGTCAGTATATATTGTGTCGACTTGCTGGCCAGCTTGAAAAGCAGACAGACAATCTTCCGTAAAAATTGCAAGATTAGAGACTGTGGACCTTCCTTTAATAAAACCATGTTGGTTTGGACTAATTAAGCTACTAACTGAGAATGACAATTTCACCTTAATAACACATTCAAAAATTTTCGCAACTGTGGTTAACTTTGAAATTGGTCTATAATTAGATACATCATTTTTATTGCCACTTTTAAAAATCGGGGTTATCTGAGCCTTTTTCCAATCATCAATAAATTTACCCGATGCTAAAGACATATTAAAAATCAGTGTCAAAGGTTGGATTAATGCAGGACATTTTTTAAAGAGTATGGCTGAAAGGCCATCAGGATCCATAATATTTGAGGTTTTAAGTGAGTCAATACCACTACCAACGTCCACTTCCGACAGTGTAAGCGACCCAAACGCAGGTAGGCATTCAGGAATAAAGGCATTAGCATGGGTAATATCTGAGTCGGAGACAAAATTTGAGGAGAAAAACTCGGCAAAAATATTGGCTACTTCCTCGGGACAACTTGCATGTTTATCCTTATAAAAAACAGACGCAGGAATGCTGGATTTCGAAGATTTGGATTTAATATAACTCCAGAATGCTTTAGGATTTTTTTTATATTAGCTTCCTGGTAATTAACGTATTTAGCGTAGAGTAACTTATCGAGTTCATTAAATTTCTTTAAATATAATTGGTATTGCTCATAATAAAATAGTAGTTTAGTCGCTTTAAACTTTTTATGGAACTTATTTTTACGATTTTTAAGATGCTTTAGATGTTTAGTATACCAAGGTATCTTATACGTTTTTCATGGAAAAGTAGGGATATTATTTACGGAAACCTCATAGATTAATGCTTTGAAAAGACCAAAGGCCTTCGCAATTTTTAAGTTACCAAGTAAGTGAGACCAATCGTACCCCTGAATAATATAATTCAAGTCATTAAAATTGCACAAGTTATAATTTAATTTGGGACGAGAACTAAATTGTGGAGCAGCAAAATATTCATAGAACTGTAGGCTTATAACTAGAGGAATATGGTGCAAGTTTTCAGCTGAGATCGGAGAACTACAAACTGACAATCGAAAATGCAAATTATTAGATAAGAAAACTAGATCTAAAAGCCGATTATGCTTGTTAAAAAAGCAATTGACTTGACATAAACCAATACTTAAGAGACTGTCAATAACAAGGATTTCACTTTCACTAGAAATATTTACAGGAGTTAAGACAAATAGGCTGTTCAAATTACGCCCAGAAATATTACATAAATTAAAACCCCAAGAACACAAAGTTGGTGATCTCCTATACTAGAACTTAATGAAATAATATTATCGATATGTGCCTTGTAAATCATATAGATGCTGTTCGGAGGAATATATGAGGCACACAGAAAGAGTAGTCCACCCGGGCACCGCACACTGACGCATAGTTGATCAAGAATAGAGTCTGCATTTTTCAAATTGATAGACGCTGAACAGAGTTTACGTTGTACCGCGATTAAAACTCCACCACCTCTCGAACACCCAGTTTTTAATTCATCTCTATCCTTCCGAAATACATTATAGAGAGTAGCATCAAAGAATTCAGCATCAAAGAAATTTGGGGTTAGCCAACTTTCAATTATAATGAAAATGTCATATTCTTGATGTGAGCTTAGTCTACGAACCACATAATGATACAAAAAAGAAGGTAGTTCCATTTAATGACATTCGTTGTTGTTGCTAACCATTTGACTTTTAATAAAATTATGACATTTCATAAAATTCATGCTACCTGATCACCAGAGATAATATTTTTTTTTTTTTTGTAAAAGTAAACAAAAATGTATGAAAATGAGTGAAGTTTAGTGAAGTTATTGAACATATATGAAAGGAGGGCTGCATGACCATCCGTCACCTCTCGAATTCAAGTACAGATTTCGATCATACCTTCTAGGTAATTTTTTAACTACTTAAAGAAATTATTGTTGTTGTCATAATGTCATAAAATGTATGCATGAACTTTATTAGGGCGAAACGAAACTATTTTGAGCACGGAAACAAATGTTGAGTCTTCAAGTGAAGTAATGTTAAAATTTGAAGAGGAGTTGCTCAGTGAAAATGTTTTCAAACCACTTAACGATATTGAAATATCCGCAGAAGAAGAACTCGAGGTAAACTCCTTACCCTTTCGTTTTTATTTGATTTCTAATTTTTTTAAGTAGCTCGCAGAAGAGCATGAAGCAGAATATTTCATCAGTCCACTCAAAGATGTGGAATATGATGGACTTGAAAATTTTGCCGGCTACATAATTTCGAAAATGGGGTTGACAAAACTAGGCTTCAGGACGCATGAAGAAAGTGATCAAAATTATACGTATGTTAACTGTTTATCGGAGGGCGGTCTGTACAAGCCTAATTCAAGTTTTTTGCATACATTAGAAATTTTGAATTCAAAATTTGTTGAAATTAATGGTGATTCGCTAACCACAAAGCCAAAATTTTAGCAAAATCTGATGAGAAATTTAAAAGTAAATTTGGACCAAAATATTATAAAAAGATTTTATTTGGGAAGAACATTATTTAGAATTCGATTTTTAAATCGCAAGATTAAAGAAACGCAAATTGTATATCAAAATAAGAAAATGAAAAAAATAACAATATAATGCACTAATGGTTTTTATTATAAAATAAAAAGAATAATTACAATGTAACAGTTTACATTTTATATATTTTTAATAAAAGAGGGGCAAACCACGTAAGTAAAAACATATCAAGTACTGATTGTGAGTTTTGATTTGAAATATTCTCACATTGGTAAAAATATGGGAAAGAAAATACTCCGATGTATTGTTTTAATATTATCAAAGTGGCAAGGCCGTTGATAATACTGACAATTTATGAAACTTCAAAAAATTTTATTATCCGTCAAAAGTTGTTTATTGAAACTACCTTCTTTTTTGTATCATGAACCACATCACCTTTAGATCGCATGCCAGACACATTGGCTGAATTTCTTTATTCATTCTGAACGTTTGGAATAAACTTTTTTGTTTACTTATTCTTTAGAACGTTCCTGATGATATGTTAACGTATATTTCAAAAGCATTCTGTTTATTCCGGCTGTGAAATGGGATTATCCGGAATGTATAAAGAAACGCAGCCATTATGAAAATAGATTTTCAGCTCAATCGCAGGTTTAACATTTACTAGGCTGGTTGAGACTGTTTTTCTTTTCTTTGTAAAAAACGAAAAGGACAAAACGTAACATTGGCAGGCCAGATTTCGGGCATAAGCAGCTTACGAAAGAGCCCTTCTGGAACACCCAATTTAAAATTCACATGTTTTAGAGACTCAGTTGCCGCATCTTTCTGAAACAGGATAAAAGGTTTTTAGAGATGCCCGAATGTTTTTCTACATATGTATATAAGTATATCATCAGTCTCCACTGTTGGCATAAACGAGGCGAGATGAAGCCACTTTAAATGCTCGGCAACCTTAAGATCAGCGTTAGTACTGGATCCAAAAACCCGCAGATCATTCACTTTCTTAGCATTATTGTTACGAGGTACATTAGCCCCGATATCATTAAGATCATTAATGCGCGTAGAAGGCGAAGCGGCTGTATTAATAGGTAAACGCATATTGGCACACCCTAATGCAGTTAAAGTGTTTGCATTTGGATTAGCACAGGCAATGTCGCTCGCTGCGGAATTAGTAGAAAGAGGGATAGGCGATGAAGCGTGATTAACATTAGATTGCACAGAAAATGTATCAGCAGCAGCAGCGTAATTTGTAATTGAATTATAAGAATCATCGGTGTTGATTTCCGCAACAGCACCGGCAGGAGACCTAACAGAGCGATTTCCATTCGGTTGCACGGAATTAGTGCCAGCAGCGGCAGCAGCAGCGTAGCTCATATCGTGTAAAGATGTATTAGCAGCAACAACAGCATTATCAGTGCACGGGGTTGATGGCTTCGTGGTGGCAGTAGTAACAGCAGGTAAATTGACAGTGCAATCTGCGACAGTATTTGCATCCATGAGGCCACCCAACTTGACGTACAGTATTAGAGCCATGCGAACTAGTGTTAGTATTAATATTAGTATTAGTATTAGGCAACAAAACAGCATCAGCGGACGACGAGCAAGATGGTCTAGTAGAAGCAGTGCTAAGAGAGACAGCAGGTGTAGTTTGAAGAGCAACGGATGACAGCGATGTAGGCGCAGTAATAGAGGTGTATGTGCTATCGTTAGTTACAAGTGTATTGACAGCTGTAGCGATTGTCACAGCAGAATCCAAATGAGCGGGAGAGATACCGTTAACGTTACTGACAAACTGTGCCCGTGGCGAATTAAATGCATGAGAGACAGCGGAAAACTCCAAAACACCAGGCGAGGAACAATAGTAGTTATTGTTGTAAGAAATATTAGCAGCAGTTTTTCTGGCATTGAATTCCGCAGCCATCATATCAGCATTCACAGCGTTAAGGTTATTTGCACTCGAGTTGTTGTTGGTCGAATGCAAGGAGATTATTAGATCTTTTATTGCATCAAATTTTTTCGATAAATCTTTGAATTTAGCATCAAAGGTATTTGAAATAAGATCAATACTAAGCTTTTGAGTTCCCAGAACTGCATCCAGAGCCTTAACGAGTTTCTCTGGCATGACAACACACTCATCACAAAGATATAATAGATTACGTTTTGTTTTGACCAAATTGAAATCGTATTCAGAAACGTCTTTGCAGCAAACACGATGAAAAGTTTTTTTACAAAACCCATTACACGGCAGCAGATTAGCATCAGATCTTGAAAAGGCTTTAGTACATTTTCTGCAAAAGTTCTCCATTACGAAAGAAAAGAAAAGGGTACTATTTTATATATATATAAGGAAAATTTGAAAGTTAGGGGGGGCTCGAGCACCTCCCCGCCCCTACCTGGCTACGCCCATGGCTACTGCATACAAATAATAGACGAATCGATCCACCATCTTGCAGCTTCGTTAGTTGCTGTAGGTTCGGCTGCAGAAGCTATATGTATCTTTATCTCTATTTTTTCTCTTTAATAATCTTTTATATATGTTACCGACCAAAGCCGTTCTTAGGACAAACTAGTTTTGTCTTGTCTACACTAGATCAGGTATCTCAGTATTTTTGGGCAGAACTCCTTTCCGCGTAAGCGGCCGCGCTTCAAAAAATAACCCTCATCAGTCCAACTCCAGCTAGGCAGTCCACAATATTGTTGCGTCAAACTTGATTCCACAATGGGCGGATGTATCGGATATAGGGCGTAGTTTAGTAAGAAAAACTAGTTTTCCTAAGATCGGGTTTATCCGGTAACATACACATAAATAAAATTTCAACTTTGTTTTTAAAGACCTTATTATATTAAACGAGCAATATATATATCCATAGGGTTCTTAGAAACGGCTCTAACGATTTTGATGCAATTTTGTACACAGATAATATTTTGGATTTTAAGGTTATATGAATAGGCACTATCTCCGAGCAGACTCGTATAAGGTTGCCACCTATTCGAAATTAGATTAAAATTAATTAAAACATCATAATATGCATATCAAAGGGAAGGTATTTTAAAGATCCCTAATTCAAAAATATTTTTAATAGGCTTGCCACCTATTTTGCATTGCAAATTCATTTAATTTTTTGTTTAGAAAAAACAAATAAAATATTACTATACATGGGTACCAAGAAAAGGTTCTTGTTCTTAAACAATGCTTTCCCTATATACAAAATGTTATCCCTTAGGATAATAGTGTAAGGTTGCCACTTATTTTCGATTGTACAATATTTATCTAAAACATCGCAATATGGATATCAAGTGAGGTATTGTTAAAAAATTTTGGTTAGAAAATATTTTCCATCAGGGTTGCCAATCTCCTATGTAATACAAATTTTTATTTTGTTAATTTCAATAATACGAATAAAATATATATTTGGTATGCATTTTCGTGCCCATCATTTAATTTCCCTTTCATTCGCCATGTTGATTTTTCAATTCACTACCACCGCTTAAGATGTTTCACTTCAAACTGAATCGGGTAACGCTGATTGGTATGAAACCCCCTGAGTTGGCCCGTGAAATCAGGCAGTTTTTAGGTATAAATACTTCCATAGGTGTCGTCTACGTATTTGCTAGTATTTATATGGCAAGGGGAAACTGTAAATTCCAAGACTTCCATATAAAACTCATATATTTATAAATATACATATGTATATTTCTTTTAAGAGTTCGTAGAGAACTTTCAATACAACTTCGCGCTTCGCATGCAAATCAAGTGTCGGCCTGCAAATCAAATCCAAATTCAATTTCATTTTCATATCATAAAACATCTTCTTTTTAATCCTTTTCACTATGCAACAAGCCAACCTACTACCTGTTGGATTGAGATTCTTTTCGCAATACTATATGCTTCCGTGATTGTTAAGCTTTATTTCTCACTATCTTTTATTTTATTTTATTTTTTTGGTTGTGGCAAACGACTGTTGTAGTTGCACCTTCATATTGGCATTATTTATGCACAGCGACTGGTATCTTCGAACTACATTTCGGATTGACAGCACTCATAAATACAATTTCAAATTGTTGTGGGCAACAAGCAAAACCACAGCAACAGTGGCTGCAGCAACCGTAATAACCAACAACAACAACAAAAAAATGGCAGGGCCAATAGGGGCCGACAGACGGCAAACAGGGAAGTGTCGTAAAATGCAAAACTACTCTAAAATGCCAAGTAAAATTTGCTTCAGTTACAGTTTCTACATGCGATGTGGCAATGAGGGCGCAGCAAATACAGCGGGAGCAGCAGCAGCATTCGACAACAAAAATAAGGCGAGCAAGGAAAAAAAACTATGTAAAATGGAGAGCAAACGAACTGGAGCAGCAACAGCAGCAGCGAAAGGTGATTAAAAATTTTGACATTATATTATTTGCCACCTACGTTGTGTAGTAGACTGCCGTGCTCTGTGGTACGCTGCGTGGCTGTGGCAAGCCTGGCTGCAGCAAATTTGCATGCGATGCTGCTACATGCGCATGTAATGTATGTAAATATCCGAGTATTTTATTGGAAGGCACTGCAATCGTATTGAGAAAGTAAATATGTATTAAACATTTTGCAGGCGCGGAAATTTTAGCGGCAAAAAATTTTCAGAAAAAATTTGGCAATCTACTTAAATTATTATTCAATTGGTCGTTTATTTTAATATAACTCAACATACATATTTACACTCAGTCAAACACGTAGGAGATTTTCACTTTTCACTGCCTAATTCCTTTAATCCGAGTTCAATTTGATTTTCAAGCAGGTGGCAACCTTCCTACATGTCGTTTACAAACATTTTGATTGATACCCATACAGTAGCGGTTTTGTAGTCTTGTCCGCCCTAGGCCATATAGTATTAGCCGCCCCTTTCTCGGCTCTCATTATTGAGGTACAAAATATGAATTTACTTATATGTACATTAGGCTGGGTCGATTTTGTATGGGAGAAAATAAAAGTCATTTGACCGCATTGTAATATTAATATTATGATGTCTTAGGTCTCAGCCAATTGTTATTGGCCACGAAAGATTAATTTAAAACTTATCTTTAGCCCGAGCAATTGAATCAAAGTGTATGAATTTTGAAAATGAAACTTTGGCTTGTAATATCTATGGAATGCGTTATTGTTATAAACATGACGATATATCAAATTAAGGGCTATTAAATTTAGAACCTCACGTTCATTTATCATTTTTCAATAAGTTTACACGTTTTTAAGATATTAAAATAAAAAATAAGAAAACTATGATTTTGCCTTATGAATTTGCAATTCTTCATTACTTCAGCAACCAAGTGAAAAATACAAAAAAGTGAGACGAGATTTATTTCAAACCTTTTAATGTTTATATAATATTAAAATGACCATGGACTTGGTCACGCCGATTTGGTCAGTTTTCAAGATCGTGGTGAATGAATGTATTGTCAAAGATTAGGAATCGTTCGACAAGTTGATAGTAGTTTCAAACATATAAGTATTTACATACATTACAATTAGGGTGAGAAACGTCCATTTTAAGTCCATTTTTGCAGTCTTGAAAACTGGTGCGGAATGGTTTCATTAGTCGCCGCAGAAGCACATTTTTTCGCGGTTTCTAAATTTGCCGTTATATGAAAGTAGGGGACGTGCAATAAGTGTTTAGATATACATAAATATTTTAGTTAATTCCATTATGTGAAAAAGTGTCTGTAAGTAAATGCAATAGTCTTTAACATATCCTGGAAAATCCTTTTGCGGACTCTCCAATTGGACGATATTGCTTTGCATTCAGCTTGAACGAAAAAAGTCACTCGCTTGCACAGTTTTCTGTAATCCGGTTCTTTTATTTAAAGGTTATTTATACAATTGAAGGGACATTTTTTTAGAAAAAAACTAGAAATCCACTTAAGTTTTTCTATATAACTTTGGTAAATGTTACGCGATCGGTGCGTAATAATTAACAAATTGAAGGCGAGACTTAATGTTACTGATTTTTGATAATAATATGACTAAAATAGTTCAGATTATAAACAAATTATTTAAAATAAAAAAAATCTTTAACAAAATTTTTTATCATTTTCTTATATTTGCAATTTTTATATTGTATGCATAAACATAAGTAAACCAATTAGTGTGTCTAGAAGTTGTGCCTGTTCAGTGTTTCCATACTAATTTGCATAAACAAAATTTTTCCGCGATGATGGAAAATAATGGCTATTCTATTAGAGCTACCGAAATTGTTCCTAAATTTGCAAAAAATCGCAAACTATAGCTAATATTAAAAAAGGATTAGAATATTTGGAACTAGCGATCTAAATGCACGCCAGCAATATTAATATTGTTCTTTACATCTTTTGACTAAATATAGGCCAGTGCAATTATCAAGAGAACAATAAAAATTTTCTCGAAAATAGATGAGTTTGAGATTAACGATAAGATAAAGGGCTGCGCGAAATGATACTTGACTTTATCTTTTGCGTTAAAGGATTCATTATCTAATAATATGCACCAAAATGTTTGGCTAAACCCAGCATTTTTAACAAGAATTGGTCTTATTCGATTAGAGTGCTGTGGGCCACTTGGCGGTCGATGTGCGGGCTCTTACAATTAAAATGAAAGACTAATATATCGCAGGCTTGTTGTTGACTTCATGATACAATATATTTTCATTATTACCAAGGGATTTGAGAAAAATTAGATTTTCGACCCGCCCTAATGTACATATAATTATACATTACATTTATTTTGCTCTTTTGTTTAATTTAGCTTATTTATTTTTTTTAATAAAATTGTTGGAGTTTAATTTCATTGAAAAAGTCCACAACTATGAAACCATGAAAAATCAGCCATATTGTAATAATTCGTTTAAGATATTGAATAATTTTAGTTGAATTTAATTTTTAAATAGCTGGCAACCCTTTCGAACCTCAAAATACTCTAAATGTTCCAGCAACACATTTCTTATTAATTTTTCGTTTGACATCCACATTTTAATACATATCTCAGTCGACTTTTCAAATAGTTGGCCACCCTCTTAAAAATATTTTTAAACTAAAGATTTTTAAACCTCTCTCGTCTGACACCCATAGTTTTTCAGTGCACGGCTGTGTTTTAATCTCAGTTTAAAGCTCGAGCTAGCTGATTTAAACTAAGATTAGCCAATCAAATGCCAGCCAGCTGTTCAAGATAAACGCAGATTACGCGATCTAAGTTTAAAACTTGCACTGAAAAACTGGCCCATATTGTGATACATATTTCAGTTACGTAATTCCTCTAATGTGACTTGAATTTGACTTTTTAAAGAGGTAGCAACCCTTTCAAAACAATTACGATTGTATTAATTTATTTAATTTAATTTAATTTAATTTAATTTTTCAACAGTTGGCAACTCTTTTCTTGTTCTAACTTGGATATAAATATTCTCCTTGCCGAGAGGTACATACGTGAAGGTACGCTTTATTTTATATATATGATTTAATCGATTTAGTTAATCAAACAGGTGGCAACCTTTTTTAAATTATTTTCAAAAGGGAGCGTTCTTAATTCTCTTGACAGGCACATTGTAATATTTATTTTATCTAATCAAGTAAATGGAATTAAATTTTCCAAACAGGTGGCAACTCTCTTCAAAAAATATGTTTTTGCTAATGAGTTCTCTTTAATTTATTAATTTAACTTTTAAACTTATCCATCAACCTTCTCCATAGAGTGTATCGATTGCAAAATTTTAAGCAAACAGCTCCTTTACATACATATGTAGATACTTAATAGAGCAACATTTTTCCCTGCGAAGCTGTGAATTCTGGGGCCCTTTTGGTCTTATTTATAAGAGTTTAATAAGCTGTTTTATAGAGCAAAATGCTAGAGTATTTGCTTTTCAGTTTTGTGTCAGTAAACCATAAGAAAACGCTTAGAAAATGTTTTCTTTTAATCGGTTAATTTACACAGAAAATTACGTTGCAAGGGGAAATATTTTCAATTCTCAAAATTGCCAGAAGAGGAAGGGCCTTTGGATTTATAGATCCAAAAGTTAATAAACGCCGTACAGAGAGCCCTTTTGCGAGGGCTGCCTACGCATTTTTCAACGAAAAGCCAGCGTATAACAGTCAACTACGTACTCACGTATGTATGTAAATTAGGGTGGTTCAAAAATGCATGCGAAGATGTAATGTCAGAGTTTTAATGCCCTCACCCCCTAGGATTGTTCTATACCGAAAAAAATATACCCCCATTTTTTCAAAAAATATTTAAAGGTCGCTCAAAGAACTCACATGTTTCCATTTATTTTATATGAGGAGACTCCCAAAGAGAACCAGAGGTTTCCCATCGAAAAATATAGATTTTCAGGAATTCAATACAGTTACTACGAAAAAGTGTTTTTTTTTTACCCATATAAAATTCACGGAAAACTTTGAGTGCTTTGAGCGACCTCTAAATATTTTTTGATTTAAAAAAATAAAAAATATAGGTATTTTTTTCGGTATAGAACAATCCAAGGGGGTGAGAGCGTTAAAATTCCGGCTATACTTTTTTCTTGGACCACCCTCATGTATGCATATATATAAATACATACTTACATATACATGCAAGTAAGCGTATAAAATATTATGGAAGCACTTTAGATCTACGAAATATATTTAGCTTTATGCAAAATTAACTACATACATACATACGTACGCACAGCCGCATGCGTGCCACACTTTTGCTGCCTATCTCCACCAGGCGTTCCACAGCGCTCCACCGCTGCACAGAGCACTGCAGCCGAATTAACAAATTTATTGTGTCAGTCGAGAGCGATATCAGCGCTTATCGCAACTTTGTTGACATCTTTTACGCTTTTCGCAGCAACAAATTTTTGTTACATTATTTTTTGTTATTGTTTCGTAAGCAATACCCCCTGATAGAGGGAAGACAAAAAAAAAAGTTGGAATTAAGTAAAATTTGGTGCGTTCGCAGAAAAGACATTTGCAATTATTTCCGAGTAGCAGCGGGCGGCTGTAAGCAAGCTTTATGTCAGTAAATACATTTGTATGTTATGTGTGTGCGTGTTGGCATGTATTTGTTGCATGCAATTTATGCAACACTGTCTGACATATTTTTTAAGCGTCCAATATGCTGCAGTCGCCGCCACCGCCACCGCCGCCGCCGCTTTTTACATTGCGTTGTGGCACCGGCAATTGGCGAGCGTCTCCGTGCTTGCAACGCAAGTAACTTCACTTAATTCACCCGTCGCCCGCCAACACCCGCACATCCTTCGCTGCAGTGCGCCTGTGCGCCAGTATATGGACAATCGTATATTTTCGTATTTGGCTTAGCCGTTAAAAAATCGCGTCGATAGAGTCGATGTGCATTTGCTGCCTCTGCTGCCGAAAAGGTGAACTAATGTTTATGTGACATGTTGCTATGGCATTCTGCTTTGTGTGTTGTTGTTTTTTTTTACTTCTTCATAGCGCACCTTATTTTCTGCGGCTAAGAGTCATCGGTGTTGCCTGGTTGTTGGCTACAGTTTTACTTGTTGTTGCCATTGCTGTTGGTATCATCTGTGTATGCTCTATGCTGTATGTGGCATGTTGTATTTGGCCAAGTGTTGTTTGCTGTAAAGCGCTGAGTGAGATATCAACTAAAGTTTACGATGTAGGATCGCAAATGTGGAACAACTTTATTGCTTGTAAAATATGTTGTTAAGGCGATGGTGACAACAACTTTGAGTAATACGAAACAGCAAAATAAACAAGCAACAACAACCACTGATAGCTAACAGAAAAAAAATCACAACACATGGTAGCTTTACTAGAAAAAACAAGGAATTGCCAACAACTCAATTGGCAAAGATAGGCAACAAATATTGAAAGAAGATATAAATAAATTCCAAAGGAGAGTTTACAGATAAAATAAGGACTAAGAAATAGTAATGATGTCTCATGCAATATTGCCCCTATTTAGCCAGACCAGATGTGAGACAGAAATGTTGTAAGAGCCCAATTAGTCCTATGTACCTATGTAGATCAATTAGGTCAATAGTAGTTTATTTGTCCTCTGGCTCAAGCATCTGAAGAAACATGTGCTTTTAAATACTTGTTAACTCTCTTAATATTGGTAAATGCAATTTTGAGTGTACTCACATTGGGCCCAAGTTTTCAACATCAACATGCATGCTGGCAGAAAACGTTATTCGGTTTCGATTTCCTCATCTTCAAGCGGTATGTACTTAAAGAATACTTCTTCTTCTTCTTTTTTGGCGCTGTAACCACCTAAGCGATTTTGGCCGAGTTCAGCAAAGCACGCCAGTCTTTTCTCCTATGTGCCAACAGACGCCAATTGGAAACGCCAAGTGAAGCCACTCAAAGTATACTAAGAGATTTAAATTGTTGAGCGATCTCCTTCACGTGGCAATGCCTTGAATAGTAAATCTTTTACCAAGGCGCCGCGACATGCAATGTTATAAGGTTCTTCTAGCAGACTCTACACTCTGCACTAACAGAATTCTTGACCTGACACCGCCCGATAGGAACCCTGACGCAAGACGAATTATATATTCCAAGCCGTAAGAGCTCTATAAACGAATCACAATGAAAATTTGGTCAGAAGATGCTAATTTATGGATGATGACGAGGTTTTACATGCACTATAAGACAAGGACAGACCAAATTGCAAACATCGATGGGGTGGGAAGCTTACATTCTCTACTCGCCAAACAACCTTGGATATATAAAGATCAGGCGTGCATTTTAAACAGTGGAGGCTACTAAATAATATATGCAATAGACAAAAGTAAACCTAGGTCTTTCTTAGTTGTTCGATAAGTAAATTATTAATATCTGCTTCTTTAAATTGATATTAATGAATGAATTAAATGGCCTGTAGCCGGCGAAATCTCATTCTCCGACCATAACGCATAGACGTCATAAAACAAACATTTGTTTGAATCAGACGTACAAGAAGTAAATCACGTTTTTCGACATGCAAGCTACCCCTTAAACAAAAGTAAAAAGAACGACCAAATGACCAACGTGGTCGCAGGAGATCTCAAACCTTCGTAAGGAATGCACGACTACATTAACCCATGGTGATATTACAAACCAATATAATGGATACGAAGACTGTCTAAGCAGATTCAAATACGCCATTACTTAGGACTACAAAACGCTTATCTAGCAAAATTCTGTCAGACGTAGGGTTGCCCTATTTTTTTCCCAAGATTCAGTACTTTTGGCTTTTTCAGCGCTACGAAATCAGTACATTTCAGTACACTTTTGTTAGACGCAAAAATTATACAACTCACTGCTAATTAAACACACTTTAAAACAAAAATAAAAATCACATTTATTTTTACGTATTTAGGTGATATGTGTACATAAGACCACGTTAAAAACGAATAACAAATAAAAATCCTGAAATGTGACTCGAACCAATCGCATCGAGTGTTTAGTTTTTCTATAGGAATAACGTGTAAAGAGATTAATATATTGGAATTTATTTACAGCGGAAACTACGTAAATGCTAACAAATACGATGTCTAAGTACGCTATAAACTGCAATGATTTATATAAATGGCACCCTAGGTCACTCACAATCCACAAAATTGTATAAATGGCACCCAAATAATAAGGAATACTTTATTACTGATTCGCAATAAGAACTTCCAGCAGTACCGACTAATTATTCCATAAAATTTTCAAAAGTATATTTCCATGTGGACATTTTAAAAAGATTGCTCCTGAGTTCAGCTCCATAGTTCAACTCCTCGAAAGATCTTCCAAAAACAGTACAAAGAAACACACTCCAAACAATATTCAAAATAAATTAATCAAATCGCCACAAGCATTTGACTCCAACAACGCTCAACACTGCCGGCTGCCAGTTAAATTAGTGCCGCGTACAGTAATCGTTGCTTAGCGCATGCGCATGCGCTTTTATGCAACATATCGTTGACAATGTAAATTTATTAGCGAACTAATACGGTCAAATTAGTAAAAATAAAAAAAAAAACAAAAAAGGGGAGAAAAATTATGTTTGCATACATAAAATTGTTTAAAAAAAAAAATCACTGCTCCAGCGTGGCACGCAAAGCCTGCAACAACTTGCTACATGTTGGTTTATTTAGCATGTTGCACATACGCATGCGTCTTGTTGCGCCGCTATGTATGTACATACATACATACATATATCCACATTCGACTAATTATCGCTACAGCAGTTGACAATAATAGCAACAACAACAACTATAACTCGTGCGTGCAACATGCTCCGCTGGTTGACTGCTGGTGTATTTTAGGTGGATAGCGCGTTGTCTATAAGTATACATAGTAAATATAATCAGCGGGTGTTTTTGAAAATTGTCACCGAACTTTCGCAGTTGTCTTACTGAGGCTGCTGTTTAATTTTCGGTGACTGTTGTCGCTCTTGTTTTCATTATGGTTGCTGTTGTTATATGCCGTCTAGCCTGTACAAATAACTATCTACGCTTAATTTTTGGGAGCTTTTTTTTCTTTGCGAACATTTTATTTCACGCCATTCGCTACTGGTTGACATAACCTCACATTCATATCAATGATTTTTGGCGTTGTTTCCTGGTTGCTTGTGATACGCGACTGTGATTAGTTTGTGGTTGCTCTAGTTTTCATTAGTTGACATATATTTACATACTTACATATATATTAATTAAGTAAGTTATCTTGGTTTAGCTAAATGATAAACATTTTGAAATTGCTTGAGCAGTGTACTAGGACAAAAACAAAATTTTAAATATAATTTTTTATTGCATTTGGTTCACAATTTTTAAGACACTTAAGTACTTGCGCATCATCATTTGAGCCATATGCTTTTGTTACTTATTTCTAAAGATGCAATCACAACAAAGAGAAAAGTGGCACAATTCAACCAAGCATTCCATCATTCACTCAGACACCTGCAGTCGCACAACAAATGCATTATTTCTCAAATAGCCTGAAATCGTTGCCACATATGTAACTCAGGCTTAGTACAAAAGCGTCAAACAACTATTTAACGCCCAATTCATTAACGCATCACCGTGGCATTTCTTTAAAATTGATGCGTTCAATTTCCATGCCGCACCTAAATAATTAATGAATTGCAAGTTGGTATTGCAGCGGCAATAATAGCTTTAACAGCAAGTGTAATGCAATGGGCGGACGTGCAGCATACCCGCTGGCCGCACGTAATTTCCTACATTCAAGTGAGAGATGGTGTGTCGTGAATAGGCCGTCCGAGTGCTTATCCAACTATAGAAATACAAAAAAATAAATAAAGGAGCCTAATTTGGGTGAAGCACAATTTTTTTTTTATACCCAATGATCGATATTCTGTAAATCTTAGGCTCGGTATCTAGCCTCTAGCCTCTTCCCTATTTGTACTTTCGCCACTGCACTACAGCTTGTGTTTTTTATATCCAGGATTTTTTCATGGGAAATGGTATTATTTTTTATTATTTCACTCAATTCAAGTTAGAATCGTTTCATTAACCCTTTCGGGACTACTGGGATAATACATCCCACCAAATTTCTAACTTTCGTATTTTCTTTACTGTGCATGCGATTGCTCATATAATTAGTCCCAAACACAGATTTAAGTGCCTATTTTCAATTGTAAACAAAAACATAGCGGTACATTTCAGCGCATAGACGCCGCATGACAAAGTATTTCGCAATATACGTGGAATTTGATCAGTTTTCTTCGGTAATTTGCTGAAATTAGTCGCAATAGAAGCGTGATCAACAAAAGTTGCATTTGTTTGTATAAAAACGTGTTTGGTTTGTTACATTAAATTCTTTAGTGGTGTTTTTTGCTATTATAAGGTAAGTTAGAATTAATTTTATAAAATTGGGACATATACTCCCAATAAGTTTTTTACGTGGGATGCATTGTCCCAATATGTATTTTACGTGGGATTGATTGTCCCAATATGTTTTTTAGATGGCGAAAAGGAAGCTAACTCAAGAGGATCTTGAGCGTATTATGTCTGAAGAGTCAGACTCGGATGTTAATTTTGAGGACTCTGGGAGTGAATATTTGCTTGAGAGTTCCGAATACACTGAATCTGCATCAGAAGCTGACGATAATATCAATGCGGCCACTGAGCCTACGGAGATAAACGACGAGATACTGTCTGTTACCCAGTGGGTAAATGTTGCTCCGGATAATTCTCAGAACTTCAATCCAAAGTATGAAATCCCAACTGAGCGAGACTGCAAAATTCTTCTCGATTTTGCTCACGATTGCACCGAGTTCAAAGTGTTTTCCACGATATTTCCTTACAGTTTGTGCATTCGAATTGCTGAATGTACTAATCAGCGTCTGACAGCTTTGAATCGCCGGGCTCAGTCAAAGCGAAATTTAACCGATCCGAATGAAATTCTGGTATTTCTGGGCATTTCATTAATTATGCATTATAATAAGTTGCCTTCTCTGAAGGACTATTGGAGCAAAAATCCATCGATGGGAAATTCAGTTATAAAAAACTGTATATCACGAGATCGCTTTTTATTATTGTCATCAAAGTTATATTTTAATGACTGCGATAAGCCCACCAACGCTTCTAGAGATTATTACATCTCCGATGTTGTGCAATGCCTGAAACAAACATTTGCAGCTGCTCGAAGTGAAAGTTCATTTCAGTCTATTGACGAATGCATGGTAAAATTCAAAGGTAGATCAAGCATGAAGCAATATATGCCAATGAAACCCATAAAGCGCGGAATCAAAATTTGGATGCGATGTGACTCGAAGACAGGATACACTTACGATCTTAATCTTTATACTGGTAAGGAAGCAAATCATGTGCAGTCTGAACCTACCACTCTTGGAGAAAAAGTAGTTTTGAAATTGGTTTCTTCAATACGTGAGAAGGATGTTTGTCTAGCCTTTGACCGCTTTTTTACCTCAATTAAACTGTTAGAAATAATCCCATACCCCGCACTGGGTACATACATGCAAAACAGAAAGAATACACCAAAATTTGTCGGAAAGTTGGCCAGAGGAGAAAGTCAGCTTCAAATCAACTCTGGCGGTATTTTGGCAGCCCGCTGGATGGATTCAAAAGAAGTCCTCCTAGCTTCAAATTGTCACGAGCCGTCGCTTGTAGACGTCGATAGGAAGCAAAAAGACGGATCGAAGAAGAAAATTAAATGTCCTAAAAGTATCAGTGATTATAACAGAATTATGGGTGGGGTCGACTTGGCCGACCAGAAGACAACCGTTTATGATTTCAACCGCAAGTCTCAAAAGTGGTGGAAAAAAGTGTTTTACAAGCTACTAATGGTTAGCGTCACAAATTCATGGATTATTTATACTGAACATAAGAAGCAAAAGTTATCACTGAAAGACTTTCTGGTCCCCCTTGCTGAATCAATGATTTTCGAAGGAAATAAAAGGCGTGAGACAATGCCTCGTCGACAGGGAGAAAGAACTCCTAAGCGCTCAAAGACTGATAGCCTCAACATTGGAGATCACTTGCCAGTGGAGCAAGAGAAGCGTTGCCGTTGCGTACGCTGCACTTCACTTGGAATCGAAAAGCGAACAAAAATGATCTGTTCTGGCTGTAACAACGCGTTATGCTACAAATGTATTGGACCCTTCCACAAATTAAATTAATAATTCAAACTCATTATATTAATCCAATTAATATGTCTAATTAGTATGGGATTTCATTAAAATATAGCTATTTTTCTAATATTTTATTTATTTCTCAAATTTACTATACTCGTCAAAAACTCTTATTGGGATTTTATATCCCACAGTAAATGTGTACTGGGATTATATGTCCCAGGTTAAAAGGACGATTTTAGGATTTCTGAGTATGCAGAACATAATTTTTTAGCCCAATCTTTCAGTATACGCAGGCATTTTTGTTGAGACTATTTCCGGTTTCCAAATAAAACTCCGTCCCGAAAGGGTTAAAAAAAAAACTTAACAAACTATTATAAAGACCTTAAAAAATTTGGACAATATAGTGAGAGCACTAGTTTGACAGAATAAACAACCAAAGATCATAGAAAACCAGGATGCTGGCTATGTTTATGGCTCCCTTATATTCTATGTCCTGATTGATAACGAAAGTGCTGTCACGTTTGTACGAAAAATTTTGCTTGGGCTAGAGTACAGGGAGACTCTTATTAAATTAATAAAACAAGCTTTGAAAATCGGGACTTAATCGGTACAAATATGCAAAATTTGGACACTTACACGTCCCGACTTTTAAAAAATATTCAACGGGACAATTTTTGTCAAAATCGATACTGTTCCGCCAAAATCGGTACAAATGGTCACCGTAACTATAACACGTTGTAAGTTTGTTTGTGTGTGTGTGTGTTGCTCACATGTTCGTCGGGATGTGCTTTGTATGTGAATTTATTGTTTCTTTAACTTACTGTTGTTTGAACTATTGAGCCAATTTCATCTTGTAGCTTCGTCTCATACGTACATGTGACTGTGCGAAAATTTTGTTCAGCATAGCATGCAGCAGTAGTCAACAACAGCAACAACAACAGCAGCAAGAGCGATGCAAAATGGTAAAATGCTAAAATTTCATTAATGTAGTTGCCAAAATAATTTGCATACATTTTAGTTCAAGCAAATTTAGTTTTATATACAGTGGTTTTGCAACAGGATTTAATTCCCAGTGTTATGTGCGCGTAGTTAGATGCATTTCTAAATATTTAAATTAAGTGCAATGCCTTTGGAACCTTGCCTCAATTAATCAACGCAGAATGGCGGGAAAGCAAGCGAAATGGGCTAAATTTATTAGCTTTCAATTCAAAAGTGCCATATTGAACTCAAAAGGTTTTCTTTTGGATAAGAAATCTAGGGTAGACAATTAGTACGATAAAATTGACAATAGTCTGACAAGACTAGAAGACTATGGCTTTTTAATTCGAAATCTATCCAAACAATGTTTAGGTTTGAGAACTAAAGAAATTATGAAGTTTTTACAAAAACAATAGTTTTTCGCGGCAACATCCAAAAGAGTTCTTTTCTAATAGCGGCTGAAGCTCAGCAGGCGGTAGTAACCTTCGCGGAGGTCCGAGTGTATAAAAAACCGGAAACTGTAGGTGCTAAATTTTTCGGACAATATCAAGACCAATACCACAAATTGGAAAAAATTTCTGTATTAATTTTAATCTGATTGATCGTAATAATCTTAATTTTAATCCTAATCTTAACCTTAATCTTAATCTCAATTTCAATTTCGGTCTTAATAGTAATTTTAATCTTATTCTTAATAGTAATCTTAATCTCAACTTCAATCATATTCTTAAGATTAATCGCAGTCTTAACCTTAAAATTAATTTTAATTTTAGTCTTAATCCTCATCATAATCTTAATATTAGATAATTTTAATCTTAATATTAATCCTAATCTTACCCTTAATCCAAATGTATATATTAATCTAAATCTTAATCTCAATCTTAATTTTAATCTTAATCACAATCTTAATCTTAGTCTTGATTTTAATTATAATATTAAGCTTAATCTTAATATTATTCTTTATCTTAGTCTTAATTTTAATTTTAATCTTAATATTAATTTTAATCCCAACTTTAATCTTAATCTCAACCTTAATCTTAATCTTAATATTAACTTTAAACATAATCTTAATCCTAACCATGCTCTTCCACCCCCAGTGATCCTCTCTCTTTCCTTCTCTCCCTGTTTGGTTCACTGGTGTTTGGATCCCAACGATCCTGTCGCTTTTTTGTTACATCGATGTCTACACTTACACCAAACCGAGCACAAAGGAGTTTCACTTCAAAATGTGTAAGTTCTAAATACATACATATTAGTTTATATTAAATAATTTTCTTTCTCTTGAAATTTTCTAATTCTTATGCCAAAGAACTTGCAATCACATCAAACTCTATTAGTTTTGATGAAAAGAGAGTCTACGTGAAGCCGCTGAGACCATCTAACACAAAATTTAACATTTAGCTGGCGGCGACACTGCCAGACCTACGTGAACCATGTGATATAATCATTTGGATTTTATTCCAGCTGAGTAAATTTTTTTCTTTTGCTTGTTATAGATCTCATTAAGGTAAAAGTCAGACCAACCAACTGCACATAAATAAATATAGAAGCTTGCTTACGTCTTCGCCATCTTCTCACGGATAAACTAATTGCTTAGGCACTTCTTCTAGTTTCCCAAATTTCTCATCCAAATGGCTTCCGCCCGTGGTATCAAAATCAGTATTTTCAGCCTAGGCTTCATAGCTTCCGTGCTCTTGTATCAGCACGTAGCATAATACCTCACCGGCTTTGAACAGATGAGCCGGATTAACATCTGCTGCATTACTTCTCTTGGGCGAGTGGAGAAGCCTTTGCTTACCTCTACACATTAGTTAGTTTGTCTTTATCAAACGCGCCACCTGTCGCTATTCTGATACCAAACGTCCATCATTATCAATGCAGGGACTAGCTCGGATATTCCTAGATAGAAGAAAGCAAATCTGACCAGCGTGTTTTGCATGAAGACTTCCACTTTGTGCTGCGTATTTCCCTGCGGCAGCGACACCGCACTCTTCGCCATACCAGCTGTTCGTGCGTGTGTCGTTGTATCGAAGCACCTCGTCGGCAGCCGAGGAAGGTGAAGTGAAGATTTGTGTTCATATGTGGCGGATCGCAAGTACTGGGGGTTTTAAATAGTATTACGAGATATTAGACTATTCTCAACGACTTTTGCTTCATAACTAATGCAAGTGTTTTATCTCTTCCCTGTCAATCAAATCTGCTGTTATTTGAAATATAAGGGAAGCGCATACATAAGTGTCCTATATATGTACCTACAAATATCGCGAATTGATACTGGATTATTCAGAACATAAACGTTTCCAGTTATATGTACATATAGATATATTTATACACCGCTTGCTATAGCTTTGGCTAATATAATTGGAATAAATCTAAATCCTTAAATAAACTCGGGCATCCCAATAAGGCCATGCAAGTGTAAGAAGTCATGAAGCCCTTGAAGGGTAATCAAATATCTGGCACTTTGGACCCAGTTAAAATAAATTATACTTACGATTAAAAAATTAAGCTCATTTTTAAACTCTACAAGGCACCCCAACCAAAAGTCAATTTGCCATCTCCTTCCCAAATATCCCAGATCAATGCACTTCAATGAGAAAAAAAACCAAAATCGAACCAAACAAACAAGCAGGAAATAAACTCACTTTAAGATCAGCTGAAATCAGACAAAGTATTGAATCTATGTGCTGGCGAATGAAGAAATTCCGCAAACATTTGATTTCGGTGCAAACGTACGCATACACATGAAGGCGCAATGAACTCCTCGAACTGTGGTAGAACCATGCAGACAAGCAGACGACAGACTGCCTGCTCGGGCTTGGTCTGGTCTCGCCTGATGTGGTCAATAGCCGCCTACATGCTCGAAAGCTCCAAACCTGAGTTAATTCATCAATTTATTTCTCTTATGTATTCCATCAAAGGAGGCATTGAACGGGCGGAGACCACAAGTGTTTGTGGCGTGGGTCGACCAATCTGGCCGATGCGACGCTAGTGATTGAAGAGAAACAAATATGTGGCGTTAGTAAGTGGAGAAATGCAGTGTGTTTAATGTATTCCAAAAGTGAGGAAAGAATGATACTCAAAATTGTGCAGAAACGTGTGGATATCAAGGAGGATAAAAATTAAAAGTGCAAATAAATTAGGCTTGCAAATTTGTGGCGTGCTGCTGTTGCGGCGATGAACCCTTTAATGGAATTGAACTCTGATTTTGAGGGAAGAAAGGTGGTTGCAAGTGATTTTATTTTCCTTGAATTGAGTCTCATGTAAATTCATTTAAATTTTGTTTCACATAGTTAAGATTTTCTGGTCATTTATTAATTTAATTGAGCTCCGTTGATCTGTCTTTAAATGGCCTAGGACAAATGTGGTTGTTTTTTCGATAGCCAAGCTATGTTCTTCGTTCTGTGTGTCCTCCAGCTTAGTAGATCCTTCGTCGCAGCTATTCTTTGAAGCAAATCGTTTTTTTTTTTTATTCTTGGTTATGCAGCACGGCGCATTCAAGTAATTGGCTGATGAGATGGCAGACTAATATCAGACTAATACCCCAAGGGTCTCTCAGTTTAATCAACAAATCTATACCTTTCAATATGGATCAATCATGGCTGACTGAACTGCATAACATAAACCCAACGAATTTACTTAGACTATGTTCAAACAGGAACCTAATTGGCAATTTAGAACCTTTTCACCAATTTAAGCCTTAACTACGGAATTTAAGGAAAAACCGAAACTTTTTTTGGTGATGCAGGCTAATGTACAGTAGGCGGAAAAATTAAAGCGGCACCAAATTTTCACAAGTTTTAAAATACTATCTTTGTTGTCATTTAATTTTGGTTAGTTTTTTATAGTTCCTTCTTTAACAACATCCGTATAAATACAAGTTTAAAGGCAGTGTCACACGATTGGGTATTTGCCAAAATTTGGTGCAAATCGTATCCCAATTGTGTGAATACCCAAATATTTTTCTTTATCCCTGTCACGAAGATTAATTTGTTGAAATTTTTCAAAAGAACATCGCTGTATTGTACCAATTTTTCGACTAAAAAAAAAATTTCCCAATGTTTTTTATTTTGTACTAATCTGTACAAATGTACCAATCGAGTGCCACTGCCTTAAACTTTATGCAATTAAAAAAACAATCCAACAAATTTTCGTAAAATTTTCGAGTTTTTTAATTAGATTCTGAGTATGCAGTTTTGTAGTAGAATAAAGTAAAAGTTTCAAATGGCTAAAAGCTACGATAGATTTTTTAGAATTAAAAAAACTCAAAATTTTTACGAAAATTTGTTGAATTTTTTTCTTAACACCTTTAACACTTTTGTTAATTAATTTTCCGGGTGGGCTTTCCAAAACGGAACCAATCGAAATTTCAGCGAAAGTATAAGGAATTTCGTCATGAAACTTGGTGAGGATGTTGGGGGAGGCCTCCTCAACATGACTTGTTCACTCTCACAATATAATTGCTAATAGTATCTTAGCAATTTGTTGTTAAATAATGTCTACTATCACCCCCTAATTTTTTTAAAATATGCCACTTATCACTTATATTTTGTGTTACATATTATATTTTCAATGCTCACATGCGTATTTTATGCTTTTATTACATATAATTCACCAATTAATTAAGTAAAACGCGTTTATAAATTTGTGTTCACGTTTTACCACTTTTCACAAACAAACAGAAATAACAATGGCCGACAGTAAGAGCAAATATGTGCTGCCATACGTTTTAAAAGTAAATACGCCACTATTAAAGGATTTTATTAAAACGCGGCCAACACAAAAAAGGAGTTGTGCGTAAAATCGTCATATTTTTATGGCAACCGTATTCCAACGGTATTTCTTTTATTCTCTTCTTATGTTTTCGCATGCAGAAGCTTTTTTTTTAATATACTTTCATAAATTATGAAATTTTTTTATATAAAATCGCGTGATTTTATATAAAACACCCAGTAACCATATATTAATATAGTTCCATATATATCGAAAATTTTTAATAAAAAATCGCGCGATTTTTTATTAAAAATTTTCGGCTGCGGCGCTTTATATTCTAAAAATCGATACTTCCATAAATAATGAAAATTTTTAATTAAAAATCGCGCGATTTTTTATTAAAAATTTTCGCCTGCGGCGCTTTATATTCTAAAAATCGATACTTCCATAAATAATGAAAATTTTTAATGAAAAATCGCGCGATTTTTTATTAAAAATTTTCGCCTGCGGCGCTTTATATTATAAAAATCGATACTTCCATAAATAATGAAAATTTTTAATTAAAAATCGCGCGATTTTTTATTAAAAATTTTCGACCGCGGCGCTTTATATTCTAAAAATCGATACTTCCATAAATAATGAATATTTTTAATAAAACATCGCTTTTTATTATAAATTATGCAACTTTTTAATCAAAAATCGACCAATAAATAATTAAATTTTTTTATTAAATATCGTGCGATCATTATCTGCATTTTTTTAATGCTTGCGTTTTGTGTTTTTGATGCATTTTTTCATATGTATGGCAGCACTGACATTTCACTTCAATAGGTGTACAAAGCAAAAGGTGAGGTTAAATTCGGTATTTTTTGCAACTTTAAATGCGAATTACTTTAAAACTATAAGCCTCCGGAGGGTGGGGTCTTCAGATTTAGAATCTGAAAAAAGCTCCTCTATACTCCCTAATATTTTTTTTTTCAAAGCCTGGATCCGTTTTGGAAAATTTTCCTAATTTTCCAGCAACTAGAAAAAGTGCCAGCAAATGAGACCAGGCCGGGGGAAACTTCGATATATTTCTGATAAATATTAGTGAAGGCACCAATTCGTTCGTCGTTCGCATGGTAATTCGATCCGAATTACCTACAAATGAGTTGATTCGCTATAAAAATTTTGCATGGCGAACTACGTAATTCGAAGGGTAATTGGATGGCGAATGACGAATGGGAGCGCGAATTACGAATGAGAGAGCGAATTACGAATCGTGGAAACGTCGTATAAAGTTGGAGCGACTACAATTAGGGTTTAGCACAATAAATCTTTTAGGTCCAGCAGCGCGTGTATACCCGACGAAAAAATAACGAAACTTACATGTGATTAACTGCAGATATATTTAACTCCCTTTTTCCTGGTTTTCCCCTTTTTATTACCCTGCCACTGACCGTTGATCAACTGCTCGAGCGCAATTAGCATGAGTGGAAAATTAAGTAATACATTCGACTGATGTTACTCATTTACATACATAAATATTTACATATGTACAGCTTTGAGACTCGTGAGCTGCATCGCATGCTGCCGCATGCAGCTGTTTATATTGTTGTTGCCCTTATTGTAGCTTAACGGTCATTGTTGCCCGGTGTGAAATCCTTGAGTTAATCTCATACCAACGTTCATTGACGTTTCACATTTTCGCTCTGGATTCCTTAGTAGAATACACTGCAGTGGGAGTGCAGTGGCACCTAAGGCGTCTGCTACTGCTCGTTTTGTTGTCAAGCTGTCAGCCCACCAGGGTTGCCAGCAGCGCTGACACCGCTATGCGAATGCATCACAATTGCCGAGGCCAGTGGCATCAGTAGTGCATTGCCAAAGTTTGACAGCCAATTTCTCTATAATATTATATATTATATATTATTATTATTATTATATATTATGCAAATCAATTATAAAGAAGATCACCGGCTTTGAACCAGGCTGTGGCGCATCTAGTTCGTTGTTTTCTTGGGGCATTCAACTTTGACGTGAAATGACGTCAATGCACGGTGCTTAGCTATACGCTTACACAATGCGTTAGGGTAGCAGTTGATGATGATGCGTATCTATGTACGTGCAACAATTGCCGCAATGTTCGGTGGTGAAGGTAGACACGTCAGCTAAGAGTAGATGTGTATGCATCAGTCTCCAAGAATAATAATTTAGGCGATTGCAAATCCCGTGGAAATGGTGAAATGTGATCGACGACCTCAGCTAGCCAGTCAGATAGGCAGCCAATCAGCGTACTTTATTTGTGAAATTTGTCTGTTATATGCAGCAGCAACAACAACTATGTACTACATCAACAACTGCAAATGGCTGTAACACCAACGCATTGCTGGTGACATGTTTGGTTGATTGTTCCTCTACTCTGCTGATTTAGTTTTGCTTGGTTTTCGTCTATTTGGGACGGAATGGTTTGGATGTTCAACGCTTGTCTGTCGGCAGTAACAATTCATACATACATACATACATACATACATACATACATACCTATAGTATATGCACTTATATAAATATGTACATATGTATGAAGCGCTTGCAGGCGTTTTGCTTAGACAGCCGTTTTTGTTGTCACATTGAATTGCAAAGTAAGCTGCAAATCACTGCGCTCAGCTGGATTTTTGGGTGTTTGTGTGTATTTTAACTGGCGAGAAGGCGGGCAGCCAAATAACAGCAACAATCGCGGTACATCTGCAGCTGGCTAGATATACATACATACATATTTATGCAGTCAGCAAGAGTGAAAGATTTTTATTGCTTATGCTAATCATTTTCTGGATATTGTGAAGGTATGAGATACCCTATGATTTTTTTTGTTTTTTTTACTGTTGGAGTTTGGAGTTTCTTATCGCTTCTTCACATCAAACATACTCGGCTGGCAGGCTAGCTGACAAATCGCATTGGTTTTCAATTATGTTTTGACTCGACAATGATTGATTACTGTCACTTTCGATTTTCACTTTTGAATTTTTTTTTGACTCTGTAGCCATTGACGAAAATAAAGTGCGGTAAAAATGAAATTGGTTGGATTAATTTTAAACTTGTTATCTATAAAAGAAAAAGTTCCCGGCGAGAGCATACTTAAGTAATTTTTATTTAAAGTACCAGTTTGAGCCACGAAGTAGTCTCGAAAACCGCGAAATAGTGCCGAGAATCCCGTAATAGTCCAGAAAATCCCGAAGTAACATCGAAAATCACGAAATAGTTTCCAGAATCTGGAAAATCCTGTAATACTCTCGAAAATGCAGAAGTGGTCAGGAAATCAGAATTAGTCCCGAGATTCTCGAAATTGTCACGAGAGTCATGAAATATCGTATCAGGCATGTGCTGCAAATCGTAGGATTTGAAAGCGGTGCGATTTGCAAAATATTTTTTAATATAGTTAATGCAAGTAATAAATATTTCAAGT
>NW_023458560.1:53763205-53789728 GCF_013731165.1 Rhagoletis pomonella
ACATGCCGCTATATGCGGTTGTTATTGTTGCTGGTGCATTTTCAATGCAGCCACAGCAATCAGAGTCTTTGTCATTTGCTACCCAAATGATTGTCATGCATTCACTATTTTGTTGTTGTTGTTGTTGTTGCCGCCAGCAATTTCATCTCCACGGCAACATGGCCAGCAGAATGAGGAGTCGGCAACATGTTGCTTGAAATTAGACACATTTTATTATGAAAATCCACTTGTGACGAAATAAAACATGACTTTCGGTGTCGTCCATAATGAAAATATATGGCAAGTTAATGCCAGAATTTATTTATCACATCGATGTGGCAGCATGTGCTGAGGTAAGGTACCTAAGTAAGTAAGAGGCCTGAAAGCGGCTCAAGCGGCAACTGCAGTAAGAGGAAGATAGCGATAGTGTGGTGGCTGGACTCTACGCCTGGCTTGCTGCAATCAAGTGCAGTGGTTTTGCTTAAAGACGCTTTGGCTTACATTTTTACACATATGTAGGTACATACTTACATACGTAAAAGCTCACAGCCTTGCATGGCAGTTTTTTTCTATAGAAATGCTGATACATACAGACATGTTAAAACATGCAATGCTAAAAACATTCACATTGCTTTCTCCCTTATCCCGCTCTAGCATTTTAAGCAAATTATAGTTATTGTTGTGCATATTTAACTCAAATGGACCGTTAGTATAGCACCAACAACAATACTAGAAAGTACAATTTGTAGTTACACACATGCATATTTACTTAACCATATTTGCAACATGCGGAAATGCCATGAAATTAGTTGCAACATGCAATATTCCTTGATTTGTTGCATTTGTTGCCATGTGTGTGTGAGGGAAAAGCGCATCTTCGCACATAAATTTAGTGTAAATAGTGATTTATAAGTAATTAGATTTTAGTTCTATAATAAAAAAGCATTTACTTGGTTCATTAGAATTCTTGTAGTTGCATTAATGGCCGGTTCACACTTAATCGTGTGAAGGTTCGACTAGGTTATTCTGGCTGGCCCGTAAAGGCCGAAAGAACGTTGGTTTTTTTTGTCGCTCATCTGTTTTAAATCTACTCGAATTACAGATAATCGAAACAGAGAGAGTACGCCAAATCCTCGCTAAGGCGGGAATGAGATGCAAAAATTGTTTTTATTTTGAGCGAATCGTTGCTGAAACAACGTTACAGATAAAGACAAAAGTCTTTCGTAAGTCAATTGTTAATTCTGGCAACTATCTTAAAAGCTCTTTACAGTCTCTCGAAAGACTAATTGAGGAGGTCTTAGCGTTATGCCGTTCGCCTTTTAACAATAAGTTTTTTTTTTAATTAAATTAAATACAAAATTAATTATATATTTTATTTTTATTTTAAATATTTTCATTTAAATTAATGACATAATTTAGTAAAGTAAAATGAAAACAAAGCAAAAAATAAATACGAATTATTTAAAACTTAAATGGGTTAAAAAAAAGAATAGTTTTTTAAACAATAAAATATAAAAGTTACATTAGAAAAAATTTAAATCAAAAACAAGTAAGAAAGTCTAAGTTCGGGCGGAGCCGAACATTAAATACCCGGCGCAAGTATTAAATATATGTTTTTTCAACTTTCCGAAAGCTACCGCTAGATGGTAAGCCGCGGTGTATAAATTTTGAGTAAATTAGCGTCTTTAAATTTCGAAATATTGAGGTTTCAGGCATTTCTGAAAATTACCGTTATATGAAAAGCGGCCGTAATTTTAGTCAGATTTCAATAATTTTCAACGTTTTGCTTTTATGTGGCAAGCACAATAAAAATACCGAGTTTAGTACAAATTGCTAGAACGGTTACAGATATATATATGTGATCATAAGTGGGCGGTGCCACGCCCATTTTCCAAAATTTTACCATAAACGTATTTCTTGGTAAAGAATTGTTGCAAGCATCAATTTTGAATAAATTAGCTTCAATATTTAATGATTTATCGAAGATTTTGTATTTCTCTAAATTACCGTTATATGGGATGTAGGCGTGGTTATTGTCCGATTTTAAAAATTTTCGGCCATTTGGTATGCTGTACCAAGGTCAACAACTGTGCCAAGTTTGGAAGAAAGTGGTGCAGCGGTTACCAAGATATACACGTGTAACTATAAGTGGCGTGGCTACGCCCACTTTCCAAAAATGTATAATATTCTTATTTTTCGTCTGAAAATTATTGCAAATATCAATTTTGAGTGAACTATCTTCAGCAGTTACTAAAATATCGCAGTTTTCGTATTTCTGGAAATTACCGTTATATGGGAAGTGGGCGTGGCTACATTCCGATTTCGCCCATTTTCAATACCAACCTACCTTGGATAAATGGAAACCTTCATACCAAATTTCGTTGCGATATCTCAATTTTTGCCCGAGTTATCGTGTACACGGGCGGACGGACAGACGGAGAGACGGACAGACGGACGGACAGACAGACATGGCTTAATCGACTTCTCTATTCATTCTGAGCATTTATGTATACATTTGTCTATATCTATCTCGATTCGTTTTGGCTGTTACAAACAATCGTTATGTGAACAAAATTAATATACCCTTGTGCACAAGTGCGCTCGGGTATAAAAATTAAAAAAAGTTAACTAAAAAAATCCAAAAAAAACTTCTTAAAATTAAGTGGGTTCTTTTTTAAAAGAATAACATCTAAAAATTAAAAGAAAATTAAATTAAAACAGAAAAGCAAAGTTAAAAGAAAGTTTCTAAATATTAAATAAATTAAAAAAGATATATTTGTCTTTTGTAAGCAATAAAATATAAAAATTAAAAAAAAATTAAATTAAACAAGTAATGTTTAAGCAAAAAACAAAACCGACTTCAATTCTCATATAAAAATTTAGGAGTACCGTTAATTTTTTTATGATCCAATGATCGGATCTAAACCAGATTAGTATGGAACCACCTCTGAGACATTGCCTTTCCGATGCAAAAATAATTATCGAAATCGGTTGACGTGTCCAAAGTTATGCGGTAACAAACATAAACAAAAAAATATTCCGACGAACTGATAACCTCCTCCTTTTTTGGAAGTCGGTTAAAAAGGAAAAAAAATTGCGCTGCCCAAATACTCTAACTGGGATCTCTAGAATGAGACAGTTTTTTTCTACCACCTTCGTGCTAGAATAACAAAAATCTTTCGAACTATCTTGTCATCTGTGTGTTACGGACGACTTTTTACTATCTTAGTCAGAATTGCCGTGTTAAGCAAATAATAGTAGACACTTTCACTCTTTGTCCTCTGCTGATTGTTGGCCCTTTAGCTGAACTTCATCAAGTTGTGCGAGCCTTTGCCTAATGCAAAAATCACTGTGTCTTTGTGGTACGTAGTTGAAGTTTCCTTACTTTTTATATACCAACGGATCTAGTTTGAACTCATGCACTGCTAGCAAGCAGTGGCCCGTCAACAGCCCTATCAGAAGTTTTGAGTATTATCTACCATCCCCGCACCTCATAAAAATTGAATTTCGAAATGGGCGGGATCGTAGTTGAATATTTAGTCCCGTGCCCATCTCTATCAGCGACCCCGTTTCGTGACGTCATGGCGTCCGCTATTTGGTGCCATGATGAGTTAGCACCAGACACTAAAAATTAAATTATTGGTTAGACATAAGCCACGAAAAGTACATTCTTCATCGATCTCATATTACGGTGTCGTCGACAGCTTATAGCACGCACCATTCAAAACTCGTCGGTTTTCGCTTCCTGGAGTAAATTCATAACGACTAAAGAATTTCAGACTGCATCTCGAAAAAAAAATTATCTTTTTATTGAATATGGTTTACTCTATGACTTAATTTTGGCAAAAGGTAACGTAGATTTAAAAATTGGGATTCAAAACTATTCCAAAAAAGGTAGATAGCTTCATTCATTAGGTTTTCAATAAGAGATCATTTTTACAAATTAATCAATTAATAAATTTATAAGAGACTTTGCTAACCTAAGTTGGCAATATTTTCGATCTTTTTAGTATGGAATAATTAACCAGAGTCAGATAAAAACCAGCAATTGCTACTGGAAAGGCATTATTTCCCACAAACTTCAGCTTCAGAAGAAGGGAAATGAATTATTGACTTGCAACAACAGGCAGCAGCAAATCCAACTCAATCGAATTTGAGCTGAGAATCCTGAGAAAGAAACTAATTGGAAAAATTTTCTACCCACGCTGCAGTGACTTGGTGTGGTGTTGCTTAAGGTGCGCACAGACACCTAGGGAGTAACGGCAAATATAGTCGAGACAAAAATGACAAAAAGCAAATGCACCAACTACTTGCAGCACCATCATCACAAGTGAGCGCTAGCGCTATTTGTTTAGATCATTGCATGAAACATGTTGGATGTGCATGTGCATGCCGGCACTGTCACTCAATCATGCACAATGCACACTCGCACACATACCTGAACATGCAGCACGCTGTCACAATTGTTTCTGTTTAGGCATCCTTTCTACTTTTCCCCCATAAAGTATCATCTTTAAATTTTTTTTTCGCTCTACTAAGTACTTAAATAAGTATGTGCATGTACATATGTACATACGTATATACGGCTTTGTATTTTCTGTCATTTGCGCCTGGCAATCATAATCATAATGATTATTTGTAAATAATACTCTCATGTGAACATATAGTTTTATATATAAATGCTGTAAATATTCCATTTGTGGTGACAAAATCGTGAGTTAGTTGTGTTCGAGTGGAGATTACCTTTTTTATTCCAATTAACATCTAAGAAACATATGTACATCTAACGTTCATGAACTTTTTTATTTGATATCTAGTCTTTCGCCATACCCTCTTGTAACAGCTGCATTAAATTAAAAGTTCGCAAAACGCAAAGAGAGGGCTCGAACTGTTTTGATAACACAGCTCTGAAAAAGTAACGGTTGTAGTTATTCTTGAATACTGGGGCAACATTTTCAAAATAATTTTTTGCCTAGAATCCAAAGTTTCCTACCGAATCAAAGTTGTAATATATTTGAGGCTTAACTTAAAGAGTGCTTAAAGCCTCTTTAGAAATTTAGATAAATCACTTTCCGCTGCCCAGGATATTTCATCCACTGCCTAAACAGCCTATTAAACTTTTTGTGTTCATAGCTGTTTAGAATACCTCTTGCATGTACCTCAGTCAAAGAATTATATGTGCAACATGTTTTTCCTTATTTTCGCTCTATGAACAATGTTGCCAAATGAAAAAGTGAAAAAAGCAACAACAGTTTACCTAGTGAACTTAGCTCAGTGGGTAAGACCGTTGGCTTTGAACGTCAAAGTTGTGAGTCCAAATCCTACTAAACTTGATGAAGAAGTAGTTGAATATTTTACAAGAATTTTAAAAACATTGTGTGTGCTTAACCCTAGAACACACACCCAGAAAATACCACGTAAACACACACCCGGGATACGTTTGTACCCGGGACCTTATTTTGCGGTTTTTTTAATGCTTATTCAACCGATTTCTATGATTTTTTTTTTGAAATGTATATTTTAATATATAACAAGTATTTTGTCTTTTGTTTCATTCGAATATTCCTACTGGTTCCAGCGATATGGGCAAATAAAGTCAGGACATGCAACAGTGGATTTTTGTTTTTGTTGTTGTCCTGATAAATGCAAAACAAAATAATATAATTTATAATAATATACTTGTCGAGTAACAACGAATACACATTTTGGTTTTTATTTCATTGAAATATTCTACCTGGTTCAAAAGATATGTGCAAAAAGGTCGCGCAAGGTATGGGTACGTAGGTAGCAAATACACTGGTATAACTGGTTTTTGTATTTTATATGCAGCTGCAAGGGTTGTTTTTACACGAAGTGTTGTTATAAATGCTGCCTGTTGATATTTTCATTATTGTTTTGGTGCTCAAAAGTGTAAGAAGTGAAAATATAAGTGAATATTATTATAAGAAACTTATAATGCTTACAACAATGCGCATCCAAACACAACTCCTAAGTCATGGACGCCTGTGTCAATAACAGAGCTGTATGCATTTTTTGGCATACTTATTATGACTGGTGCGAACCATAGCAATGGAGAACATGTTCGAGATTTATGGAGCGTCCTTTATATCGCGCCACAATGGGAGTCAACCGTTTCTGTTCGATATTGCGGTTCCTAAGATTTGACGATAAAAACACTCGTGCAACACGCTTACTAACTGATAAAGCAGCACCGATCAGTGAGTTGTGGACGATGATGAACAATAATCTTGCTGCACATTACAAGCCCAGCTCATGCTTGACGATTGATGAACAATTATTTCCTTACCGTGGACGCACACGGTTTACGCAGTACATACCGTCAAAACCTGCTAAATATGGTATCAAGGTTTGGTGGATTTGCGATGCCACAAATGCATATCCACTGCATGGACAAATATATACTGGCCAAGCAGAAACTGGTAGGGAAACGAACCAAGGCGAACGAGTGGTGAAGGATTTGTCTGCCAAATACCAAGGAAGTGGCCGAAACATTACAATGGACAATTTGTTTACGACCTTGCCAGTTGCAGAACTGCTTCTCACCTGGAAACTCACGATCGTTGGAACTTTGCGCAAAAACAAATCATATATTCCTCAAGAAATGAAGCAGAACAAAAACAGGACAATTGGTTCAACGACATTTGGCTTCAAAAATAATGTGACAATGTGTTCTTATGTTCCCAAAAAAAATAAAGCAGTAATTTTGCTTTCGACCATGCATAATGATGCTGAAATAGCTGACAGTGGGAAACCTGAAATAATTGAATATTATAATCGTACCAAAGGTGGTGTTGATCGAATGGACCAAATGTTTGCGGAATATCCAACACAAAGACAAACAAAACGATGGCCACTAGCGATGTTCTTCAACATGTTGGACATTACAGCTCTTGCAGCCTACATTGTCTACGATTTGAATAACCCTATGTTGCCTTGGAGAACAAACAACAAGCGTAAGCAGATCCTGCGCAGCTTGGCTAAAGCATTGTGTATGCCCATTATTGAAGCCAGAGCCATAAATCGTCAAGTGACGCGAAATTTTTCGACTAAAATTGCTATTGAAGCATATTTGAACCGACCGGTGGAATCAATGGTGTCAACAGCAGCATCAACATCTGCCGCAGCGCGCACGCCAAAACCTGTGTCCGGATCTTGCTATTTATGTTACGCACAAGAGGAAAAATGCCGTAGAAAAACCAGAAAGCTGTGCGACAAATGTAAGAAGCCAATGTGTCTTGAACATTCGGTCACATCAACAAATTGCTCTATTTGCCATGATTTTCCTTAGATATAAGATGCATTTTTATAATTTTTATAATAAAAGTCAATAATATAATGTGTGAAATTAATATTTTTAATTTTTCAAATAAAAAAAATAATATAAAAAATGTTTTTTTTTTATTATTATGAGGATTTTTACTATTGGGGTACAAACGTATCCCGGGTGTGTGTTTACGTATATAATGTGTTTGGAGGCTGTAGCTCCTGAACCAATGGTCCGATCTGGTTCAAATTTTGAATTTGAACTCAAAACTAAATAATCTTCCTAGATCCGAAGTTAGCGGTATAGAGGTATAGCGGTTCAAAAGTTACAACACTTCAAAGTTGAAAGTGGATACATTTGTACCCGGGTGTGTGTTCTAGGGTTAAAACCAAACCCACTACCGACAACTATTTCGCCGCACTGTGTTCGAATCCGAGCCACAGTGCCGCCTAAGTGGGCAAAAATCGAAAAAATTCTTTGTCTGCAATTTGAACATGTTTGGTATTTTTGTAAAGGTAATTTATCCACTAAAAAGAATTGAATAGAAATTTCCCAAAAAAATAAATTATAGCCATGCGTAAGCTCTTCACGGAAAAAAATGTCAAAAATACATTCTTTAAAATAAAATGTTGCTTTGAAGTTTTTTTATTTCCATATAGATAGTAAAGAATTACAGGAATAAAAATTTTGAAATAAAATTAAACACAGGGTGTCCCTGCGGTATAAGAGAAAAACAATTTTTTTAATCAAAATTTCAAAAAATGCAAAATTTTAATGGAATGAATAAAAAATGTATGTAAAAATAGGTAATTTTTTATTATTTTATTAAATAGTACGGGGTTTTGACTTTCGAACGAAGAGGTAAAAACCTGCTAATTTAAAAAATAACACAGGCCAACAAAAATGAAAAAAAATGTTGGTGCGACAAATGTTAAAGCTATTTTTGATAGACTTTTTTGTGCTGATTACGAATCCGTAAGTACAAAGGATCCAACACGTACAGGTTTTGAGAAAATCGAGGTCAAAGTGTCAAAAAATCGGGCTTTTGCAATATTTGAGAAGCTCTAGCAAAGAGTAAAAAGGTGATAGAACCTTCCACTTAGTCTTAGATTAAAGCAAGAACCCTCAACTACTATCCTTGAAAATACCATTCCTGCACATTGAATTTATGGTCACTTATAGTCATTTATTGAGCAGTAAAATTTGACTTTTGGCGAAGTTTGAGTCCCTGCCGCAATTAAACAAAAGGTGATAGAACCTTCCACTTAAGCTTAAATTAAGGTCTGAACTTTCGACTACAATCCCTAAAAATACCATCTCTTCGTCTTGACCCTAAGATCACTTATAGTCGTTTATTGAACAACAAAAACTGATTTTGGCAGCATTTTCTTTTTCAATAGCACAATTTGCCAGCATTTTTTTTATTGTTCAACAAATGACTATAAATGGCCATCAAGTAAAGGAGCAGGGATGGTATTTTAAGGGGCAGTAGCCTAGGGTTCTAGCTTTAAGTTAAGCCTAAGTGGAAGGTTCAACCACATTTTTACTCTTTGCTCGAGCTTCTCAAATATTGAAAAAAACCCGATTTTTTGACACTTTGACCACGATTTTCTCAAAATCTGTACGTGATGGAATCTTTATAAATACGGATTCGTAATCAGCTCAAAAAAGTCTATCAAAAACAGATTTAACATTTGCCGCACCAAAATCAGTGTTGCCCTGTGTAATTTTAAATTTTAAATAATTTTAATAAACAAAATAATTTTCTCATTTTTTGTCAGTACCATGAGATCTGCAAGATTCGTTCTATTTGCAAAAATGAAATGTCAGATTAAAAAGCTTGACCTGTGGACAATAGAAGGTTTATTTTTTTTAAAGAGTTGCCATCTGTTAAAAAAGTAGATTGTTAAAAAATTAGATTAAATTTTTTGTATAAGTTAAATGAATTATTTAGAGCTGGGTATCAATCTAAATGTGTGCTAACTACATGTAGAGGGTGGCCACCTGTTTAAAAAATCAAATTCCATTTTAATTAAAGAAATTAGGTAATTAAATTAGATAGGTATCAACATAAGGGAGTCAGACGAAAGAGTTTAAAAAGGTTTTAGCTTGAAAATATTACGAAGAGGTTTGCCACCTGTTTGTTAAGTCAAATTTAGTTAAACTAAAATAATAATTGTGTCAAACCATAGGTTTACGCCATCCTATTTGTTATTTTATTACAATTATTTTATTAAATTACTGGACTCTTAAATTAATTCAGGAATGTTTTTACTCTTCACTTATTTCTTTCTAAATATGTATTCTTTCATTTTTCTGATACTCATGTTGATATACATATTTCAGTTACCTTATTCACTTAATTAAAGTGAATTTGATTTTTTAAACATGAGGCAACCCTTCTACGTGTCGTTTAAAAGTAAAGCATTTTCAAAACCATTTCAATTGATACCCATATTGCAATATCTAATTCATTTAACTTATTATATAATTTTAATAAAATTTGTAACGGGTGGCAACCCGAATTTTCATTTAAATCCGTCCATAAATCTATTTTTGCCCACATTTTATATGAAAGGGAAGCACTGTGCCGAGATCCGTTTGACCCGTACGCCCTCAAAATTTCGAGTTAATTGTAATTTTTTCGGGTTTTCGCTATACACTCGAAATTTTTAAAGTTTGCGAGTCTAACGGACCCCACATTCGGATTCAGCGAGTCGATATACATGCCGGTAGGAGAGTTTTGAAAAAGCACACTTAACTTTTTTTTTGTGCCGGTGCAATTCGTGCGCTGCACGTGCAGTCTTGCGTATTAAAGTGGTTCAATCATGCCAAAGATTATAACCGAGCATAAACCTCAGGTTGAGAGCATCTTGATTCTCATTCTGATTCTAACGCTTCAGGATTCTTAAACGTATTCCAACTAGGAAAAAATAAGAAACTGGCATACTGATGGGAAATTATGGCATTACCATTGACACCGGTGTTTGTATGGAGAAGGCGAGGTATCGATTTATCATTTCCTAAGTAAATTTTCAGCTCTCCAGGCAATGCTTTGCACTTGGGCACGCACTTTTTCACCAGCTTCGCAGAGATAAAATAAGTGAAAAGCATCGGACGTCCACAGTTCCATACGGGACAATAAATACTTTAGCAGACACCTCGGATAGAAGGATGTGCCATTGTTCCGGGCATTCACAGAGTTCGTTTAGATTTGGTAAGGGTCAATGTGGTTTACAATGTTAATGACTATACCAAAGATGTTCCACGTGAACAAATTTGAAAAGTGCTCTTACTAACAGTAGACCTCAATCTCGCTGATGACTAACGCTGACGTTGTTGGATATTTTGGCACAATATTGGTACAAAGTTCGCATGTATGCGTAATTAAGCCACAAATGGGGCGCCTTCGCTCAAGCAATTGTGTGTAGGTTCAATAAAGCAATTTATATACATACATATATACATACATACATACAACTTCTGTACGAATATCTGCGTGCCATTTCAATTAAAATGCAAATTTTCAAAAAGTTAACTCCTGCTGAGCGTTCTCCCTGCTGTACTGCTCGGGAGTCGGTGAGTCGGCCCCTACATTAGCATGCAACAAGCGAAACAACCAATCAACGGCGGCAGCTTGTTAGGCTTTTAGTCACAAATTGCCTGCTGTATACTCGTGTGTACATATTTTCACATAATTCTACGGTTGCTTATGCAGATTTCAACACTTGACTGGGTTATTAGTGCGTAAATTACTTTATTAAGTTTGGCTCATGTGTAGGGGTTTAGAGTAGGTACAATGTAGGTATGTAAGCACATATGATGTAAGCAAAATTTGCTCTCAAATCTGGCGAAAAAGGTTATAAGGGGTGGCGTTATTGTGCTTATGCCGATCAATAAAGATACTATGCTATTAAGTTTATTTTTATTTTTATAAATTTTGTTTTAATGATATAATAAGCAGGACCGAAAATTTTAAGCTTTTGCCTGGAATTGCTTATTCAGGGCTTCCAATCTAAATTTTGTTCATTTTAATGTATAAAGCTAAGTACGAATCTCTTAAGAGAACTCTAAAGAAAAAAATTTCGTGTGAATTCGAAACTGCACTTTATTGGCGGCTGGAACGGCCTAAGTTTCAGTCTGCGCCTATTCTTCGATTGCACAAATTTTCGAGACTGCCACCTGGGCGGCTAGAACGGGCTAGGTTCCTGTTCGCGCCTACGCTTTGGTTGGTGAACATCATAGTTTGGTTCCAGGCCGCGGCTTTGTTAAGAGTTGGCTTAATCACGGTTGATACGACGCTGTCTCTCTAGGCTCCCCAGTTCCTTCAAAATTGAAGTTAGTGTGTCGCTGGTTGATGTCCATTCAGTGGCTCCTTTCACTATATAGTCGACTACTGACTGTGGCGTAAACATCCCTCCAACGCCTAGTTTCAGTTGTTCATCTGCCAATGGAATCCAGGGCACTCAAAGAATAAGAGGTGGACGTCTTCTTCTCACTAACTCAGATAAAAATCAACTTCGCCATTCGTTCTATGAAGCCAGGGCTCGAATCGATATCGTACTACTCGTCACATAAAAACACATTTTTCCAATTGAGACATACGGGAACGTACTTTTTGTCCCATTCAGCTTATACTGCCTGACGTATCTCGTAATTTTCTTTCGTATCGTTTTCGATCCGTTAACGGATGTTACGATTCGAGCCTAGGATACCAAATTTGGTATGCAGCGATAGGTCCAACGACCTTTAGTCTTCTATTCCACTTGTTTTGTGACTCCGTAGTGCAGCTTTCCCGGGCTTGACGTCAGTCTAATTGAGTTAGAGTATGCGGCGTGGATGCAAGGACCATCGATCGATTCTCTCGCCAGTCTAGCTACGGGTATCATACTGGCGATTACGAAAGCTGCTTCGTCCGACACTGTTCGGAAGGCGCTGCAAACTCTGAGCGTGCACAAACGGTATGTTGAGTTCACTCCGCGGAAGTATGCTGGACACTGTGCCGCGTTTGAGCAAATTGGGGCCGCATACAGTATTTGGCTTTTAACCACGTTCGCTAAGAGTAAACGCCTGCGCTGCTGCGGTCCTCGCGTATTAAGAACTATTCGCGATAGTCCCGTGATCGTTGAAGCTGCTTTCTCTCTCACATAGCTCAAATAGGCGCTGAAAGTAAGACGCTTGTCTAGCAGCATTCCCAGGTATTTAATTGTGGGTTTCGTCGTGATGGTGTGGTCGCCAATTTTTAGCACTAGTTTCTTACGACTCGCGGTAAGTATTGCTTCTGTTTCTTGCTCAGCAAGTTTCAGGCCGAAGTTATTTAACCCACTTTTAACCACGCCGACTTTTCGCATATGACATCAAGCAGTTTCGTAGACAATACTACCGCAATGTCGACTGCAAAGCTGTATTATGGATGGTCCCTCGGGCCATTCAATACGAAGAACTCCATCATACATATGTTCATGTGTGTGTGAATATGTAGATGAGCTGTTCTGCGATGACGTGATAAAATGTTATGTGATGTAATGTCATGTAATGTGATATCATGTAATATGATATCATATCGTGTGATATTATGTCATGTGATGTCATATCATGTGATGTCATAACTTGTGATGCCATGCCATGTGATGTCATATTATATGTATCATCTTACGTGATGTCATATCATGTGATTAAGTATGTGTAATAACTATGTAGATAATACACTGATAAAAATAAAACGATTTCGTAATCGATTAATTTATTGATAAATATATCGATAACAAGACAATATCGATTATTATATCGATAAAAATATCGTTTATTATATCGATAACACTGTCGAGTTTTATATCGATATTCATCCTCATCTTTTTCTTTATATTTATCTTTATTTTTACAAATTTTCAGTTAGGCTCGCTAAACTGTATGGTCCATTCGTCAATTTCTTTACACATTACCACTACATTTTTTTTAGTAGGCCCCATTTTCTCCAATAATAAATTCATACTTACATATTTCCTGATATACAAAGAATAATATATCGTGACTTCAATTAAAAACTTGCAAGTGTCTAAGCAACAAACCACAAAAAGTGGCAATTAGATTTCGCCAAAAGTCAATAAAAAAAAATTATATAACAATGCTAAGTGGATATCGAATTAGAAATTGACAGAATGAAGTATTCGCGGCACAGCAGCAGGCGCAGAAAAAGCAGCAATGCACCATCAACGCTGCTTTGAAATCAGGGTAGCGCCGAAAACACCACAGCGGATGGGTGCGTGGGTGGCAGCAGCACTTCAATTTATTTATAAATTATAAAATATTGAAAAAGTCAGTGGCTGTCAAGCCAGCAAGCACTAAGTAGTGCGACTTGGGAGTGTATGGACACAAATACAATATACATACATACAATAAATAGGATAAACTAATAATAAAATTTAGAATAGTTGAGTATAAGGACTAGCCCTACAAAACCCATTTTATTACTAACTTCAAAAAAAGTCCGCGACAAAATGATAGCACCTCAACATTTTGAACAGTGTTGAAGATAAATATCTTTTGATCCTTTAATGTTTATTAATTTTATATGAAATAAATAGCTATTTTTCTAACAAATCCAGATTCAAACCAAATTTCAGACTTTGTACAAATATTATAAAAATTACACAAACTTTTCAACCCAATCCCAAGCATTTTAATTTAAATTTCTAGAATAGTTCTTGGTATGCAGTTTTATAGCCTATTAAATTCTAGTACAATAAGTGCAAGTTTGAAGTTGCAAACAAATCGCGTTGATTTTTGATAATGCCGGTCCGATTTCTAATGAAAACTAGACAAAGATGTCTGGCGAGAAGATGTGGTGATCTCTGAAATTGCAGCTATAACTGAACAGCGTAGATTTTGTAGCGTTTTCCATTTTTCTTAAAAAACTTTGTGCATTAAGCTCAATAGCACTGTTGGAGTTAATTGTATTAACCCACAATAATAAAATAAAAAGGGTTTAATTTTTTTTTAAAGCAAGATGCCATAGGAAAGGAGGAAAAACGTTTTGAGCTACATGTAGTAGCTTGGACAAATATGCTTTTAAGAACTACCTAATAGTAATGAAGAAAGCATCGTTAAATTATAAATGAAATATTCGTATCCTTACTTCCTTACTAATATTATAAATCCGAAAGTGAGTTTGTTTGTTTGCTACGCTTTCACGCTTTAACTATTCAACCGATCATCATGAAATTTTGTACACTGCTGTTATTTAGCCCAACTTAAAATATAGGATACTTTTAATTTCGATTAGGCTCGAGGGCGTGCCGCCTCCCATACAAACGGAATTTTTCAAACTGCATTTCTCAGGAAATATTTTTGGTAGATTACTGGAACTTGTTATAGAGATATATAAAATCATTGTCTACTGATGGATGAGGGCTGCCACCTTTTAAAAAAATCTGATTCAACTTCAATTAAGTTAGTTATTTATTTGAAAATTATATTAAAACAAGTAAGAGCAGCGCTGTCTTCGGCTATTCCGAAGGCTTCATACCTTTCATGAACATTTGAAAAACCATATCTAAACAATCAGAGGTATGGAAGATATACCTTTTATAGCACCAATCTAAGTGATTTTCACTACTGTGTGATCGGTATGTAAACCGGTAACACGATTTAATGGGTTTAGACTCCTACATAAAGGAGATATATCGTAATAACTGGTATCTGAACAATCAGAGGTTTCAGAGATAAAGCTTATACAGCATAGATTTTGACGATTATCTCAGTAGACTTTGTATTATTATTTATAGAATAGCTTACGAAATTTATCTGTTTTAGCAGTCTAAATAAAGGAGTTTTACAGTAAAACCCCATATCTGAACAATCAGTTTTATGGAGGATATAAATACGTTACAGTGACCCGCTCTTTGTTAATTTTACTGTAAACTTTCTGTTGGTAATTAGTGAAAATATTGCGAAATTTCATGTTTCTAGCTGCATATATGGAGAAGTTATAACAAAGGATCCCGAATCTGAACAATCAGTTGTATGGAGGCTATAGGTTATAGCAACTCGCCATTTTTACTGTAAGTATTTTTTTGATAATGGGTGGAAATATTGCGAAATGTCATGTTCCCAGCTGCATAAATGGAGGAGTTATAACGAAAATTCTCATAACTGAACAATCAGTTGTATGGGAGATATATGTTACAGTGACCCGATCTTTGTTATTTTCACTATATGTATTCTGTTAATAATGAGTGAAAACGGCGCGAATTTTCATGTGCCTATCTGTATAAATGGAGAAGTTATCGCAAAAAAATCTCATATCTGAACAATTAGTTGTATGTAGGCTATAGGTTATAGCGACCCGATCTTCGCCATTTTCACTGAAAGTATTATTTTGATAATGAGTGACAACAGTGCCATCTTTCCATGTTCCTAGCTACTTAGATGGAGGAGCTATAAAGAAAAAACTTATATCTGAACAATCAGTTGTATGGGAGCTATAGTTTATAGTGACCCGATCTTTGTAATTTTCACTTTAAGTTTTCCGTTGATAATGGGTGGAAGTATTGCAAATTTCATGTTCCTAGCTGCATAAATGGAGAAGTCATAACGAAAAATCTCATATCTGAACAATCAGTTGTATGGGAGCTATATGTTATAGTGGTCCGATTCGTCCGGTTCCGACAAATGATTAATAAATTATAAAAATATACCCACCTACCAAATTTCATCCGGATATCTCGAAAACTGAGAGACTAGATTGCATACAGACAGACGGACGGACAGACAGACAGACAGACAGACAGACAGACAGACAGACAGACAGACAGACGGGCAGACGGGCAGACGGACAGACGGACATGGCTAAATCGACTCAGCTCGACGTTCTGATCATATAAGTATACATTTTAATGGGTCTATCTCTTCTTATTCTGGTACTTACAAACATCGGACCAAAGTTATAATACCATTTCATGCTCATGAAAGGTATAAAAAATGGATGCCAAGAGGCTTAAAAAAGCTGTAGTTTAATATATTGTGAAAAAGGTTGCCACCTGTTTGAAAACTAAAATCTAAATTAATTATATCTGAAGAATTAAAACATGGTTGTCAAACAAAATATTGTTAAGAAACGTTTAATTTTAAAGTTTTGAATAATATTGAAGTCTTTCACAAGGGTTGCCACCTTTTTAAAAATTCAACTTAATTAGTTTAAATTAAATATTATAATACCAGCATACCCGGCGAACTTCGTCCCGCACAAAATATTTTTTTTTTATTGAAACTTTTTGGTCCAATATTTTCACCAACAATTCACGTTTACGATTTTCATTGGCACATTCATCTGCCAAGATTATGGTTCGATGGTAATTTGCCGCTTTAAATAACCTAACGAAAGCGTTATGTCCGTGATGAAGTTCTTTAAATTCTCTAATTGTGTAACATTTCATAGAACGGTTAATCTCACAAAGAAATAAATTTGAAGAACACTTTCTCTTCACTCCCTGGCGGCAACAATGATCCGGTTCTATAGTAAATCTGTCCAAGAAACTTTATAGTATAGTTGGTGGCAATTTCGAAATGGATGCGTATAATTGTTCTACAGAAATCCAATATAAATAGACTTATTTCAGACGAAATACCTTAAAAACAAGTTTCACGAAAGCAATTTAAGTGAAAATAAATTTTTTTTACTTGAATTTATTAGGGTAAAAAGCGCGATGGTTTTGGCGGTTGATTTATCGGTGGTGATTTGAGATTTACCCCTGCACAAATCAACCCTGGTGTCTCCAATGAAGCTTTAAGGCATAACAATATTGGCAAAAATCACATACATTGAGCCAATCGTAACACATAAAAATTCGATATTCTCAATGGTGCAACAGGTTTTTTTATTTTGACATTCACGGCACCCTTTCTAACTTGGCGATTATTCGTAATGACCCCAGCGCCACGTGGCAGCTCTTTTTTGCAATAGTATTGCCTTTACCGTTACCAATACATATTTTTAATATTAGCCAAAGTGGATCATTAATAAGATTTTTAGTAATAACTTAACTCCAGTACCAAGTGGCGGGTGAATTTGTGAATCTGCACTATCCAGAGAGTTACTCAAAAACACACAAAAAAACTTCGTTAAAATCTGTCCGAGCATTTAGGAGGATTTCACTCACAAACACACCTACAGATGAATTATATATACGTTTGTACGGCGCCATGCCCTCTTTTCAAATAGCCCGTTTTTCTCCATGCGTATAAGATTGATTTGATATATCTCCGCACCAAGTTCCAGTACTCTACCATGAACATATCCAGAGATATTCGGTATGAAAAATTCGGTTTTTATGGCAGGTTCCACGCCCCCTTTATATAAGAAGTTTAAGAAAGTTTTAGGTTGAAAATATTTTGAAGATGGTTAAACAAATTTTAAACCTCCTGTTTTTGAATTGAGTTTTCTTGAAATAAATTTTACTCAATGTAGCACGCAAAAATTTCATACACTCAGCGAAACGGGTGAGGGCGATCTAGTTTATAATAACCCTCAGCCATATGCAATTTACGGAAGTAAACGTTTTACTGTTGTTCCTATTTTATATTGAATAAAGTAAAATTTTTTATTAATACAATTTGTTTGTTTCAGTATATTCTGCTTTTACCATTCTCTCATTACTTACTATTTTTGGTTCTCAGGCCCTGTCACATTAATCATATAAAATAAAACAATTTTTAAACGCCGGCAAAAGAAAAAATGGAAAATTTGCCTAAAAGTAGGCAACGAATATACCTGCCCCTGAACTTATCCAACATTGGCTATCGATAATTTCTCCAAAAGAATAGTATATAGCATGTCCCTCACACTGCCAGATTTGGCTGATTACACATTGTATCTGTTAATTTTCCATGCTGTATACCTTTAAGCTCCACTTCTTTTCAGTTAGAGAATTTTGGCGACGAAGACTTAGCGTAGCGATTGTCAGAATTGACATCAGAGAGCTACACAATATACGTAGTGTGTCGTCCAACATTTATGGTAGCAACTCTATCAGTTAGCTATTCATACCCAGCGTGGACTGGCTTAGTTTCATCCTTTCATTTTGTACATGAACCTCCAGAAGGATCTTGTTACGCTCGTTGGTATGTGCTCCTAAAGTTTCACTTCTTAGCCAGTGGAATAATCTGTTGCAGTACTTAGACATCGTGGGTAAACTGCTAGAACGGAATATTTGCAAACCACAGCTGCCGCTTATCGTAGGTAGTGAAGCATTGGTGCTTTAGCTCAGTGTCACGTGATGACGTCAATAGTTCCACATTTACATTCTTGTTAAGAATTGCCTATAAAGGCCTTGGAATTTCAAAGTCGTCTTGGTGGTTTCATCGTTCATTTGCACGTAAATTTTCCTCAATTTATCAAGAAAACTATGGCTGTGGGAAGTTCCGCCTCGCTGATCTACATACTTACATTTCCAAACGTATGTAACCATCTCATTGCGTACTTTGTTCTCCTTGATATTGCTGTATCAAGAAACCTAGAAACACAGAGCGCCGTTAAGGTGACGCATTGATGCTAGCGATGTACGGTATTTCCAAGAAATTTTTGAAATCAATAATTTGGATTCCAACGGTTTCGATCAGTGACGTGAACCGGAACGAAATTTTGGTCGGTTGCGTTAGCAGTTCGAAAAAATTTTTCACCTTTTGATCGATTCGTCAAAACGTTTTTTTTTTTGTCTGCGAACCGGGATCCTGTTCAACGTTTCATTAGTTAAAGAAACTCTGTATATTTTTGTTACTTTCATTCAGTAATGATCTAAAAAAATTATAATTATTTATGCCATACGCTAAAGGTAGTACAAAAATTTTCAGAAGGTAATTAACAAATTTGTCTGTTAAAAATTGTTCGAAACTGACATTAAACCTACAAAAAAAATTGCCAAAACGTGCCTCCTTTCAATGTCTCTTAGTTGTCAACAAATCTAGTGACTTTCCCTAGAGACAGCCAAGCAGCCTTCTCTATGGCACAGATCCCTGCCCGAAAGACTCTGTAGTAATCAGGCAGGCGATATGATTTCCAGATCTGCAAGTCCTCTGAATAGAGACCAGCAGCAACTCCTTTTTCCATCTATGAGTCATCGTTGTAGTTGGTAATACCATCATTTCCCATTCAGTGTGCCATACTTCCTTAGTTCGAAATCGTATAATAATCCTGAAGCGGAAGTTCCAAAATGAGGTAATATGATTAGTGCCGCCATTAAAGTGAGCCTTGATAGTAATGCTTTAACAATTTTGATTTCCTCAATCTAAAGGACCTTTTTGGCGGCTGTGCTACTTATGAAGACTTTTTGCGGCTATTAGTGAGGGATCATATTCAGTACTTATTGGGGGGATATGGCGAACTAATCAGTGCGCTTTTAAGCACTAATAGACATGATAGACTGGCACTATTCTAAAATGAACTAAATAGTCTAGTCTCGACATACTTTAATATGCCATAGGGTTTACATACACAGACCGTCCTATACCTCCACTGATGCAAAATTTCTACTGCACTTTACCCGAGTTCAAAAGTCTATGCAGCAGTCTTTGGCAGCAACTGCTCCAACTGACAGCCGATGATTCATGCCACAATTGCGGGCAGTCAGTAAGTCACACGGCCAGTTAGTTAGTTAGTCAGTCAAGCGAATGATCGGTGATCAAACGGGTGGTAGAGCAAATCAAAAGCCACAAAGCGCACGCTCTATATACACACACACATATGTATACACTTTCATACATATGTACATAGACACACTGTAAAAACTCAGTGAGTTGTCAATTTTGCGAGCAAATCACTTCAATCAAAGTGTACAGACAATAAATTACGCTATCAATGTTAAGATATATGCATACACATATGTACATACATAAAAACATATAAGCCATACATATTTCAAGCTGCCACACGGCTGCTAGTTGCAACAATTGCATTAATAGAAAAAAATTGCATATTTATATGTACGAATATATGCGGAACATAACAGCTGGCGCTAGATTTTACCGTTACCGCAGCAGCCACTACCGCCACGCCACTACCGCCACGCCATTACACTACTCTACACTTATTATTAGCTCGACAAGGCGTTCACGTGGAATAATCGGAAAACCTTTCGGTTTTAGTTTTTGATTTGAGTTTTTCGCTATTTTGATTTTCCTTAGTCAGCAAAAAGGAAAAATTATGAACTCAACGGCTGCGGCGTTCACTTTGTCAGTGCCGTGCCGTGCCGCAAGTGATTGTGAAGGCGCCGCCGGCGGGTGTTGTCAACTAGCGCGCTGGCAATTATCAAGCATAGCCACACGGCTGTTCCGCCGCTCACATATACATACATATATTTATACATACATATTTTTTGAATTGATTTGATAAAAATTAATGAGCTGCCAAAAATGGGGTTTCGCTTGTAATTTGCGGAAAATCACGTTTGACATCAATTAACGGCACTGCCGGTTGCGGTGACAGTGTAGTGGTGGCCGTGGCGGCGGCGGCTGTGAAACTCAGCCGGTGCGTAAGATTTTTGTCTAAGAAATATGGTTTTTATATTCGAAACAATTTTTTCTTCAACACACTTCAGTATGTGTGAGTATTTGTGTGCAGGTATTCTGCTCAAAATATGCGCATTAATGAGTGCAATTTTCCACTGCAAACTAATGAATGCTTCAGCTACGAAATGATATCATTAGCTTCGTTTAAATGTGCCTTGGAGAATATCTTTGTCAGTGGTCAAAAAAAATTTTACATTTTTGATATTCATTACAATCATATTTATTATTTTGCTTTTAAGCAGTTAGTTGATACATGGCTATAGGTTTTAATTGGATAGAAGCATAGTGAAGATATGTATATATGTAGGTACATACGTATGTATATATGTATGTATGTAGACAACTTGTCTTGTATCAGGGGTGGATCCAGCGGGGGGCGGGCGGTTTGGGGGTTAAACTACGTGTCAGTCAGTGGCGGATACACGGGGGGTGTTTTAATACATAGACTCCATATTATACATACATATGCGCCATATTAAAACACACCCCGTGCATCCGCCACTGACTGACACGTAGTTTAACACCTAAATCCCCCCGCTGGATCCGCAACTGTCTTGTATACATATAGATTCACAGAGCGCGTCCCTGTGATCTTAAACTCTCTATAGTGAGAAATAGTCTGCCATCTCTCTACGGAAATATGAAGGCATGTATGCGAGGAAAGCAGATCAGCCACTAACTACATCTTAAATACTATGTACTTGTTTGTTTCCTTCATGAGCCGATCCCTTATAACCTCTGAGGTGAGTTAAGGGGATTTGAGGAGCGGTGAGTTGAGTCTGAGCTGATCACTTGATACTAATCAACACGGAGAGCATCACGCGAATCAATATACCTTGGTCCTTTAATTAGAAGTGCATATCAGGTGCGTGGGCTGCAAATAAGACCCGAAGAGCCAATTGATCTCACTTGCCAACCCCCGTCGAGAACAGCCGGAGTGTTTCCCCCTGAGGGAATCTCCAAAATGACGTCCAACACTAGAATGTTTGGTTTTACACTTTCCATTCTTACCCTCAGGCACCTCCAGTAACAAACAAGTGAGCCCTTAAAGTGACTGGCATTCAGAAGAAGTTAGGAAGGCAATAAGGGATCAGTGAACCCATAGGGTTGCTTCTGGAATACTTAAGAGCAGAAGATTGTGCAATGGCTGAGAGGGCTATACATGCTAGTCGAAACCGGCAGTAGCCAAAGGCACCCCTTCTGGTAACCAAAACTTTTATTTGCAGGAGATTTGGTAACGAACCTAAAGAGCCTAAATCATCCAACAATCCTGTACTGAAAAACACTCAATGTGTTCCCATGGCCTCCAGCGAAGTCGAAGGAACATATCGATCTGGAAATCCTAGACACAGAACACCAGAACGGAAAGCTGGCGGCGTACTACTGAAGATCCGTCCTTGTTGGTATTTGCAAGTGGTATAAAGCATCCGGGTGACGCATCTGTAGTTGAGGATGCAGGCCCGTACCAGATACAGTTAAAGCTAGTGTTTCTTGCCGACGATACATCTAAAAGGATGCGATCTTTAGGCTAGCTGTGCTGGCGTCAGAGGGATGAAATGCTCAACATACCACGAGCCAGGTCTGAGTCCCAGAGGAATTTTTAACGTCGGACTGTATCCTGAAGTCACTGAAGACCCTAGATTGGAGAACGACAAGCAAAGTGAAGCTGTGGCAAAGCCTCTATTTCATTCTGGGGACGCTAAAAAGGACGAATCAGGAGGGCCAAGTGAAAATTCTTTGATGAACGAACCGGCTCTTGGCAGAAGTTCTGCTATGATATAGAAGAAAATTCGTAAGCCAATTGTTGACGAAGATTTAAGTCACCCCTATTTACATACATATATTCAAAATTGAATTTCTAATCCGACGGCTTGTGGTTCCGGTTTATCAGCAGTCCCAGAAGACCTCATGAATCAAACAGAAGTAAAATAGGCAACAAAGTCCTTCAGAAGTTATCAAACTCCGGGGTTAGGCAACATATTTCCCGTCCAGCTTCAAGTAGCATATGCTTGCCTTAATCTAACGCACATCCCAATGTGGACAATGATGGAAGTAGTCTTCAAATCGAATATTTTTGTATCTATATTTTTTATGAGGTCTGTTGTTGACAAGCTTTATTCCAGTTATGTTTCTTATTTTCTTCCTCAAATTAAACTTTACTAAGGTACTCGTAACATAAGTAAGTATTTACCCACCATACGCTATTCCGTCACATTGAACTACGCTGGTAGTAGTAGCACTGCAAATCGGCACGCCAATATTGACTGTGCCTCCAACAACACTTTACTCACTTTGTGACATTTCTTGGCGCAGCTCGGGGCAATCAGGCAATTATGTTTAAATTGGCAAATAGTTCACATGGCTACCAAAAAAGGTCATTGTGTTGAGCCGCCACTGGCAATCAGCGCGCCTAAAGACCCGCACACAAACAGCACACACATAAATACATACATACATATATATATTGTGTTTGAATGAATGTAAGTGGCCCCCAGCAGCAAGTAGCCAATCAAGAGGGACAGGAAAATCAGCCAACCAAATCGAGTGCAAAAAAAAAACAACGAGCAGTGTATTGCACTTGCGCTGACCGCCGGTGCTGCCCTTGCCAATCGTTCGAATGCCGCATGCAACGCTGCGTGCATTCGCTGCGTGTCAGCGCCATGACGGAATTCCATTCCGTTCAACAATCAGCAGCAACCCTGCAGGGGGTTCGGAGACAATTGTCGCTTTCGTACTAGTTACATTACTAGTTCCAATAGCATATTATGATCCAGGTAGTAATAAATCGAGATATTGGTTACATATTGCACTTTCTAAAGGTTATTGGCCGTTTTAATATAATAGTGCTCCCTTATTACATAAAGGAATTTGTTATTTTTCATTTAAATACAAAAAATAGATTTTATGTTTCCCTCGTGTGACCACCGCGCAAATATCGGACTTAAAAGTACCAAAATAAAGCAATACATATGTAGATACCCCTTTCTACATAACATTTATATTTCTTAAATTATTTTGGGGGCAATTCACGTCAAATGTCCCTGCGCCCTGAGCGGTGCAAAACAAGCTACTGTTCGACTAGCTGCGAAGCAGACAGAAAATAGGAAAAATAATTCGAAAACTATGATTTCTATAGATTGTTGTACGGGCTATGCGATGGCACTGAGCGTTTTCCAAAATTTTCCCATTTTCATGGTGAAAATTCTGAACGAAAATTTATTTGTAATTTTTTCTGAATTATGGTAATTTTTAATATTGTTTTTAGTTATCTCAATCGAAAGATCAAGACTTTTTACATATAAATCCCTAATAAAAAAGGACTTTTTTTACCTTTCCGAGTTATAAAGCCTTTTAGAGCGCAGCGCCCTAATCTGCTAACCGTGGGAGTCATAATAATATTGTTATAACTTTGCAACTGCTTGATGTTTAATTCTGAAACTTTAGCAAAAACTTCCCTACATAATCATCTACAACACTGTTTTAAAACAAAAAATTTATTTCAAACTTTATAACACAGCTTTTGCATTTGAAAACAAACACCCTCTTAATTCTCATAAAAAAGTTATGAACCTGTAGTTTTATTTGTAGTGAGTATTAAGAAGTGGTGTTAAACTTAAATTCTTTGCAATAGTTTGTAGTTTATTGTGTGAAAATTTCAAATCGATCGATACAGAGATATAGCGCGTTAAATGACAATTTTGTTAAAATTATCAAGAATCAGTTCAGCGCAATAATAAAATTTCAAACAACGCCACGCTGCAGCTTTTGTACGTTCGATCAGAGAACTTAGATAGATAGAGAAGGTGCAAACTGAAAGTGGAAACTATTCGCGGACGAAAAATTAACAGCGTTAGAAAAGTTCAAGTCGGAATGTAGAAATTCTGTTGAATTTAATGTTGATAACATAATACAATGTTGAGCAACATGAAATGTGATGTTCTTTGCGAGCAAATAAAGGAAAATATGGTAAATCTTCACATAATTTTCATTAATTTGTAACTTTTTTTAAATTTTTTATCTTGTTCTCCTTTTATGAAGATGCAAATACAATTTAAAATAATGATAGTTTGGCATAAAGTTTACACACATATGTACATGCATACATAGACTGGCAATCAAAAGTGTGTGCATGGTGTTTTTTGCTTAATATTTGCAATGATTTTCAATTAAATTTTTTTTTATTATCTTTTTATAAAAATGTGGTTCATGCTTTAATTAAAACTACATAAGTCAAAGTTTCAAACTTTACACAGAACATAGAAAAATTCAACGAATTCTAGTCTAAATTTTGACCTGTTTAATCTGAATTTTTAGAAAATTTGGAGTACGCAGATAGATCGGTTTTTTAATTCTAGTGGAACAAGATCAAGTTTTAAGCGGCTAAAAAATCAGGTTGATTATTAATGATTTTTTATTGCTGACGGCTTTTTGCACTTTTTACCAAATAAAAGGGAATTTCTTGTAGAGTAAAATGCGCATGACCGTTTGCAAACAAATAAAAAAAAAATTAGCGCTATTTTTCACAAATTGCACTTGTTATATGCATGAAACCGCAAAACCCGTCGAAAATAACAAAAAAGTTTAACTTAAAAACATTGCAAATATTAAACAAAAAACAGGATGCACTCACTTTTGATTGGCAGTGTACATACATGTTTGTGTTTAAAATTAACTACTTATGAAATAATTTTTGTGGCACGAACATATTCATACTTGCGCTTTCTAAAAATGGGAATAAAAATTGGATTCCCATAAAATTTTAATTCCAATAACTAATATTTTAGTGAAAACATTTACAATAAAGCTTTCAGTAACTTTTGGCAAATTTGAGCGATTGTGTGAAATTATGCATGCGTTTGTACCTGCATATCCATTTACATATATTATTTTAAACAAAGCTAATAGTAAAATTTAAAATGGAATATGGATATGACAATTAAATAAAAAAACAAATAAATTTATTACTTGGTCCGTCCGGGATTTGAACCAAGACAAACGGCGAGACGCCAAAAAGTTGCATCGCCTCTAGCGTACACGCCACGGCACATTAGTGAAACGGCAATCTCTAACATATATGAAATTTTCCATTCGTCCAAGAAGACAAACGCATAAATATGTGTGCATTTATAAATGTAAATATGTGCATAAATATGTACGATTGTTCTGCCTTCGTCTTCCCCTCGCCTTCATCCAACCACAGACAAATTATTAAATTTCTGCGAATTGCCACGACGCCACCAAAATTAACCCTTGGTTGACGAAATATTTAATACTCGTACATTTTATATGGAGAAGAATATTAATTAATTTAAAATTCTGCATGTAACCATGTTCTCGACGATACATGTAACTTTCATCAAGATTAACCATAAAAATTGTGCTTCATTTACAGTTGGAACCAGCTGAAACCAAAAAAACTATGTCCGCTAAAATGGGTTAAAAACCAACAGGAATTGACATTTTTTACACGCATACATGCATACATTCATATACACATGTACAGTGGAGTAGCACTAGCTTGAACATTGCATTGCTTGTACTTTGATGTGTTTGAATCTTTTATGGTACTGAAGATTTGCTTACGGATGAAAAATATTAAAAATCGTCCGTGCATATATGTAAATATACTTTTATAAACGCTTTGAAGTATAGAAATTTTTAATATTAAAAAATAAATAAAATAATTTTTTTGTATATAT
>NW_023458560.1:53789828-53851647 GCF_013731165.1 Rhagoletis pomonella
GTCTGTATGTTTGTTCGCGCATCACTCGAAAACGAATGCATGGATTTCAATGCAGTTTTCACCGATGTATTACGAGAGGTCTAACTTAAAATGTAGGAAGAAAAAATTAGAAAGATGCCACCTTTTTGAAAATTGAAGTTTAAGTAAATTGATAAGAAAAAATGAATATTGCAATATGGGCGTCAAAAGAAAGAGGCTAAAGAAGGCTTACAGCCAAAAATACTCTTTTAGATTTGGCACCTGTTTGAAAATGTACATTTAATTCAATTTATAAGATAAATTGAATATTGTAATATGGGTATAAAACTGAAAGGGGTTAGGAAATTATATTGCCGAAAATATTTTTAGGGAGGGCTGCCACCTGTTTGAAAAATTTTATTGTATTAAATTGATAAAATAAATGAAATCTATATCTACATCTATTAGGGCTGTGCGATTATTCGATTACTCGAGCAAGTTGGTTAATCAATTGTTCGGTTAATCAATTACTCGAGTAATCAAGATTTTGATTACTCAAAACGATGATTAATCGAGTTACTTGAAATATGATTACTCAGAAAAAATAATTTTGCTCGTTAAAAGAGTTTGCTTTGGAAAATGCTTATTTTCTTTTTTACATTCTGTATATGAAAAAAAATTTTCGTTTTAATTTTTGAAAACAGAAACGTTGTTTTCAAAGTGTCAAGGAACTTTAACTCCTTTATACATATGTAAAGAGTTGAAATGTTGATTACTCATTTTACTCGAAATGTTGATTAATCATAAAGCAAATTACTCAAATATTTTTGTTTTTGGTTAATCAAAAATCAAGATTACTCGAGTAACTGAACTTTTGAGTAATCATAACTTCTAATTAATCGAATAACTGAGTTATTTACTTTATGATTAATTAAAATTTTGAGTAATCAATTAATCGCACAGCCCTAACATCTATACATATAATACAATTGTAACAGGTCGATGTCTGTACCTTATAGATATTAAAGAAAAATTAATATGGTGGGTTTTTATTTAAGCTACAGAAGCCAAATAAACAATTTTTGAATCTCTGTCTGTCTGTATATTTGTACGCACATCAGTCGAAAACATGGAATTGAATGCAGAGTTTTCACCGATGTATCGCTAGAGATCTAGCTTCCAATATAGAAGAAGAAATTAGAGAGTTGCCACCTGTGTTTAAAATTTCAGTTTAGGTCAATTGATACGGTAAAGTGAATACTGCAATATGGCTGTCAAAAGAAAGAAATTTACAAAGGCTTACAGCTGAAAATATTTTTGGGGAAGGTTGCCACCTATTTGAAAACTTTAATTTAATTTAATTAATAGCATAAATTAAATATTGCAATATTGGCATCAAACTAAAGAGGCTAGGAAATTTTAATGCTAAAATATTTTTAGGGGATTTGCCAACTGATTGAAAAATTGTATTCATTAAAATTTGTAAAATAAATGAAATATTCTTGAAGCGGGTTTGAAAACTTTAATTCAGTTATTTTATAATATAAACTAAGTGTTGCCATATGGGAATCAAACGAGAGTATTTGAGAATATGTTAAAGAAGAATTAATAGGGGGTTTATTAGATCAACAGAAGCCAAATATAAAATTTTGGTATGTTTGTCTGTATGTTTGTAAGCGCATCACGCAAAAGCTAATGTATGGAGTTAAATGCAGTTTTCACCGATGTACATCTTGCTAGAGCTCTAATTGAAAATATAGAATCCATTTTTTTTTTTTTTTGTTTTAGTTTATTGTCGATAATTATTCCTAGGTATTTGAACGTATTAACTTTTTCCAGTGTGTCGTAGTTTATATTTAGAGTTAGCAACGGACCGTTCTCAAAATTTCGCCTTGATATAACCACAAACTTTTTTTTTCTGTGTGGAAGGTTTTTCGCTAAAAAAAATTTAAACTTTTCGTTGTTGCTGCCAAAAAAATTAAGAAATCTGAGACGTCGCGTTTTATAATTTCATACAGTTCTCTTTACAATATATTTCACTAAACTACTAAACGGCTGCACCGACTTGGTTCATATTTGGCAAAATAAATCTTGAAAATAAATATTCTGACCAAAAATTTACTCGGTATGTAGCTCGGGATATTCCTAAAATTCTTATACAGACTAACCGCCCAATTCTATGTTTTCTTGATAAATTTTTTGTAAAGAAATTTCATCAAGATTTGTATCAAGCAAAAGCTTCGTTCGCATTCTGTGTCAATATTTATAAAACATAAGCTCTACGATTTCCACATTAGTGGAACTGATTTCCACATGAGTGCAACTGATTTCATTGTCACATATGAAAAATATGAATTTAAAAGCGAAAAAGCTTTTGACTGCCGTATCCGAGTAGGTAGAGATGTCGACTATAATTCCGTGTGTCGCAGGTTCAAATGCCGGCACAATGAGTATTTAATTGTTAGAAACAAATTTATTAAGATACAAAATTTATACATTTCACATGAAATTTCAATTTGTCAATAGCATTTTCAATCTTGATAATTTATCAAGAAAAGGGCTTTTGATTTCTGTGCGAGAATACCAATTCTTGATAAATAATAAAAAATTGACAAATTATAAAGATTTTAAATTTATCAAGTACACAGAATCGGGCTGTAAAAAACCAATATATCTCTAAATCCAATTACGCTGGGAACTGAAACTTAGCACTGATGTATATATTGCAAATGCCTTGGGAAAGGGGGCGTGGCTCCTTCCTTCCCATATAGCTTATCTCTGGAACTACTTACGCTAACGTCCTGAAATTCTACACAGCTACAGTTTTTATCAATACCGTACTTATGGCGAAAAGTGGTAATTATTGGAAAGACTGCATCGATATACATTTACGTAAACGCGCAAGTATCACTCGATTGGGAACAATTTTCTTCTAGATTTCTAAATCCCATTGAAATATTGTAACTTTGTTTTTAGTTTTTAGTAAAAGGTAAAATTTATGTGAAAATTTTGAAGAATTTTTTTAAATTTTGCACAAAGAATGGAGCTTTGATTTTTCGGGTTTCGTTATAGACTGCCCTATATCTACATACCTATTTGCATAAAATGATAGCCGTTTTCGTTGTTCGGAATAAACTCAAAAACCACTGAATAGAGTTCCGTCAGATTGTCGGAGGTTATCTGACATACATATATTACATGCTACTAGAAAACTCGCTAAGTGGTGCTGGAGTAGAGCTATTTATAAAAATCGTATTTATTAACCGATTTCGTTCAAATTTTAAATGTGAGCTATGTACCTGTATGATGGAAAATTCTTTTGATAAAATTTACCCGATTAGTGCCGCTGGAGTTAAGGTTGAAATTCATAACACGTATTCATTTTATGGTAAGCAATGGTTTTGCAGAAAATGAACCCAATGGATGGCGCTGCAGCCGAAATGTATAGAAACCCCGTGGTTGGTCTGCTTTGGCCCTATGTTTAAGTTATACGAATTTAGTTTTCAGATGTCTAAATGAAGAATGGGGTTAAGTTTGTAAAAGTGGTGAATTAACAAGGAATGATCACCGTAGGTATATCAATTGCTCCATTTGAAAGATACTTAGCAGATCACACGACTCATTTAGCAATGTACCGGAAAACTTTTCATCCTATAGGACAGCGAGGATTCTTGGCCCTCCTATAACAGAAAACTCACTTCTGTGAGTTTCCCTATAAGAACTTTTATTGGCATACGCATCGCACCAATGTTGTAGTTGCAAGATCATACAAAAAGATTACGGATGCTTGGCAGAGATCTCACAGGTGGAAATAAGACCATTGGTAAAGCTCATGACACCAAAAGGGAAAGGTATTCCATATGGAATCACAGCGTTAATATTATTGGGCTATGTGTGAGGAGGATACTGCACCTTAGTGGTTTCAACTTAAATAAAAAATTTTGACTTTACAGACTAATTTTGTTTTTAAACGCTCTTTTGCATTGGCCAACCAAAAGGTCTTATTAGGCGCCGCGAAGTAAGCGGGCATTGGCTAGTATCATATAATGTCATGTCACGTGATATCGTGTGATGTGATATCATATTATGTGATGTAATATCATGTGATGTGTTGCCATGTAATGTGATCACATTCCATGTTCCGATTAGTATATCGATAACTCTGTTGATAACTGTGTCGATAAAAATACCGATAACAATATCCATAAAGATAGAAAAATACAACGATTGTAAAATCGATGAATTCATCGATAAATACAACAATCTTCAGTATCGATTATTTTACATATCGTTAACAATATAAATGACTAAATCGATAACAAAATGAATTATTTAATAATTTAATATTATGCCGATAACAATATCCATTATTGTATCGATAACAATATCGATTATTATATTGATTATTATATCGATTGAAATAGCGGTTATTTAATCAATAACAGTACCGATAACAATATCGATTATTTTATCGATAGCAATATCGATTATTATATCGATAAAAATATCGAGTTTTATATCGATAACAATATCGATCTTCATCCTTATCCTTTCTTCAAATTTATCTTTATTTTTGCATATTCCTCTTCACCTTTACCTTAAAGTGTTTAAATTTACTTTGATCTTGGTTTTTGCTTGTACCTCTAGGCATCTTTGTTTTTGTTTTTATTCTCAAACCGCTAAACCGCTGAGAACTATTTCCATGTGCATTATTCCCCTTGAATTTGACAATTTACTCCCAACAAACCAACTGCCGTTAAAGAAGTTTCATTTCATAAATTCAAGAAATGTTCTTACCCTTTTAGTTACCCTAGTTCTTATGTATCTGTCATTGTCTTCATTTTCGTCTTTACCTTCACTTTTGCCTTCTTTTTTTTGACTTCATCGTTGTCATTTATTTCTTCATCTTCATATTTATCTTTATTTTTGCATATTCCTCTTCACCTTTACCTTAAACCGGTAAACCGCTGAGAACTATTTCCATGTGCATTATTCCCCTTGAACTTGACAATTTACTCCCAACCAACCAACTGCCGCTAAAGAAGTTTCACTTCATAAATTCAAGAAATGTTCTTACCCTTATAGTTACCCTAATTCTTATGTATCTGTCATTGTCTTCATTTTCGTCTTTATCTTCACTTTTTTTTTTTACTACATCGTTATCATTTATTTCTTCATCTTCATATTTATCTTTATTTCAAAGCTTAATTTCAAATGTGTAGTGAAACAACAGGCGAAACATGTAAAATTGAACATGTTGCAGCAACATGTATACACAATTCGAAAATGTTTAAACGACGGTTTTGGCCGTAATTTTCAACCAATTGTGAAACCATAAAAACTCTGCTCATCTTCTGAAAAATGCCTTTTCAACGGTGTTCTTGGTTTTGAAATCGGTTCGGTAGAATCGCCAAACGAACGGGGACAAAATTTATGTTAGCGTATTAATATATAGATATCAAACATAATTGTTATTTTGGGATTTGTAAAATCAAAATCAAAAATAATTGTTATTTTTTTTAATTTTGCACAAAAATTACAAATAAAAACTTTTTTTCAAACATGATTCTAAACCGAAGGAACCGATTGGTATGTATAACTTAGTTGTAGACAATTTTTTTTTCATTGTGAATTTTTCAATGACAGTTTTCATCAATAACTGTTACGTTGGGTCCCTGGTTTATATTATAGAATGCCCATATGAAAATGATGTGAAAATGTTCATGAAAATAATTATGAATTTTATATTAAAACAAGGTGTAAACTTTCATTTGTCACCTAGTGTATATACATATGTATATGTTGCTGTGCCCACGGCTGTGTATGTGGCTGTGGCTTTGCCTATACCTGTGCCTTTACCAGCGCCTTTTGCTTTGGCTTTCGCTAAGCTTGACTTTGAGGACGACAAAAACGATGAAATTGCAATGAGACAGAATCAAATTAACGATCTTGTCGTTAGTAGTATACTACCGCCCGCGTACATTTTTCGTTGGTTTGTTGTAAACATTTTACGATCCATTTTTATTCCATTGAACTTGTTCGACTGTAATGTTCGATCGCTTTGATTAACAACACATTTTCATTGACTCCAATTCATTGCTGGTATCGTTGGTTGATTGTTTGCAAATTTCTTTAAACTTGTAAGAATTCAATACCACCAGCGGCATCTACGCAAGTGAAAAGGGGGAAATGATCATAGCTGCTTCGAGCTTCGAGGAGCCCAGCAAGATTTGTTCGACTAATTTTGTGTAATACTCACAGAGGACCGGACGTTGTTCGGGGACCATATATAAAAATCTACAATATGGAATACATATTAACATTATGTACGAACAAAGTGTGTGGGTATGCATCAAAAACGCCCGAACTCTCTACAAGGAAGGTGCATTGGATGTCCTCGCCAAAAACTAGGCGGACACTCCGTAGTACAGGAAACGCGATTAATGGGCATGCATGTAGCTGCACGCGACATTTAGTACAGTTGACATGAAATGATACACTAATTTGGTGAGGGATTTATGTTTAGTTGGACTCAACTCTATAAGTGTATGAATTTTCACCAAACGCGTCAAGGCTAAAATCAACAACACCAGCCTAATTTTTGCGCACGCTGCGACTGAGAGAAGGATGGTGAGACCAAACAGCCTTGAAATTATTATACATATGAGTGCAATCGTAATCGTGCTTGGCAGTTTCAATGCCAGAGGGATAGGTTAGGTTAGGTTGGGTTATCTTGGCTGTCCCCATCTAGCACTGGAGGAGGACATACTTAGACCAATGTGGGTCCATTGCGATGCAATACTAGGGACTCCTTACATCGCTTCTCATAGCTTAAAGGTAAAACCAATGTGTAAGACTAACGGACCGCATAAAATCGTCGATACTAGCTGCATCCTGTTCAACCAAACATTCAAAGCAATAGTGAAGAAACGAGCGCCAACAATGCAGGACAGTTAAAGTAAAGCTATCGAATCTGTTTCTTCTAAGAGGAACTATTAAAATAAAACTCAGATAAATTTTTTAACGTTGGGAAAAATAGTATAAAAACCCAACGATGTTTATTTGGCTGAATTCAAATTACTACTACTCTTACATTTCTATTTCTTACATTCTTCTTGCTCTCGACATTCATTTATTTTGACATTTCGTTGATGCCACATCGCACCCAATTCGCTCAATTCTTAACAATCCCCCCGAAAAACCATCAGTTTTTCCAATGCTATGGCATTGGCCAGTTCTCAGATTCTATTTCTCTTCTGTATCTATCGGCAGGATACATATCTTTTGTACTGGCCTGTGTAAAATGTTCATCGCAGTTCGAATTGCCACTGAGCGTACCAAATTATCCCTACTGGGATGAAGCTCTATTATACGGCCTATAGCCCATTGCGCAGGTGGAAAATTCTCACTCTTAATTACCACCAACTGTCCTAAGCGCACTCGCTCCGATTCTCGTCGCCACTTCTTGCGCTCCTGTAGTGTTGTCAAATACTCGTTAGGCCATCTGACCCAAAACGCGTTGATAATAGCCTGTCTCTATTTCCATTGTTTAATGCCTTTAGCTATTGAACCCTCTGGAATTGCGAACGGTAGCGGAAGAACAAGAGGTTCTCCGATTAATAGATGATCAGGTGTCAAGACTTGAAGATCGGATGGATCGTCATTCAACTGATGTAAAGGGCGGGAATTGAGTATCGCTTCGATTTGAGTAAGTAAAGTTGATAATTGCTCAAAGGACAGTACTCGCAAACCAACAGCTTGAATTAGATGATGCTTCACCGACTTTACTGCAGCCTCGTAAATTCCACCCTGGTGTGGCGCTGCAGGAGTCATAAATCGCCATTCCGTACCTTTCCCACTCAAATACTGAAATACCTCCTTTTTGTACCACACCTCCATTGCCTTACGTATCTCTTTCGCTGCACCCACAAATGCTGTGACGTTGTCGCTACAGATTCTTTCGCAGCGACCTCGACGAGCAACGAATCGTTCATAACAGGCAATGAAAGCCACTGTCGATAAGTCTGTCACCACATCCAGGTGAACTGCTCTTGATTTGAGGCATACAAAAACTTCAATCCACACTTTCTGTTTTATAAGCTGATTCCCATCCCTGTCAATCATTTTAATCTCCATCGGCCCGGCATTATCCACTCCTGAATGCAGAAAAGGCTTACCTGCTCTTACTCGATCAGGAGGTAGATCCGCCATCATTTGAACCTCAGTACGGTGATTATGTCGTACGCAAATAACGCATCTGTGCAGATATCTTCTCAGTGCACTACGAAGGCGCGGAACCCAATAATTCTGGCGAATAAACTGCATCATGATCTGAACCCCGCCGTGTTTCGTTTCTCTATGTGCGTGATCCATTATTAACCAGGCTAATCTTGAACCGTCCGGAACTATGACTGGGTGTCGCATGTTCTCATCCAAATTTGAATTTTTTAATCGACCGTACACTCTGAGCAGTCCATGCATCGTCACAGGTTTCAACGATTCAATCTTACTCTTTTCTGGAACTCGTCTACTATCATCCAAATTCGTAATCTCCTTGTTGTAATATTGCACTTGCTCTTGTCTCAAGAGATATTTCATCGCTTGCGCTCTGTGGTCATTATCTGGCACTATATGCAAAATTTCTCTTCTCTTAGATCGCCTAACTGCTAAACGAACTTTCAAATTTGATATGAATTTAAACAGATACGCTACAATATCTATCGCCCTGTTTAATTTGTCGACGTATTCAATTAACGGAACTCTATTTATGTTTGTACGCGTTGTAATCCGGATTGATTCTACAAACTCTGTCACCGCAAAGGCTCTAACTTCAACTTCAGCCTCCCCCACAGGCAGAAACACACACTGCGGCCACTTGTCTGAAGTTAGTGATAACCAGTCCGGACCTTGCAGCCATAAATTGTTATGTATGATTTCTGACGGACTCATGCCACGGCTTAGTAAATCAGCAGGATTATCCTTCGTGTTAACATATCTCCATCTCTTCACATCAGTATTTGTTTGTATCGATGCTACTTTATTAGCGACAAACGTCTTCAGGTTTCGCGGTATCTTTTTTATCCAATGTAGCACCACCTGCGAGTCTGTCCACAAAGTGTAGTCAACTTTAGTAAATTCCATTGCTTTTATTACATAAACAAGTAAACGTGATAATAATTCTGCGGCCGCTAATTCCAATCTCGGCACTGTAATTGCTTTCATTGGTGCAACACGTGTTTTTGATGTTAGTAATGTATTTTTCACCTGTCCATTTCTTGCACAACTCGTATGTAGATTACAGCACCATATGCCATCGTTGATGCATCAGAAAATCCATGTATTTCAGTTTCCTTATCTATGTCTGTAGCAATCCATCTGTCCAGCGTAAATTCTTCAAGACGTCCGATGTCCTGCCAATAATTTTTAAACCTTATCGATATTTCTTCAGGTACAGGCTCGTCCCAATCTAAACCAATACGCCACAAATCCTGTATAATAATCTTGCCTAAAATAGTTACAGGGGAAATGAAACCATTCGGGTCATAGAGCTGAGCTTCACAGCCTAAAACCTTTCTCTTGGTGATCACACCTTCTAGCTCTGGAGTCTTGACGATAAAGGTAAACTGATCCTGGTTGACCTTCCATCTCAACCCTAAGATCGATGCTTTCTCTTCATCCACAAACATGATTCTTCTTCTGATCTCATTTCCTCTACGAGCCTTTTTGAATTCGATTTCCACTTCTTCATTTCGAAACCACCACCTTTTAGAATATGATCAATGTCTTTTGCTAATCTTATCGCCTCACTTTCATTCCTGGATCCGGTGGCGCAATCGTCCATATATAAATCATTCTCAATGACTTTAGAGGCGTCTGAGTGGTCCTTTGCCGCATCCCTCGCACACTGTATCACTGCTCGAACAGCATTAAATGTTGATGATGTCATACCGTATGTTACGACCTTCAACCAATATTCTCCTATTGGATCGTTTGTACTATCTCTCCAAAAGATTCGCTGCAAATTCCATTGCCTTTGGACTATTCGCACTTGGCGGAACATCATTTTTATGTCGCCTATGATACCAATTTTATGCCTACGAAACCCTAGTACTATCTCCGCCAAATCACGTTGCAACTTTTCACCTAGCAGTTGTACTTCATTGAGAGAAATACCCTTATCTGTGCGGCAGCTAGCATCGAACACTACCCTGAATTTTTTCGTCACACAGTGATGCGGAATATAATAAACCAGTTCTCCTGGTTCAGCTGTCCTCGACACCAGCTCCATATGTCCCACCCGCTCGTATTCTTTCATAAAGTCAGTTTTGTTTGTTTAGCTCAGGTCTTTATCTAATCTTCTCTCTAATAACGTAAATCGACGCAAAGCTATCTCTTTTGAACTACCAATGTCGCCAATGTTCTCTCTCAATGGAATCGTAACAGCAAACCTGCCCGAAGCATCTCTTGTATATGTTTTCATAAATATATTTTCCACACTTTCTTATACTTCCGTCCGCTTTGAGAACGCGGCTACCTGATCAAGCCGCCAGAATCGCCTGACCAACTCACCCAGTTCTTCAACACTTGTGCAACATGAATATGAAATCATATCCCGTGTTTCAATACCGCTTTGTCTCTCATGCGCTCCACAGACTACCATACCCAAATGTGTCTCGAGATAAATCATGCCATTAGAGTCATGTGAATGTACGGCGATCAAAATCTTTGCAAAAATTTTGACATTGAGCACCACTTGCACTATGCCGGGTGCCCAATATTCTGGATCAGCGAGTGGTGCAGCAAATGTAGCTGACACTGGTTTCAACTCGCAATCAGCATTTGGTAGCATTGGTTGCCAATTGTTTTCCTTACGTAGAACCCAAAATTCTTCCTCTATGTATCCATCTGATTGGAACCACGGTCTTATCTTAAGAACTGTGCGTCGATTGACTCCAAACGACTTCCCCTCTATACCGACCATGCCACAGAGACAAGCAGCAACAAAGCTTGGCTGTGCGCCACAATCTAGCAGCGCTCGAACTGGCCCGAAAATCTGACCATAGTAGTTTACACTGGAGTTTATTTCTTTCTAACCCCTTTCATTACGATCTTTCTCTATGCCACTAAGCGATTTACGTTTTTTTACTAATTGTTGTTGTTTGTCTAGTAAACTCATTTGCATGTCGACTTTCTTTATCTCTTCATTAATAGTGTCAAGATCATCTGCGAAATTTGATTGTACAGGGTGAGCATACCCAACTTCCGAACTCCGATGCCGTTTGGCGCTTTGAGCTCCGCATTTGCCCTTGACCTTACGTCTGCGATGACTATCTTCAACCTTAAGCGCTAGTGCTTGTTTTGACACTTCCCTCATTGGACAAAGTAAGCTGTTATGTTTAATCTGCCCTGGACAACGAGAACACCCATTCTGAAAACAATTACCAGCTCCGTGCCTTTTCTTGAAACAATTCTGGCAGATATTGTTGCTTCTTACAAAATCCTCACGAGATCTTAAGTTGAGCGCAACAAAATCATCACACATCCATAGTGGATGATCACCACTACAGGCGACACATGGAAATGATCTCTTACCTAACAATCTGCTTTGGTTCGAAATTTCACCTTTCGTTATACGTTCACGTTTACTACCTGTGCTTCGGTCATTGTTATAAACTGCCTTGCCGTCTTGTGGTCGTAAATTTCGTAGATCTGCAACATTAACTAAGGCAGCTGCTTGACGATCCATGAAATCTAGCATTTGTTTAACAGTCGGTGTTTCTGTCTCTCGTTGCAGCTCCCACTGCTTACTGGTATCAGGATCTAACCTTTCATGCAGCATATGAACTTTAATCATATCCCAAGCATCGACCGGAATTCCTTGAGCTCGGAGCTGTCGTAACACTTCATGTGTCACGTTGGACATTCGCTGAAGCTCATGAGCCCGTGGGGCCCCTCCTATAACTGGCAAACGAATAAACTGCCGTAAATGTTCGCGACAAATTGGATATTTGCGGTCATACAGCTGCTTGAGCCGCTCCCATGCCTCTATATAATTATCATCTGTAAGCTGCCATTCACCTAGTGTTTATGCAGCTCTACCAATGAGCGACTTTTTTAAATAAGAAAATTTAAAGGCTGGCGAAACATTCTTATTTTGATGCATGGCAGCGGAAAACCGGTCACGGAACCCAGACCACATAGTTAATGTTCCGTCAAAATTACCCCAAGTATTTTTTAAGTCATGCTGTTGATATGGTATGTTTACCTGGACCGCGAAGGGCTGCTGCTCATGCAAAATTGGCGCTGACACAGGTGTGAGCTCCTTAATCTTAACAGCCAACAGGGCTTGTGCCGTAAAATAGCGCGACTCCACTAAAGCTGCGATGTCGTCATATGTACTTGCTTGTGAAGCATCTTGATCCAACTGCTTCTCATGTGTATCTACATATCGTCCATAATAAGCTTCCAGCTTCTCAGCGCGAACTTTCACTTGCTCCAGCGTTGCCTTTTTGAACTCGGCATGTTGGCAATATTCCATGATGAGCGAAATTGACTTGCATAAACTGTCCAAAAGATCTTGTCCTCCCATTCTGCAGTCTATACAATAAAAAGAATATGTTAATTTTCCCATTTCTAATCTTTATACACTTTTCTCTACTTCTACAAAAAGTAGAGTAGATGGACTCACTGTCTTTCAACAATCTCTCGTCAAAATAATAATAAATATTTTCTCTATTTACTAGTAAATATTACTCAAAATTTTAGCGCGTTAGTTTCTTGTCAAAAACTGTCCTTTTTACGATTAACCAAATAATTTCATCATCAACGCTTCTTAGACGACGCCAGAATCTATCACGATACGACTGCTATTCTTTCATTCTGATACCCTTTCACTCTATCTTATATGCAAGCAATCTAGAATATCATCCAAATGGATTTCAATTCCAGAACATTCGCTATTTTTCTTGTCTCTTGACGCCGTCGTATTGCCGTGTGTATGCACTGTTGGCAATTTCTCTGTATCTCTTAAAAGGTGCAACTATCTGTCGTCACACCAAGCACATACATAAATATCTACCTCATGAGAAATAAATACCGTCTAGTGGACTGTAATACATAGTACATGCACATACACATATACGCAAATATATGTATGTATACGTATGGCAATACTTTTCTCATCCTCTTTCTTTCACATAATCCTTTCACAAATTCTATAGAATTCCATTCTCTTCGCTCTTTTCACCTTTACCATTTTCAAGGAATAATCATTTTTTCTTGCAACAATTCTCGCATCATCTGTCACAAATATTCTTAAAGATGATCAAACGAATTCCCCTCCGAGCTGCAATGTTTCAAAAGAGGTCGGTTGCCATTAATATAGTTGTTGTCACAGACGCGCATCCAGCTTATATTTCGTGCCCCTCTGAAACCATTCAAAAGCACATAAGCACACGTATATGTATGTGTGCATACACATACACAGCTCAACTCCTCCCCAACGAACACCATTACATTTCACAGAGCTTGCGCAAAGCTCGTTATCTATAAGCATGCGCACACAGATACGATGAAACAAAACCACCACTTACTCTGTTTCGCTGATTGAAACCACTTGAAATGCCAACGAGTATTCTAGCAAGCGATATGAATTTCGCCACATCAAATTCCTTTGCACACATGCATGTATGTATGCCGATCACGATTGAGAGAATACAAAGGTTGCGCCGATCTCGGACCGCTATTCCTCTCTCAACGAATTTGACAGAATCGTTGTTTGCATGACGTCACACTTGTGCAACTTGTTTACGTTTTCCTTGCAACATTTTTTCTTCTAATTCAACGTGTTACCGGAGTGTAGCGAGCTATCGAAATTTTTCGATGGCTCTCGAAAAATATGGAGATGTCAAAACTGAACGAGTTATCGAAATTGATAGAGGCGTCCAAAGTTCATTGAGTTATCGATTTATATCAATATACATATATACATTTTTCCGTTATCGAAATTTATTGAGCCCTCAAAATGCACAGTTATCTAGAATTATAGAAATTAGTGGAGTTGTCGAATGTGGTTGACTTATCGGATTTTAGTACTTTTAAAATTCATTGAATTACCGAAATGTAGCAAGTTATCGAAATTTATCGACAAACCGGAATGTATCGGGTCAATTCCAAGTCCTGCCAAAGTCTTCGAAACCTTCAAATACATAAAAATTGTAGTCACGGTTTAGTTCCAAAGCAGGAGATTTTCTGTTGAGTTATTGAGGATTTTGAGATTTCCTAACCTCAAAGTAGCAAAAACACGGTTTTGAGCCGATATTTGAGGTTATATTATGAGAACAAAAATATTTTTCTTGTTTCTATTTAAAGCTCTACATATGTATTTAGTACTACTCCTCCACTGTAAAATTAATTTACTTTTATTCGATTAGATTTTTTGGGTATATTTAAATGTGGATGATAATCCTCTCATTCTGACCATTGAAAATATCTGCGAAGCTTAGTCCTCTGAACCTTGAATAGACAGTTATTGAGGTTTCCTTTGTAAGAAATAAAATAAAATAAAAACTAAAGCCGCACAAATATCAGGTTTAGAAATATATTTGGAACAAAATTAATCTTACTAATATTATAAATGTGAAAGTTTGTATGTTTGGATGTTTGGGAAATCATCACGCGGAAACGACTGAACGGATTTGCATCAAATTTTGTACGCGGGTAGCTTATGGACCAGATTGGTTAATAGGCTATTTTTTTTTAAGACTTGCCACCTGTTACAAAAGTTTAATTTATTTAATATAAGGGAACGACTGAATGGATTTGCATGAAAATTTGCACACAGATAGCTTATGACTTAGGTTGGAAAATAGGCTACTCTTCTTAAGAGTTGCCACCTGTTAAACAAGTTTAATTAAATTAATACGCTGAAACGACTGAATAGATTTGCATGAAATTTTGCAAGCAGATAGCTTATGATCTACAGTGGAAAATAAGCAAATTTTTTGGAAGAGTTGCCACCTGTTAAAAAGTTTAATTTATTTAATATGCGGGAACGTCTGAATGGATTTGCATGAAAATTTGCACACAGATAGCTTATGACTTAGATTGGAAAATAGGCTACATTTCTTAAGAGTTGCCACCTGTTAAAAAAGTTTAATTAAATTAATACGCGGAAACGACTGAGCGGATTTGCATGAAATTTTGCACAAAGATAGCTTATGGCCTAGGTTGAAAAGTAGGCTACTATTTTTTAAGAGTTGCCACCTGTTAGAAATGTTTAATTTAATTAATAAGCGGAATGGAGTGAACTGATTTGCATGGAAGTTTTCACACAGATAGCTTATGACCTAGATTGGGCAATAGGCCACATTTTTTAAGAGTTGCCACCTGCTAAAAAAAAGTTTAATTAGATTAATACGCGGAGAAGTCTGAACGGATTTGCATGAATTTTGCAAGCAGATAGCTTATGAAGAGTTGTCACTTATTAGAAAAGTTTAATTAAATTAATACGCGGAAATGACTGAACTGATTTGCATGAAAGTTTGCACACAGATAGCTTATGGCCTAGATTAGGAAATAGGCTACTTTTTTAAGAATTGCCACCTGTTTGAAAATTAAATTATGCTCACAGATGGTTTATGACCTGGATTGAAAAATAGGCTACTTCCTTAACCAGTTTCCCGATCAGAACGAAATTTGGTACACTTACTACGGATTTCGGAAGGATGGTCTTAGACTGAAAGTAAGTCCGATAACTCAAGGCCCCTCCCATACAAATTGAAATTTTGATATTACATACATATCTCTGGAAGTATTTGTGGGAGAGAACTGGAACTTGGTATAGTGATATGTATGTGAAATCAATGTTGGCAATAATCGATTAATGTTTTAATCAATCAGTTAATTCGATTAAATTTAATCTGACTACAGTTAATCATGATTAATTTTAATCTGACTAAAGAGTTTATCGTAACCGCGATCAAAAAAAATTAAATTTTAATCATTAACTCTTAATTTGATCAAGTATATTTGGTGATTAATTAATTTATGCTGTAATTTTCCTGTGCACACAAAGCAAGTTAATCCGATATGGCTAAGTCGGGTTTCCTCATCAATTTGAGCAACTTGGTGTGTATACCAACAAACGTTTTACAAACTAGATTTGTAAAAGTTCCCAGTTTATGTATTACTAATAACAATAATTATAATTTTTTTATATCATGTGCTTTCTATAAGCGTAAAGCACATAATAATTATTATAACTGGTGTTTAGTTTCAAATTCGGACAAACTAGGCAACTTAATCAGATTTTAATTTTTAATTGGATTAACGGTTAATGCTTAAAATTAATTAATCGTAATCGCAGCCAGCGATTAACGATTAAAAAATTTTATCATTAATCGTACAGTTGATTACGACTAATTAATTTTAATCGTCAAGCGCGATTAACATTTTAATCCCTAATTTTTAGTCGTTAATCAGATTAACATTTTGCCAACATCGTGTGAAATTATATTCATATTCACGGAGAAAAATGGACACTTTTGGAAAAGAGGCGTAGCACCTCCCATACTGACTGAAAGTTTCATATTGCATATCTCTTCAAATGTTTGGGGTAAAGTACTCAAACTTCGTATGGAAATACATATTTATGTATGTATGTGAAACTAATACCACACTCATGGAGAAAAATGAGAGTTATTGGAAAAGGTGGTGTGGCAACTCCCATGCAAATTGACTTTTCTATGCCGCATATCTCTGGAGGTGTTTATTGCAGAGGACTGGAACTTGGCACCGAGATGTGTATACAAAATTAGTTCCATACTCATGGAGAAAAATTTGCGTTATTCGAAAAGGGGACATGGTACCTCCCGTACAAATTTACTGTTTTATACTGCATATCTCAGGAGTTGTTTATGGTAGAGTACTGGGACTTGGTACTGAGGTATGTAAAATCAATTCTAAATTCATGGAAGAAGATTAGGGTTATATGAAAAAGGGGCGTGGCACTTCCTGTACAAATTGACTTTTTCTTGCCACATATCCCTGGAAGTGTCTGTGGAACAATACTAGAACTTGGTATGGTGTTGTGTATACAAAATGTATCAATTGCTCATGGAAAAAATGTGAGTTATTAAAAAAACTACTACTAAAAACTTCTTAATACATATCTCTGGAAGGATAGAAAATCTCTGGAAGTATTTTAAATTTGTTATGGAGTTTTATTCTATAAGTGCCGTACTGACAGAAAAAAATTCATTTAATGGAAAAGGGAGAGCCGGGTTCGGCCTTATAATCTAAAGCTCTCTTGAGGCATTTGCTACAGTAATGAGAAGTGGTATTTTATCAAAGCCAGGTTACAAAATTTGAGTTGGAAATATTAGAACCCGCCTTGGCACCTCCAAGAAGGTTACACGTTTACGCGTCGTATAACTGGAACCATTTTAAAGTAGACTTAGAGGGATTGATATCTTTCGTATGCCTAGCGCGCAGATGAGATTTTATAATTTCATTGTTTTAAACGGCCTAAGTACCTTAACTCCATTAAAAAATAACGAGCTATAACGAAATTCGCACAGAAATAAAATATAAAATCATTAAATTATTTTACGTATTTGTATAAAAACGTGGGGTGAAACCCGCGGGTATAAGCTAGTCATGAAATAAATTTGTGCATTCGCATCTGTTATATGACAACATATAAATACGTATTTGACAAATGCGATTGAACTTTTAGTAGCACAATAAACGAAAGTGTACTTTAGAATTTACATAGTGGCAGTTATTTGCTGTTGTTGACGTTGCATTTCATTCAAATGCCTTCACTTCAATTTTAAAGCAAAAAAGCGAATAATAAAATAGCTAATATGTACATATGTAAATATGTATGCATGTATGCCGTGCAAAATAAATCTCGCTAATTCATTCTGATGATATAAGGCGTTAAGCTAGGCGTTAAAGCGTTTTCACCACAAAGCGATCAAGATTTCCCAATTGCCGGACATTGCCTTTTCGCCGAGTTTCGAGTCGAACACTTAGATACGAGCGCAAATAAAGTAGGAAGTAGATGTATGTATATGTTTTATGCATTTGTTTGGGTGTGTCGTCAATTGTTATTTTCAGCTAACTATTGCAGTCTGCAAGGCTTGTATTGTTTAGAGTTATATATGTAAAATATGTACATATGTAGGTGTTTGCATTTGTTACGATCGCAAGGAGCACCACGGTGCAGCGAACAGAGGTGGCGCCGTCAGTGGTACCGCTACTTTGGTTTTGCCGATTTTGACAGTTGTGGTAACTTGTAAACAAACCTTTGTTTACAAATCAGCGAAGGAGAAATTTAATTATATGTGAAAAATCAGTTTAAATTGTGTTAATTTGCAATTTGTGAGCGATTTTTGAGTTGAAGACTGCGTAAAAACTAATACAATGAAGTGCTATGTGTTAAATTGCGACAACCGTCAAGATGCAAGATGCGTAGATGCAAGTGTAGCGCTGGGACGAATCGCTACATTTTGTGTACATAGGGCACGGCAAAGCCGTTCCCGAAATGTTTCTTTATTATTACATTGACAGCATTTCCTCACAATGAGTTTGCGGCATAAATGCAGTTGGGCTCCAAATCTCAAATTAAAAAAAAAATATATTGGAATCGATAGAGATGATTGAGCTGAGTATAACGGTATACTTCCTTTTTTGTGCAAACAACAACAACAACAATTATCAAAGGTTAAAGTTCAAAATAAGCAATTTTTGAAATTAAGATTTCTCAAAAACGAATGAATGGATTTTGAATTTGAATTTTGATCTTATTTAATAGCAAATTTGATTCCCTTTAATTTGCTATACGTACTTTATATATATGTTGTATAGTTCTTACAAAAATTGAATTATTGTAAAATAATTATTTACATTTACTAAAATTTACATTTATTACAATTTTCAAGATCCATCCATCCGTTTTTAAGAAATCTTGATTTCAATAATTGCTTATTTGAACTTTAACCTTTGATAATTTTTGTTGTTGTTGTTGTTTGCCCAAAAAAAGAAGTATACCGCTATACTCAGCTCAATCATCTCTATCGATTCCAATTTTATTTTTTTTTTGAGATTTGGAGCTCAACTGCATTTGTTCCAAATGTTACCTATTCTCTAATAGATTAGGGGAAAAATGCAATATTTTCGCGTTTAGCAAAATTAAAACACGTTTTTCGCTGTAAAGTGAACTGTTTTGGAAGTTTTAACTCGTTCTTCTTTTCGCTCTATTCTTTGTTTACTTGTGGTACACAAATGTCAACGCCCAGGACGGTGCAATCTTGTATTCTATCATTCTTGAAGGAGCACTATAACTACGGTGACCAGATTTCTGTGGCCAAAAGTCGGGACATTTCTCAGTCATCGAATCCGAACAAACAATTGCGTTTTAGAATAAAAAGACATAACATCTTTTAATACAGTTTTATTTAAAACAAAACAATAGGGGAAAAAATTAAACAATTACAAAAATCTATACACACAATATATACGGTGGCGAGAATGTAACTAGGGAAAAGACATTTTAGCAAGTTTTGGCTACTTTTCTTTGTTTAAAATTTTTTATTATTTTTTTATGAAAATATAGCTTACAAACAAAAAAAATAACAAATGTTGATCAAAATTTTAAACATTTTAATCAGATTTGTTAGAATTGTCTTGAGTATGCAATTTTGTAGCCCATTAAATTTTAGTACAATAAAGGGCAAGTTTGATTTTTGGCAATTTTTTGTTCACGCATTTTCTTCCATCCAAAGTACTATGTTTAAAAATTTTTGTGTATGGTGAAAATGGGCAACACCTTGCACAAAAAAAAAATACCAAAAACCAACGGTACTCTAAGAAATCTAATTAAAAAGTTTAAAATATTAATGAATCTTTGCAGAATTTCGCTCATTTTTGTACAAAACTGGAATTTTTACCTACTTGGTCTTTGTTAGATAACGGGCTACACCTTCGTAATAAATAATAAACATAAATACTAAACATTAAATAAGTGAGAGGAAACGCTAGGTTAGGTTAGGTTTGCTTGACTGGTTAAGCATCCGATTGACCATTAGTTAGCGCTTAGTATTATCAAGAAAACGGATACCTAAGCTTCAACATTTTCTAATAGTTCTTAAACATTTTTTTTGTCTGCTACAAGTATTTCCTTCGGGGATAAGCAAGTTAGTCATTATAGCCGTTAATGCTTTCATGAGGAATTGAAGCCGCTGCTGACTCAGTCGCTTTAGTTCCAGCTTAGATCTCGGCCTGGAAAATGTTGTAGCATTCCGAGAGCTTAAATGGCTTTTCAAGCCCACGCTCCGTACCAAATATAAAAGATCCCACTCCTTCATTTAAAACAGGGGAATAACAGTTATAAGTTTTATTTCAAAAACGTTGCTCCATAACCGTTATTTGATGAGAAATATTTTTTATTTCGTCGATAAGTGTTATAACGGTGCTTGATAAGAGTTATTTTACAACAATTACAAATCACGGAGTTGCCATCAAACAAAAAATTTTTTGCATTTGTTCATGCAGAAATACACTCGGAAGTTCGCCATTGCCTGCCGAGGGGTGACCGCTATTAGAAAAAATACTTTTTGGTTTTTATTTTTTGATGTTGGGTTGAACTGGGCTTGAACCCAGGCGCACTGCTAACCACTACACCTTAAATTTTTCTTGCATTGGGTATGAATATATATACATACGTAAAAAGTGCGTAAGAAAAAAGTTACTTAAGAAAGTTTAAATGAAATTTTTTTGAAACAAATCAAATAAAACTGCAATGCCCATGATTTTATGTCCATTTGACAGCAATGAGCATTTGATTGATTAATCGTTTCTGATTGTGATTGCATTCATTGATGCTGTTGGGCGATGGAATGATGCACACGCGTCTTCCAATTGCATAGCACAGGTATGTAGTGTGAGCAAATGAAAGCTAGTCAGCGAGTCAATCAGCGGACAAAAGCGCATGCATTATTGTTGGTTTTTGTTTCTAATAAAAAAGGGCATGTGTCATTTGTAGAAAACACAATTTTCATTTTAAAACTCTGCATGGTAAAGGTTTTTATGCAACGTTTGACTACTCCCTATCACCTTAAGGAAAATAAGTTTTTTTTTTTAGAAAGAAATTTTTATCTTGTCTTTAATTTTTTTGTAACAACTTCGTGCTTCCAACAATGCTATGTGTCCAGTTAAATAATTAATTACGAATTTTGGTTACATTTTGGTATTTTTATTTTTATTTCTTCTGCATTTCTGCATTTTTACCATTTTCACATTGTTGCTGCCACACGCGCGCATGCGTGCTGCTTCCAATAATAGGCACCTTATTCCAGTTGCAGCGCTGTGCTCTTCCGCTCTCTACATTTTTTCTTAATATTAATTAGTACAAGTCACCGGAAAGGTGTTACCACCGTTACTGCCTTAAATGATGCACAAATAAATTTCTTTATAAACATTGCTTATGGGCTGATTTGATTGTGAACCTGGTTGCAGTAAGAGTTTGCTTTGCTGTAGGGTTTTGGTTCCTTCGTTTGTATGATGGTTATGTAGTATGTATGTTTTTGTAAGCTTTTAAATGGAACTTGATAGATAATCGAGTAGAGTGGAATGACAGTGTGGGAATAGAAATTAACTGATTTTGAGCGGGAGCTTTCAGTCGGCCATTAGCAACAGTTAATTGCTTTTTAGAACAATGTGTAAGTAATTAATCAATTTCTAGTTTACCTTAGCGAACGCTATGGACATTTTTTTATGTGGAAACCGTTAGGTAACGCCGCCACTGGGTCACCTACATAGCACATTTTTTTTTTAACATTTATAATTTTCTTCTCTCCCTCTCATTTTACCCGAGTGCACTTGCGCATAAAACTTGTTCACCTAACAGTTGGTTATAATACCTGTATGGAATCGAAGTAGATATGGATATATGTACATATATATTATGACCGTTATAATAACTAGTTGAGATACATGCACTCATTGGTTGACTTAGTTAGTTACTGTTCAATAAGTACACCGCTTATTTTATTTATTTATTTATTTATTTATTTATTTATTTAGTCTACAGAAAAATGTTTTCTTACAGACAGTTGAGATAAAAAGAGTTAGAATATTTAAGTATGTGTGATACATTACAGAGTGAAATAATTATAAATATTAACTTGTAAAGATAACAATGATATTCAATAGCAATTTGGGTAGCTGGCGAGGCCTTGTCTCCAGTCTACTTTTGTGTGCGGCGGGCGGAAAGACCTAGTTTCCGCTCCGCCCTGTTCACAGGCCGTTGATCATGGTCGGAAAGGCCGAGCTTCCGATCCATGTTCCCGTAGTCGTTACTTTGTAAGTGAGGCAGGCGGAAAGTCCTAGTTTCCGCTCCACGCTATAGACGAACTGTTGGGCGAGGTCGGAAAGGCCGAGTTTCCGATCCCTGCTCCTATTGTCCTACGCGGTCGCGGAAATATACGAAGCCGTTACAATTGTACTAAGCAGTCATAGATATTGTGTAATTTTTTCGTTCACGGTTGCAGATATTAGTTTATTTAGTTAACTTGTTGAGCAATGTTTTCTTTATTACAAAAAGCGATTCAGATATGTCGATGCAATCATAATGCTTGTTAAAATCTTGGCATAAGCACCGAAAAGCATCATGCATTTCAAAGTTTGATTTACAAATACTCAACACAATAGGTTTAAAATGTCTCGTGGGTCTTGTAGGAATACAAAAATTTATCTCACTCAGTAAAAAGGGACTACTGACCATCCCGTTCATTAATTTAATTAAAAAAAGAACACCAAGCATCTCTCTACGACTCTGAAGCGTCGGCAAATCTATAAGCTTCAGGCGATCCTTGTAGGGTGGGAGATTTTTAGACGAGTCCCAACATAAATTTTTGAGGGCAAATAACAGGAACTGTTTCTGCACTGATTCGAGCCTGTCACTATGAATTTGATAGCTAGGATTCCATACTATAGATGCATACTCCAAAATCGGTCTAACTAGAGAGGTAAAGAGAACTTTAGTGACATAAGGATCGTTGAACTCCTTGGCCCAGCGCTTAAGAAAAGCCAACAATCCTCTAGCCCTAATCACGCAGGAGTTTATGTGAGACTTGAATTCTAGTTTCGGATCCATAGTTACACCTAGGTCAATGAAATTGGTCACTTGCTCAACATTGTGGTCAGATATCATATACGAATTTGGATAGAACGATTTTCTAGAGAAGGTCATGAATTTACACTTTTTCAAATTTAGTGACATGGAATTTGCTTCACACCATTCGAAAATGCAGGTTAGGTCAGCTTGCAAATGCTCCCTATCTTCTGCAGTACTAATGTACTTAAAGAGCTTAACATCATCAGCGTACATTAAGCATTTCGAGTAATTCAACACCTTAGGAAGGTCATTTATAAATAAAATAAACAAGACGGGACCAATATGGCTGCCCTGAGGTACGCCGGATGTGACATGTATTGGCCGGGAGGTACAATTTTTAAAAATTACTCTTTGTTTCCTATCCACTAAGTAAGAAGAAAGCCAGCTGAGAAGAATAGGAGGGAAGCCAATTCGATCAAGTTTATATATAAGGGTTGAATGAGATACCTTGTCAAATGCCTTGCTGAAATCAGTGTAAATCACGTCCGTTCGAAGATTGTTTTTAAACCCATTAGACACATAAGTAGTGAATTCAAGAAGATTGGATACAGTTGATTTACCTTTGCAAAAACCGTGTTGCGATAGATCAATAGCAGAAGTAATAGAGTGAGATAGTTCTTCCGTAACGATTGCCTCAAAAACTTTAGCAATAGCACAAAGCTTCGCAATTCCTCTATAGTTTACGATGTTAGTCCTACTTCCATTTTTATAAAGTGGCAAGATAAACGAATCCTTCCAGGAAGATGGGAAGACACCCTGTTTTAGGGAAGCATTAAAAATATTTGCCAGAGGCTTATACAAATACTCTGCACAACTTTTAAGAACACTTGTGGGTATACCGTCTGGGCCAGCTGTATATGAAATTTTCAAACAATTCAAATGAATGAGGACGTCCGCAGCAGATATCGATGGAATTCGGATACAATCAAATGATGGCAGATCGAATGGGTAGCTAGATAGATTCGAATTCAGTTGGGAAGATGTAGAACTGGCAGAGTAGTTTGACTCGAAGAAACCAGCAAACATATCGGCAATAATATTTTCGTCACTGGAAACTAAGTCATTTAACTTCAATGTTGAGGGATAACCGTTAGTCTTACGCTTAGTGTTCACAAATGCGTAAAACGATTTGGGATTAGAAACTATATTGAGTCGAACCCTGTTAATATAATTATTGTAACACTTTTTGTTCAATACATTGTATTTATGCCTAAGAATGGAGTACGCGGAGTAGTGAGAAGACAAGCCAGATTTTTTAAAAAGCTTAAATGCTTTGGATTTTTGATTTTTTAAGCGTTTCAATTCGCCAGTAAACCACTGCGCGTTAGACGTTACGTTAGCTTCCTTAACAAGAGGAATGATTTTACTGAAAATGTGGCGTAAGGAATTGCTAAAATGTAAGGCACTATCTTCAGCATTCCCATCATACTGGGGCCAAGTTATCTTCGATATCTCTAACCTAAGTTTATTATAATCTGCTGTTTTAAATGAGTAACGCTCCGCTCTTGATTTTTTACTGATAAAGCAACATGAGTTGCGTGAATTTATCAAGGACAATTCTAGTGGTGGGTGGTGAGAATCAACAGGGGTAATCAAAGCATAGCTAGGGGCTATTGTGACGTTGGAAACATCGTCCACAAAAACTAAATCCAGACATTTACCTAAGTTATTACTAACAGAGTTGATCTGGTAAAGACTAAGATCTGACAGATCGTTCAAAAATTGATTGAAGAGATCACGAGAGGAATTTGGTACTAGAATACCATCTATTAGATCCCAAGAAACACCCGCAAGATTGAAGTCACCCAGGACAATAACAGTATCGGAGGGCTTCACCATGGCATGTAGAGAGAGCAGTAAGGAGGAGTGTTTTAAATAAACAGAAAGGCTCGAGTTAGGTGGTATATAAGCAGCAACAAGATAAACGCTAATAGAATGATATCTTATTCGAACGCAGAGGAATTCAACTTCATCGGTGTCAGTGAACTCAATTTCTTCAGAAGAAAGGTCAGTCTGGACAGCGATTAAGACGCCTCCACCTTTTTTATTTAAACGGTCGTTTCGAAACACTTCATACTTAGGACACAAAATTTCCGAGTTGAACACATTCGGCTTGAGCCAGGTTTCAGTAAACACCAGTACTTTGAAGTCAAAATCATAGGACTGCAAGTGTAACCTTGATAGCTTTGTGTTCAAACCTCTCACATTTTGGTAGTAAATGCTAATGGTGAGGTTACTTATTAGTTTTTTGATGCCGAGGTGGAAAGCGGAAGTTGAGCCAAATTTTGCCCTTGCGGTCTAGATCTAAATTCAAATTCGCGAATGAAGGCACCGCTTGGCCAAAAAGATGGGCTCATTACTCTATCAAAGCAGTCTTCGGATATGTCTATTTTAAAAGAAGAAATGCTTCTTTCATACGAGAATCTGAACTTGCGTACATGCAACTCATTTGCTATCAGCCTGGAAGTTAAATACCCCTTCACATCATCGACAGTGGTATCTTTTGAAAACCTAGATATAAAGACCGATTTTTTGGAAGGGACAACGATTAAATCCCTCGGGACGGGGTTAACGCAATCGGAAACGGTTTCAGATGTGGTAGGGGGTTGCGGAACAGGGGGTTGCGGAACAGCTGTCAACTTTTTGGAAGGAGCAACGATGGCTTCGGATGTGGTAGGGGGTTGAGATGTAGTTGTGGAGTTTTTGGAAGGAGCAACGACTACTTGCATTGGAACGGTGTTGACGCAATCGGAGATGGCTTCAGATGTGGTGGAGGGTTGAGATGAAGCTGTTGAACAGGAATTTAGTGAGGCTCCAGTAGAAGAAGGACGTGGTTGGGGAGATTCAGTCAGCCGAGGAATCGGTGTGTTAAAGCTTATGAGTTCTTTGTTCATAGCTGGAGTCAAAAGTGGGCGGTTCTGCGGAAGATCCAGGTCCACAGTGATGGGATTCAACACAATATTTTCCACGCCTCTCCTACGTCTCTTAAGACCTTTTCCAGGAGAAGGAGAGGAGGAGGAAGTATCTAATAATTTAAATTCTTTGAATTCATCCTCATACTTCTTGAACTTCTCGTTGAGCAGTTTTAGCTCTTTGCTTATCTCCGAAAATCCATTTCTAGCGGTTCTAAATAGTTTACAGAGATCCACAACAGTTTTTTTACACTTTGGACATGACCAGCGAAGTCCATTGTCTCCAATAATCATATCCAGAACTCTCCCATTAATACCAGCACACTTTAAATGAGACAGTTCATCGCAAAGCCAGCACGCCACAAAACGGTCCGAACCGGCTTTTACATTACATTTTTCGAACAGACAGGACATTTTTAGCGAATTTTATTAAAAAAGAATAAAAATAGCGAAATTAGGAATGTATTGTACGAAAACGTTTCAAGCTCACAGTAATTGGCAGTTTAATAGCTAGTGGTCTTATTTAGTGAAGTTCAATGGTTAGAAACCGTGCTGAACTTAACAGTTTTAAAGCCACTGAGTTAACACAATCAGCTGTCACCAAGAAAGCGACTGTCGATGATAAACAAAGGTGTGTGTAAAGCGCGAAAGAAAGCAAAATGAACAAACAAATGCGATATTCCTTACACTCTCACGCAAAAGCAACAATAATGCACCAAAACAGGCAAATATGCACGAAGGCCGACTAAATAAAACTTTTCAATCAACGCACTTTATGACTAAATCAAGTCAATTTATTGGAATTTGGCTTCAGTAAACTTTTTACGGTGTGAATAACACAAATTAGAACTGCTTAGCACTTTGTAAACGAGTTAAACTTTGGAAATTCTTTCAAGCGAAAGTTTAAGTGACCGCACAGTACGAACGTTGCCAGATGGCTAAAACTTCTATCAGTAAGCTTTCTTAATAGTCCGATAGCTTAAAGGACTAACTAAGGTCGAGTCCGCACCTATTCATAAGACTATTCATAAGACCAGAGCCTCTATCTGAACCAGCCGGAAACTTATGGTACGGAACTGGAGGATTAGACCTAAACTGGCAAGGTGGAAGTATGATGCCATCTCCAAACCCATTCTCACTTATACTGCACCTGTCTGATGGCAGAAGTCAGAAGTGAAGTCCTCGCAGGCCAAGCTCAACAAGCTACAACTACAGGCCTACGTGGGCATCACTGGCGCGATGAGAACAACACCAACTGCCTCTCCTATATATTGTAGTCAAGTAAGAGGCTCTACTGTTTACAGCAATGCTCATCTCAGGGAACAGTGTAGAGGATAAGAAGCGTATACACCCTTCCACCCTCAGCATTATAGAACAAGAAGACGGGCTGTGCATAATCTTTGTGAACCTGCGCCTTCCGGGATTTAACTTCACACAAAACTTTAAGGTCTTTTTCCTCGACAGGAACAACTGGGACAGCGAATGACCTAAACCCCGGAAAGACAGCCACATCTGGTATACTGACAGCTCCAAGACTGAGCACGGCATACAACCCAGACTGCTCCTTTTCACAAGCATGGGGAAAGGTAACTCTGACTTTCAGTCCTAGGTTCATACCATTAAACTATGTCTGAGGCAGTATGTTGAAAGTGGAGCAACCAAAAAACACATCTAAATACACTCTGACAGCAGAGCGACGCTCCTCGCTCTTAAAGCGCCCGAGGTTACCTCAAAGCTTGTGTGGTACTGTCTTCTGATTTAATACTTATCGCCTTCAGGAACCGGGTATACCTTTTATGAGTACCTGGACACTATGGAGTCATTGGTAATAAAGTGAAAGGTATTTTTGCCAGAAAATTGGCTGCATGGGATTCATAGGCCCAGGACCCTTTACCGGTCTGCCATGGAGCTCCGTTAAGCGAAACTTCTATATCTGGATGAAGAACGAAGCACAATATTACTGGACAAATACGGAAGGTAAAATACATGCCAAGCCCTTCATTCCGAATATATCAACATGGAGAATGGAAGAACTCCTTTTCCCCAGTAGGTTTGAAATAAGAATTGTTACAGATTTTCTTACTGGCAATTTTAGGGTAATGAAACTCTTGCCAAACAAAGGAGTTGTTAACTCTGACCAGTGTAGATTGTGCAACGAAGAACAGAAAACAGCAGAGCACATTATGTGCCACTGTGAATTCCTCACCAGGACCAGACTTCGCTTCCTGGGATCACCGTACCTAGAGGCACACGACATAAATGGCAACAGACAAAGCACCTCGCGAGGTTTCTTAGCAATACGTGGATCAAAGATGCCCTGTAGTTGAATAGAGGTTGTTAACGTTTCGGTCGCGCTAACTAGGTGACCTGCTCCCTCTAAATCTTATCTCATCTAAGTTCGACCTAACCGCAAAACACTGCCACGCCTACTCTTTTGTTAATCTTCGACCCATCTTTGTAGGCATTTATCAAGTAAGCTTTCCTCAAGCCATCACGCCAACGTTTTACTCTTATAGTGGCTTCGACTGTCGTTTTAAAATGTGGGTCCGATATCTTGTAGTCAATCTGTCCAGGGAGTGTTGGCGATCTATGCTAATGGCAATACCTACTATGATTGCCCAAAGGTGGGTGTCTCTTAGTCTTTAACTAATGAGTTAGCGGAGTTTAGACATACAATTCTGGCTTACTGTGTCGGAGATATCATCTATATGAGCAGTAAGGTACAGCAGGTACTCATTCGTTACTCCGTCTTAAATGGCTAGCTTTAAGATATCATAAAAGACTGCGGGTATATCGAGGAAAAAGCGAGTTCTCCAATTTTAAAGACAAGAGACAAATGCTACCAATCCCCCCTGTGATTGGAACATATATACGCCTGATAAAGCCCTCGAATATGGTACACATCATATCATATTCTTGATCTTCTAGGCCGCCTTCTGCAACATCTATACCCGGTGGCTTGTGCTGTGAAAAAGAATTCAGTAGTGCACACTCAGATCTGTATGGCATCGCGAGATTTCCCTAAATGCTTTCTATTTCCATGTTGGATGCATTAATGTCAGCTGGATCTCTTGCATCTTCGTCATACAGAGGGCAGGATCTTCCTTTCGCTACGTATATCCTTCTTATAGATCATTTGAAGATCTCTATACTCGTCTAAGCATTTAACTAAGTCCGCACATTGTGCCAGTTCAAATTTTTCTCAAACATCTTTCTTAAGATTTCAAAGTTCGGGAATACACACAGGAGGCTTTGTCCTTCTTTTAGCTTTTTAGGCATCAGATAGTGTTTTAGACATTCGATCGCTCATCTCTTCCAGGTTCTTTACGCCCCTAGCCAGCCAGAGCCAACCATGCCAATACTCAAGCAACTCTTTGGAAATGGTTCAATTGGTGAGTCTGGTGTGAAAACAAGAAGTTTCCATCAAATATTTTTTGTGAGATCCTAGAAGGAGAGGCTTCCAATGAAGTTCCATTCTGGCAGCTCTATACACAAAATGTTTCATATGCATTCGTATCCGCGCCTATGACAACATCCCGTCGTCAGCACTTCTCCACTTAAAATTAAATATCTTTGACATGCTTCAGTAAATTGTGAAGTCAATACTCTTTTCACTTCCATGAAAATTAAACCAACATTTATATGAATGCTTAGCTTAATAATTTGCCGTTTTAAACTGATTATTCCAGTGAAACCCCTTAGAAGTAATCACCTACGTATTAAGTGCAATCACAATAAATAATTTAGTTATTGTAAATAAGCATTTTGCACACAAAATGAGGCAATTGATGATATCGTCAAATTTTCGCCAAACCGAAACGACATAAAATCACTAAAGTCATGCAATATGCTGCAAAAGTAGCTAAGCAGCTGGAAATCAACCAATGAGGCAGCCTGTTCCATCAGACCCACAATTGGCATGTGGCTATTCATGTCAATGACAACAATGACAATAGTCGTAAAAAACTTTTACCACTTTTATTTGGCATCACATCGACAACGCGAGCCCGCCGTGCCACATAGACTATGTTGCGGTGACAAACAATGCAATCAAAATTTCGTGTGTAGCAAGGTGTACGTGCTACAGTGCGGATATGTGGGGGCGACCGATGAGAGGGGACAGTACGTAGTACATATGACCGCCAACAATATGCCAAGGTAGTCCATGGCGAACAACTGATGACAGCCACAAAAGTCAAAGCAATATCGCCACTGACATTGGCATTGGAAATGTGCAGGCGTTGGCATATTTCACTGCTGGTTGGATTTTCAAATGGAAAACTGTACGAGTATGTGATTGAATGCGTACGGTTGGTGGCTGTAAAGGCGTAAAAGTCTTTTGTTTTAACTTGGTAGCTTTGTTTTAAAACTCTTTTGGACTCAGCCACTCAGCCCCTGCGCTCTTTCTACTCATTTCTCTGCATCCTTCACTTTCTCACAATTTATATCTTTACGATATTCGCCACAGTTTCATTTGTAAATTATATTATTACCGTAAACATGTATATATGTAGGTACAGCATACTTTAACGGATAAGCAGAGTTTGAGATTTTTGGGCTAATGCCTTTTCACCATTTTCGACAAAATACATATCTCCCAGCCGGCCAGCCGCTTGCCACTCAAGCAGTTAAATTCGAGTGAAGGCGGATCACTGTCGCCTGCATTGAGACGACATTGTCGTAAATTTCGATTGCCAGTGGCATTTCGGCTACCTTGGATAACTTTGGCACAGGCGCAGCTGTGGGCTGAGCGAAAGTTCATGCCTGGCGGTGGCTTTCAGCTGACATACATACATACACATACATATGTATATGTACATGGAAGAATGATTTTCATTATTCGACTAATATGGCTGGCAACAGATTATTGTAGTTGGGCTAATTTCATTTATCATAAAGATTATTGCTATACTGATACATTCCCGTAAATAGAAATCCTCATAAAAAATTCGAACTACCAGCTCTTCGCCACTAGCTTTGAATAAGTTAACCGGTATTCCAGGGGTTTTCTGTTTTGCGCCTTATAACTTTTTTTCCTCATCTTGAACGAGTAGAAATAAGCCATTTTATATACTGCAAGAAGTGCCAGTTACTACCAAAATTCGGTCGCTTTTCTAGTTTTTTTAGGGTCTTGCAAATTTTTTCGTTTTTATTTTATTTTCTGTTTTCATATTCGTCTTCGGATCGTATGCGTATTGATATTCGTATTCCACTTCGTATTCATCGTCATTTTCTTTTTCGTATTCATCTTCTACTTCGTCGGTATTCGTCTTCGAATTCCCCTTCGTATTAATTTTAGTCGCTGTTTTCGTGTACGTCTTCGGATCGTATCCGTATTAGTATTCGTATTCCACTTCGTATTTTTCGTCATTTTCTTCTTCGTATTCAACTTCGGCTTCATCGTCGTCGTCGTATTCGTCTTCGAATTCCCCTTTGTATCAAATTAAGTCGCTGTTTTCGTATTCACTTTTATATTAGTCTTCGTATTTCTCTTCGCATTCATCTGCGTATTTGTAATTTACTTCGTATTCCCATTCGTATTCGTGTTTGTCTGCATATTCCTCCTTGTATTCGAAATTATCTTGATATATGTCTTCGTATTTGTCTTTTTGTTCATCTTCGTATTCGTATTTGTGTTCATGTACTCCTTATTTTCCTTTGTTTCAATCTCCTTATTCGTATTGGTCTTCGTTTGCTCTTCGTACTAGTCTTTCCATCTTTTCGTATTCGTCTTCCTACTTCCGTAGGACTTGATTTCGATCCCCGGCCCAAGCAATATCTAAATTATAAAATTTTTTTTCTAGTTGCGGTCGCCCCTCGACAGGTAATGGCAAGCCTCCGAGTGCATTTCTGCCTTGAAAAAGCTTATCATAAAACTTTTTTTCATTCAGATGTGGCTTGGAATGTAGGTCCAAATACAACTCGTATTGAATTCATACAAAATACCCCGAAGCTCAAGAGGATAAAGCAGAATCTAACAATCCGATATTGTCTATCCCTTCCTATCTAGTCTTTCGGCTGTCATATACGCCTATGACTGCATTTAACAATGACTGACAGCCTCAGGGATTTAAACCCCTTATTCTCGGAACGTAACCTACCAAATACCGGTAGCCACGTTCACGGCCACTCTCTATAACACTTGGTCGAAGAAATTTGCAAAGCGATAGGCAGGTCCAGTAAAGAACTATGTAGCCACAGTGTCACATCGCTATACACAGCGGCCTAAGCTATATACGACCAAAACGATGCAGCCCCATTTCATCTGCGCCGACGAAATTATACTACCGCACAATATGAAGTCAACATTAGCCCAACTACGACGCGACAAATGCAGTAGTCTTAATCTCTCCTAAACCGGGCTAGATTCGGAAATCACTGACATCTGCATAGCATGTTGTGTTAGTGGTTCACTTAAAACCACCCCCTGTGTATACCCTACCCATCTGACACAAAGACGGCGGGCTTTTTGGAACTATGGAAAAGATGGCTTATGGCCAATTTTGGTAAAAAGTACTTATGCAAACACAACACTATAAAAATTAAGTTCAAACATTGATCATGCAACGACAAGCATGTAACTGGGAATTTAGTATTGTGACTCCAAAATTGAGATATATGCAATCGACATGGCGGAAAGACTGGTGAGAATGATCGACCTAGCTCAATATAAACTTGCCTTCGTTGTTGACATTCAGGTGCCTATCAAAGTCTTAAGATCGGCAATGAATAATTCGATATGCGTTAAGGAATGTCGAATACCCCTACAAGCTCTGCAGCAACACATAATGAATCTTTACTGGGCCCCAGCCATAGTGGTGTTGCGAAAAATGAGCAAGCGGACGAATATGCCAGAAAGGGATCTGGGATGGGGCTCGGGAAAGCGACTCAGATCGTCAAACTTTAGGTGGGAAAATCTGCACACCTGCATAGCATCGGGCTCGATTTGGCCGCGGCTGGGCGAAAGAAGAACAAGGAGTTTATTAAGGCTTTCAAAGCCAAACGTTAGGCTTCTCACAGGAATATTAGCGGGACACTGGACCATTGGCCATATGGTCGCCAGGTTCGGAGCCCCGCATAACAATTTCTGTAGAAGCTGCTGATATTAGGAGAAGATAGAATCCGTCCAGCATTCCGAGGAAAACGCCTCGAGTTTCTTGGGGACCATTTATTCGAAAGACTTGATACTTTGGGGAAAGTTCCACTGGAAGGACTGCTAGGATTCGCCAGAGAATCAAAATGTAGAATAGGCATGTAGTATAGGCAAGGGTAAGCTTGAGGCCCTCTTCAGTGCGGGAACAGCCTAAGTGTGCATTTCGACCTAATTCCCTTGAGAGCCTTTCGCTATTCGCCTTAATCGATGCTTTATCTACGTAATTTTTGCTTAAGACTTCATATTGCGTAAACGTTAAGGTTTGTGTTTTTAAAATAATATTTTACAAGTCTCTTTTACCTTCGCGCATTAGTCTCATATCGTTAACGGCGGCGTTTTGGAGACTAATATGCATTCATTGTTGTTGCAAATACTCGTAAATCAGTGCGCGACCAAGTCAGTTTGCGTGCCGCGCGCGGTTACCTTGTCAAGCTGCCGCCGTGCGCAAACCGCTGCTGATTACTTGCTTGCTGGCTGGCTGATGCTAGTTGTTTGATGCTTAACTTAACCAGCTTTACCTGTGACTTCCTTGAAACCATCTCATTTCGCAGCAATTCGTTACAGCTCATTTGGGAGGAGCACATAAGCCACAACCTTACTTAAGCTGCTAAATGCCTGCCTAAGCGTGTCTGCGAGTGGGTATAATAATGCGAGCAACACTACTTAAGTACTTGTTTGGTTTAATTTTTATTGCTTACAAAGCGAGACCATGACTGTTTTCTTTTGATTTCATTTTGTTTTTTTTTTTGTTTTGTATTCCTTTTGGTCGCACTTAGTAGCGCAAATAGGCGAAGACTGATTTTAGTCAGGCCACAGTAAGTACATGGCTATGCTGCGGTACGAATGGGTTGCGATGGGTTGGACGCCATTATCAGGTGTTTTGTTTGCCGCACGAATTTTTCCGCAGCACAAGGGTGCACGCTTGGCTATGAGTGGGAATGAGCGTGTGTCTGTATGTGTATGTTTTTAAACGAACTATTCGTTGGGTATTCATTTATACGCGACGTGTCACCGATTAACTTCGCTGCTTCGCTGCCGGACCAAAACTTGTGGCCTTTTGTTGTTGTCATGTAATGCGCGAAGCGTATGTATTTGGGTTGTGGTGCAACGAGGTCGTCTGATCGCCTGCTTGCCTGATTCACTACCGATTTGGCTATTTGGCAGGCATGAAAATTGTACTTCTTTAGCCAAAAAACGTTTGCCTCTTTTTTTGCCCTTTTCTCTCCACTTTTGCTCAGCCACCTCCGATCGAGGGTGAAAAATGTTGTCGACTGCAGCAGCTGCTGCTACACATGTGTATGTTCCATATATGTATATGTGTGTGTGGGAGTTCATCACAGTCTTTCGAAGGACAAAAGCATATATGTTTCCTTTTGAACCAATAAAACTTAAAATAAAAAAATTAAATTAAATAGAAAAAAAACACTTTACACAAGAAAATATTAAAAAAATTTATTTCTAAAAATTAAACTATATATAAAAAACTAATTTTTTTTTAACAAAAACAACTTAAAATTAAAAGAACCTTTAATTAAAAAAGAAGTAAATAAATAAAAACTAAAAAATAAATTCCTAAAACTGATATACATTTTTATACCCGAGCGCACTTGTGCACAAGGGTATATTAATTTTGTTCACATAACGGTTGTTTGTAACCGCCAAAACGAATCGAGATAGATATAGACAAATGTATACATAAATGATCAGGATGAAAAGAGAAATCGATTAAGCCATGTCTGTCTGTCCGTCTGTCCGTGTACACGATAACTCGAGCAAAAATTGAGATATCTCAACGAAATTTGGTATGTAGGCTTCCCTTAATCCAAGGTAGGTTGGTATTGAAACTGGGCGAAATCGGACTTTAACCACGCCCACTTCCCATATAACGGTAATTTCCAGAAATACGAAAACTGCGATATTTTAGTAACTACTGAAGATAATTCACTCAAAATTGATATTTACAATAATTTTTTGACGGAAAATAAGAATATTATAAATTTTTGGAAAATGGGCGTAGCCACGCCCACTTATGGTTACATGTGTATATCTTGGTAACCGCTGCACCAATTTCTTCCAAACTTGGCACAGTTGTTGGCCTTGGTACAGCATAAAAAACCACCGAAACTTTTTAAAATCGGACAATAACCACGCCCACATCCCATATAACGGTAATTTAGAGAAATACAAAATCTTCGATAAATCATTAAATATTGAAGCTAATTTATTCAAAATTGATGCTTGCAACAATTCTTTACCAAGAAATACGTTTATGGTAAAATTTTGGGAAATGGGTGTGGCACCGCCTACTTATGATCACATATAAGTATATCGGTAACCGTTCTACCAATTTGTACCAAACTCGGTATGGTTATTGTACTTGCCACGTGTAAGCAAAACGTTGAAAATTATTGAAATCGGACTAAACTAACGGCCGATTCTCATATAACGCTAAATTTAAGAAATGCTTGAAACTTCAATATTTCGAAATTGAAGGACGCTAATTTACTCAAAATTGATACACCTCGGCTTTCCATCTAGCGGAAGGTTTCGGAAGGGTGAAAAAACATATATTTAATACTTGCGCCGGGTATTTAATCTTCGGCTCCGCCCGAACTTAGACTTTCTTACTTGTTTTAAATAGTATAATCTAAGAAATAAATAAAAACATGAAAAAATTTAATTATTATATTAAAAAAACATATTTTTGTTTTTAAAACAATAAAAACTTTAAATTGTAAGAGAATTAAATTGCAAAAAAATTAAATATATAAAACCAGTTTTGAATTTCTAAATGAAATTAAATAAAATTCAAAAATTAAAATAAAACCATATATAAAAAAATTATGAAAATAGGACAAAAATAAAATATCTTCCTAAGAATTTTATGAAATTAATAAAATTTGTTTTTTTAATCAATATAATCTAAAAATCCGCAGACGAAAAAATTTGGTCTCGGCCCAAACCGACAGAAGGTTATAGTGTAAAATAAGCAGAAGAGAACATAAGAATAAATTTAAAAAGAAAAAATAAAATAAGTTCTCAAAAATTATATGAAAAAAATCTATTAAAAACAAAACTCTAAAAATTTTAAGAAAATTAAATTTAAAAAATATTTTAAAAAACAAAAATAAAATAAGTTCCGAAAAATTAAATTAATTTAAGAAATATTTTTCTTAAATTAAAAAAATAAATAAATTAAAAATGGAAAAAATAGTTTCTAAAAATTAAAATCTAAACTAAAATTAAAATAAAAACTAAAATCTAAAAACTAAAATAAAACTAAAAATAAAAAGGGCAAAAATTAATAAGTTATGTAATCTAAAAGTAAAAAAATTACAGAAATAAATAAACTTAAATTAAAAAAGGGAAAAATAAATAAAATAAGTTCCTACTTAAATGAAATTAAAAAAAATTCTTAAAAACAAAAAAATTTAAATATAAAAAAACTAACTAAAAAATGTATTAAAACAAAACCAAAAATAACAAAAGTTCCTAAAATTTCAAATAAATTAAAAACAAATTTCTATTTTTGAAATAATATAATCTAAAAATAAAATTTAGTTAAAAAAGCAAATTAAACTAAATTAAAAAAAAAAATAAAATAACAAATCAAACAAAAAAATGTTATAAAATTAAAAAAAAAATATTTTTCGTTTGAAAACTATAAAATCAAAAAATTAAATAAAATAAAATAAATTTCTCCAAAAAAATATACAAAAGTAGATATATATATATATATATATATCTATATATACAAATTTCTTTTTCAAACGGTAATATCTATAAATTTAAAGAAAATTAAATATAAAAAAAGATAAGCAAATTGAAAAAAGAAAAAAAAAATCGCACCTCGAATTGCTTGAATGGCATGCCAGTGCTTCGCTCACTCGGCCACTGCGACTGTTGGAGCAGCGCGAGCAAAATGATATAGGTACTTGTTCTTTCTGTCAAAACGGCTTTTCACCATGAAAGTTGGCAAGAGAGCTTTTTTGTAAGACTTTTGTGCCAAAATAAACAAAATCTTTCAAATTATTCTTAGCCAGAATTGCCCTGTAAACAGAAAGTTGCTCTATTACAAGCCACAAGCCACCAGCTATAAGCGCAGCCCTATAGCTTCCGTTGAAATTAGTTATTCGCGCGCGCCTCGTTTAGCGGACAAAATCCTTAAATACAATACTCAAGAGCCCGCTATATATTGAGCGTGTAGCGTTTTTATTGTTGCCTGCTTTTGTTTTAATGACCAACAGCCCAACCATGTGGCACCCATTGTTGCCCGACTAAACGCTACATACTCCTATGTATGTATGTATATATTGTCCCAAGATTTTACTCATTTGCCCATACCGGCGATGACGATGCCGGCTAGCCACTGCTCGCTAGCAACTACTTACCTGCCAGGCTGACCATCCATGCAGCTCATGATGCCTAGCTTCAGCTGCGGTTGTTACTGCTGGCACTGACACTATTTGCGGCTTATCAGCCTCCATGCAATAAACGATGCCCACTAATGTTGTGCTTTCTGCGCAGCTGCTGGTGCTGTTGCTCTACTTGCCACATGTTGTGTTGCATGAAGTGCCGCGCAGCGCACGCTCGCTCACTCACTTATTAACTGTATGTAGGTGTACGCGCCCAGCATTTAAACCAACTTTCTAGCCACTTTTGGAACGCTTTTGCTTAATGGCTAATGGCTTATTTCCTTGAAATGTGCCTCTCATGCAACCGAAAATGCCGGGTAATTAACCTGAACCATGTTAATGAACTTAACAAAACATTTAAGCAGATTTAACTGGCGTTGCCGTTGTTGCCTCTGTCGCTTCTGTGTCGCAACGTTTTGTTTTCTACATACAAACATATGTAACTTTGATTGTTGTTGCTGTTGCACCTCATTTTATTGTAGTTTTTGCGTTCGTCTCCTTCATTTTGCTCTAATGTGCAGACAAATTTTGTTGGAAATGAGGTTGTTTTCATGTTGTTGACAATCTAATTAGAATACGTAGAGCACACAAGTTGTTGTTGTTTTGTTGTTGTGAATTTCCTCATTGTCTTAACTGCCTTAAATAATGTCATTTTTGTAATTTTGTTGCCGTTTAATTGTTATTGTTGTTGTTCTATTGCCTGTTGCTGCTCCATTTTCGATTTCAGGTACATGGTGTTGACACATGTTCATGAAGTTCGCATCCTAAGTCTTTCGTTTGTCGGCTGTTGGCTGAGGCAAACTTTTGTGTTGGTCTGCGGTGTTATCATCATAATCAGGAAATAACGGTTGGTTCCTTTTTTGATAAAGAGGGCGATTTTAATAACGTCTTACCTGAGGCTACGGTAAACTCCATAAACAAGCTGATGCTTTCCATTTCCAGACAACCGGTCAGGTACGAGCCAGACATTGGCAAAGGGTGCTGTTTTTGTGACTTTAAGCCTACTCACGTTAAAAACGGAGGATGAACGAACACCACCGCAAAGCGGGCTGTCTTGCAAATACAGCCACCACAAGTGAACGATACTTATAAAAGCTCATACTGATATTGACTTCGGCAAATCTGTACTCCGAATGATCGTGCACGAAACCAGCAACCGCCGTATTTAATCGACAGCCATAAGCACGATACTGCATTTAGACGGTTGCCGAAAGCATGACAGCTTATGTGAAAGACTGGCGAAGGCAAGATGCCGCAGTTAGCTAACTTGATTTGTTGCAGAAGTCAAACCGCCGCCTTTGGTTTGTTGCTGAAGGCGCGTTTGACGTGTTGTCGAAGTGATGATACTGTAGTTCAAAAACATTCAAAGACACTTGCTTGTTTGAAATGAAGCATTGATATGTACATACATACATACATACGTACGTATGCACATACCTCACAACTAGCCAGCAGTGAGCAATGCAATTGAATGGTAGATGCGCTATAAATACATACATACATGCATACGAGACGATAAATTACCCTTTACCACATTCGTCGTCATTTCAGCAACAAGTCAGATGATTTTCAGCAACAAGTCAGATGATTTTCAGCAACAAGTCAAATGGCTTTCAGCAACAAGTCAGATGATTTTCAGCAACAAGTCAAACGACTTCTGCAACAAATGATGACTCTCATGTTTTCGGAGCCGTTCAACTGCCACGTTTGCTGGTTTCGTGCACGATCATTCAGAGTACAGATTTGCCGAAATCAATATCAGTATGAGCAGTTATAAGCATCGTTCACTTGTGGTGGCTGTATTTGCAAGACAACACGCAATGCGCTCGTGTTCAGTCATCCTCTAATTTCGTTTAGGTATCGATACTACTAAGCCAACGCCGCTGCTCAGTCATACAAAGCAGCGGTATTGAATGAGTATGAACAGCTGGCGATCAACCAATGCCATTCCCTGGTACGAGCATGATTTTTAATTTCGACCAAACTCAAATACATTGTTTGTTGGTCCAAATAATGAGACGCGTATTTTTTCTTTTCGCTCGGAAAAATTTTTCGGCCGAATTAAACGCGATTTTGTTTTTCAGGCAAAAATCGATTATTCCAATTGACAGTGAGAATGTTTTTTTAAAATGCCCATAACTTTGTCAATATTTAATAGATTCCAACAATGTTTTTACTTAATGTCAGTAATTCTTGACACTTGAAGATAGAATGATATAATTATTGATTTAACAATAAGCAAAAAGTGCAAATTTTTTTTTAAATTTAATTTCTCAAAAAGTGTATTTTTTTTTCTCTCAAACTTTTTTACCGGGAAAGAGACACATTGAACTACAATGAACCCAAATCTCTTATAGCGAAGATTTTTTTTTTGAGTTATGATATTTTGTAGAAAATATACATTTTTGTGGTACATACTTCAATATTCTTATATTGTTTAACTAAATGGAACATATGTATGTAATATATCAGCAAACAGTACAGCCGTGATCATTTTTTGTGTATAAAATAGATATTAGAACACACTTTCCACCATACAGTTTCGAAATACAAAATCACATTTTTCCGCTTTTTATTATCGAAACTGTATGGTGGAAAGTGTGTTCTAATATCTATTTGATACACAAAAAATCATCACGGCTGTACTTTTTGCTGATATATTACATACATATGTTCCATTTAGTTAAACAATATAAGAATGTTGTAGTATGTACCACAAAAACGGATATATTTTCTATAAAATATCATAACTCAGAAAAAAAAATCTTCACTATTAGAGATTTGGGTTGATTGTAGTTCAAAGTGTCTCTTTCCCGGTAAAAAAGTTTGAGAGAAAAAAAATACACTTTTTGAGAAATTAAATTAAAAAAAAATGTGAACTTTTTGCTTATTGTTAAATAAAAAGGTTTAAATAATGAAAATCAATAATTATATCATTCTATCTTCAAGTGACAAGAATTACTGACATTTGAGTAAAAACATTGTTGGAATCTATTAAATATTGACAAAGTTATGGGCATTTAAAAAAAATTCTCACTGTCAATTCGAATAATCGATTTTTGCCTGAAAAACAAAATCTCGTTTAATTCGGCCGAAAAATTTTTCCGAGCTAAAAGAAAAAATACGTGTCTCAATATTTGGACCAGCAATCAATGTATTTAAGTTTGGTCGAAATTAAAAATCATGCTCGTACCTGACCGGTTGTCTGGAAATGGAAAGCATCAGCTAGATATCGGAACCGACCTTTCGAGGTTTACTTACCGCATGCTTTTCAACAGAAACGTTATGGCGGAATGGGAAAGTGCTGCAATTCGGAGATGTGTGAGTAGAGGTACCCGCGAGGTGGAGTTCTTTCGCCATGGCTACTAGGAGTATAAATTACCGAATTTCCATCTTTCCTGGAAACCAAACGTAGTGGAAAAAGTCACGCAGGTCATTGGCAAGCGCTGGAGTCTCTCACCAAAAGTAGTTCATTTGCTTTATCAAACTATAACTAAGCTAATTTTATGATATTGAGTACTCGTCTAGTGGAACGCACTAGACAAGGACTTCTTCGTAAAGCAGTTGTAAGAAGTGCAGATAGCTGCTTTAATTGGGATCTGTGGGAAACTTCCAACCACTCTTAATCTGGTGCTTAATGCTGTGTTAAATGTTGAGCCCATCGCTTAAGTAGGCAGAGCTGCCGCTGCACTGTAGGTTAAGTGCGGTGGGATTTAAGATCCCCTCGAGCTATCAGCACTCCAGTATTCCAAGCAACTTCAAATTCCTACCGACTCGCACAGACCACTGCATACCGCTTGCCAGTCCAAAGACCTCTTTCCCCAACCCTCATTCCAGCGCGAGAGGACTGGAAGGGGTGTAGCATCTGGTATGGGGGTCAGGTTAACATTTTTAAGGACGGATCGGAGCTTAAAGGTAAGGTAGGCGGAGGGGTCTTCTGCGAAGAACTTTGTAAAAACCTTAAATTCAAGCTACTGAATCACGCTTTTCAAGCAGAAGTCGCCGCAAAACAGAAGGCTTGAGATTAGTTGCTCTCCAGTGTCACATACTATAAAGAATGTCACACAATATAAAGAGGTGAATATCTAGTCCGACAGCCAAGCAGGTATCAGGGCTTTTGGCTCCTTGTTGGTTCGTTCGATAACGGTGAGTTTTTCTTCCTTATCGACTGGCTCGGATAACTACGCTATTCAGCGCATTTGGTTTCCCGGTCTTAGCGAAATCGCTGGGAAATGCATGATCGATGAGCGGGTAAGACAGGAAACCCCTGAGGAATTGTTCCCGCTCAGAGAAAGTCCGGGTGGTCCCCAGACCTCTTGTGGTCTACTTCTGGACATATGGGCGTAAATTCAGCTCAGCGTGCGCTTATAAAAAGCCTTGATGGTGTTAGCTACTAGTGTCTGTCGTAATGTCATATAATTATTTATAATTATATTTATAATTAAATAAATTAATAGATAAATAAAGCAAGTTACACCTATCACTATTGATGGGAGTTCTAACTGGTCATTACGTGATTGGTAAGCATGCAGTAAGGCTGAACATCATTGATGACCCTTAGTGCACCAGCTGCATCTCAAAAGCTGCTGCCTGGTGCCTTGCCTTTGCGAACGTGTAAGGTTCCAGCACCTCGGGTTCCATTTCTTTTTTCCCGGCGAGCTTTTACGATGAACCTAAGGTGTGCGAATGGAAATCAGTCGCTTGAGGAGCCTCATAGTGAGCACGGAGCATTTTTGATTTAAGAAACCTTAGGTGTCATCGTCCTGTTCTTTCCCCCTGTATTTCTACCCTCTTCCTCTCGACTGGTCTGGGGCCTCCAAGATAATTCCGCCGCCATCTACATGGATGACTTCAGACTAAATCTAAGAGTAGGGATACACTCAAAGCAACTCGTCTTAGACCTCTGCTTTAGGCTACCAGACCACTGAAGTGTCTTCCAGGTAGAACTCGGGGATATAAAAGAGGAATCTTCTCTTTACCTGCCTTCAGTAACTAAATACTCCGACAGCCAAGAAGCTATCAAGTCACTGGACTGCTGCAAGACCTCGTCTAAAACTGTGATAGAATTTAGAAAAGTCCTTAACGTTTTAGTTTAGAATCTAATACTCAAGGTAATTGTGCAGCGAACGAGCTAGCGAGGACAGGAACCACCTTGTCTGACGTCAACTTCTCTCATGCGCCGAGCATCTACCTGTAAGACATGGCTCAAGGCATACTTCGTTGAGAAGGCAAACAAAAGATGGTCGAAAGAACCTACGTTTGTGACGACACGACAAATCTGGCCCAGTCTCGACAAGAAAAGATGCGATGCATTCACTCGGTTAGAATGCCCTCTACTACGGCTGGTGGCCGGTACTATTATGGGCCACTGCTTAATGGGAAGGATGCCAGCAGAATTCGTTTGACGGGCAATGACTTCTGCCGCAGTTGCCGCGACGTGGACGAAGTCAAGAGTCTGTCACTGCCCTGCCCTGATGTGGGCTATAATACGCTCATTTCATTTGTCTGTCTGGTCTACCTAAGTGATGCAGGCATTTACGAATTCTCGCGCTTTCTGAACTTAACCAACCGGTTCTACTTCTAGGTGAATGGACAGGTTGGAATTCGAGCTCTCAATTGGTATAACAACGGACGTACTGGGTCTAAGTGTGCCTCTCGCCTACGTTGGATGAAGACAGCTGCTTCAACCTAACCTAACCTACCTTCCTTCTTATCCTTCCAAATTTCCTGTGTCTTCCAAAACTATATCAATTAAGGATTAAAAGTACTCTCCCGATGATGTCTATGAAGAAAATCGCTTCATTTATGGATGACGCCTTTAAGATGATGCGTCGACCATTGAAATCTGAGTAAGGTCATCCACTGGAAAAAGGGCTATAATCTAATCCATCTTAAGCTGCTTACTAATACTTGCAAACTCATCTACAGTAGAATAAAGTTAATGTACAGCAACTGGAGAAATCTAAGTCATTGTAGCATGTGATCTACGAATTGTGAAAGAAAAAGTGCTTTGAAAATGCGTACAACCGCAAACAAAGAGAGAAAGGCATTCAAATGTCTCCTCACATACATACATACATACGCGGACAAATACGGCAAGTGCATAAGCGTATATGGATGTGTGCGTGCGGGGGCCGCCATCGCCACCACAACTTTGAATGACGGAATTAGAATAATAAAATCAATGCGTTTATTAGATGATCCAGTTATTCACGTGCCACAGCGATGGCGGCATTCATTTACGTACAATATGATATTCCTACAAGATCTGCATGTGCGCGTTCCTGTAGCTGTGCCTATGCATTCAGGCGCCTATCACCAGCGTCGCTGTTGCGTTCCACATCGCGCGGGCTGCTGCTGTTGATTTGGAATGTAAATTGACATTGGCAGATTGAACGTCAACGTCAAGCCAAGCATGCATGTATGAATAGTTGTCGCACAAGTGTGGCAAGTTGTGGCTGGCTAGAGTGGCAGCTCCACCCAAGCCATCGAGCCAGCCAACCAGCAGCGTACACTGAAGCAGCACACTGACAAACAAATGGCTAACAAGTGAAATAGGAAAGACTTTCTAAATGGAATGCAGCGATTGCATGCCACTTACTGTATGTGGCATGTGGCATATGGCATATGGCATGTTACAAGCCACAGCCATGTTCCGCGCATTAGTAAAAAATTAAACAAATACAATAATTTGAAGCGAAAATACGAAAAATCGAGTTCTAAAAGGCAAACCTTTCACAATATCACTAGCCGGCATCAAAAGAGCTATGGCGATGCAATGTGCAATGTGGAAGGAGTGGGAGACATGCCGCATGCCACATGCCAAAAACACACTGTGCGCTTCGTCGTGTAATAAAAATAAATTTGACAAAAGCGAGTGATCAATTTGAATGATTTGTTGCGGCCAAATGCTACTGAATATGCGGTTGGTCTAGCGGCTGGAGAATGCAGGCCACTAGCGGGGCGGGCAGTAGAAGCTGCGCGCCTGCATAAATTAGCGCCTGATAGGCACACTTCGCAGTCAGTCCATTTGCCATTAACGCCCACACTGCTGGCCCTGCGGCAGGCGACGAGCGGCAATAGATCGCCAGCCGCAACTGTCAGAAGGCGTCAGGCAGCGAGTGTGTCCACAGCGACCATTTCACTTTAATTAATACTTGGCTGCCAGTCAACAGCAATAGCAACAACCAGAGCAGCTTTATTTAGAGCAAAAAGCATTTCGAGTTGCCACTTACAGCCGTCATCCATTCGCTGCAGCTCTGCCGCTTGCTGCTTACCATCGTCACCACTAGTACGTTCAATAATTGTCACCAGCGCCATCGTCATCACCATCATCATTACCATCAGCCGGCAGGCAGCAGCCAGCAACCGCCAACCGCCAACCATCAACCAGCGCCATTAGCATCCGCATCGGCATCAATAACAACAACAACTGGTCGCATATGCAACATGTTAGCAAGCAGTGTCGCCACAAAGTCCATTTGTCCATTTGTGTGTCCCATTTTTGTGTGTGCAGCAGCAATGCGCCACATCGTCACTCAGCCGCCACTCAAGCGCCAAAGCGGGCATATCTCAGTGTCACCATTGGCTGGCAGACTGTCTGTCAGTCAGCGCTGCAGTCGTTGGGGCAGCTAGTCGCATTGACTTTTTGTGAATGTATTATTGGCGATTTTTAGCTTCTTTTCAATATTTTTTTTTTTTGACTTTTTTCCAGGTGGCTGTCGTTTTGCAGCTTCTGTTGCAGCTCCTGTTGTGGGCGCATTTTCACATTTTAACTGCTGTTGGCGCTGTAATTGCTGTTGACAACTGGTGTCGACACGTTTCCATGCACGCTTTACCATTATTTCTCTAATGCGTAGTCTCAGTGCTCGGTCAGTTCGTCAAGCGGTCATTGCGTTTAGTTGATCGGCTAGTTGTCTGATCTGCGCTGGTATTTTGGTTATTCGGAGCATTTTGTCTGATTGTTTTAACACACATTTTTGCTTATCGTGCACACGAATTAGCAGGTATTTTGTGCGGTTAAGTGTGAATTAAAATCAAATTTGGTTTATCATGATTCGTTTGAAATGTGCTGTACGTTGGGGTGCAGGTTTATTCATGTCCATAGTATGCAGTTTATTGAAAAATAAATAAGCAAGGAAGGGAACCAAGCTGTCCGTTGCCGTTGCCGGTAAATTGCTATCTTCTTACAAATCATGGCTTAAAATTGTCTTATATGAGAACCCGACCCCTCTGACCCAGCTTCTGGCCCTTCTTGGCTTGCCGCCAAATGGCTTCTATTGCAGCTGGCATGATGAGGAAGCAATTGAAAGCATAGAGCACTATCTTTGTAGTTGAAGTTGCTCATTTCACCATTTTTCTAGTAACTAGAACTAGTTGTAGCAATCGATTAGGCATTCTCGCAATAAAACCAATTGGTTTTATGTGTAACAGAGCTAACGAGAAAGAAAGGAGCACTTCAAACGGTAACACAATGGACCAACTGGGCGTTTCTCATTACATTAGTTATTTGAACCTTAGCTTTTCACCCATTCCCGGATTCTGGGGCAACAGTAAATTGAGCATCCTTGGCGATAATAAACTTCCTTCGTATACGACCTTGCAGGAAATGATTGGACAATCTACGTTCGCAGAAGCGTTACACTACTTCCTAAGGAACGTTTGGGAATCTATATATTACTACGCTAACGTAAATTTTGTCACCGTTCGTTTGGCGATTGTACTGATTGTTTCAGTAGTGAAAGTGAAGACAAAATTGAAGATAAAGACGAAAATTAAAACCATTAGAAATACATTAGAAATAGGGCAACTGAAGGGGTATGAAAATCTACTATCTAATTTTGTTATCGAAAGTTATCAAGTTACCGAAAGCTATCGAATCATCGAAGTTTATAGTTATCGAAGTTTATCGAGTTAACCATGTTTATTGAGTTATCGCAACGTATCAAATTATTCATATTGATATATGTGACCTGGTCTACGAAAAGGGAGCTTACATGCGAAAACTAGTTTTCTGTGAAAAAGCTGTTAAAAGTAAGTAACTCGTTTCGTTTACTCGTTTTTACTCTTCTTTCTCTACATTCTTAGTACACTTCTAAGCAAGTTAGGATTTTCTGCTTTTCACCACGTGAAAAAGCATCTCATCTTTCATCCGAATCAACCAAAAAGTGAAAATTGATTTTTTGTCACCTAAGCCCCCTTTCCGTAGACCAGGTCACATATGTTTATTCAGTTGTCGAAATATATGCACAGAAAATTAGCTGTCGAAATTTGCGGATAGTTATTGACCTATAAAAATGTATGGAATAATCGAAATTCGTCAATTTAATGTAATTTATGGAGTTATCGATACTTATTAATTTATCATTGTTTATAGAGTTAACGCTATTTATCGTTTATGGTAATGGAACGAGTTCTTTGAACTTATCGAGTTATCGATATTTATTGATGTATTAAAATTTATTGATTTATCGAATCGAGGATTTTGGAATCTTTAAAATACATCGAGTTATCGAAATTTCAAGGTTATATAAGTTTATCGAAATATCACTGCTTATCGGAACTTATCGTATTACCAGATTATAACGAGTTATCGAAATTTACATTTAACCAAAGTTTATCGAGCTATCGATTTATATCGAGATGTATACAATTTGAGTTATAACAAGTAAGAAAGTCTAAGTTCGGGCGGAGCCGAACATTAAATACCCGGCGCAAGTATTAAATATGTTTTTTCACCTTTCCGAAACCTTCCGCTAGATGGTAAGCCGGGGTGTATCAATTTTGAGTAAATTAGCGTCCTTCAATTTCGAAATATTGAAGTTTCAAGCATTTCTGAAATTTACCGTTATATGAGAAGCGGCCGTTATTTTAGTCCGATTTCAATAATTTTCAACGTTTTGCTTATATGTGGCAAGCAGAATAACCACACCGAGTTTGGTACAAATTGGTAGAACGGTTACCGATATACATATATGTGATCATAAGTGGGCGGTGCCATGCCCATTTTCCAAAATTTTACCATAGACGTATTTCTTGGTAAAGAATTGTTGCAAGTATCAATTTTGAATAAATTAGCTTCAATATTTACTGATTTATCGAAGATTTTGTATTTCTCTAAATTACCGTTATATGGGATGTGGGCGTGGTTATTGTCCGATTTTAAAAAGTTTCGGCCATTTGGTATGCTGTACCAGGGCCAACAACTGTGCCAAGTTTGGAAGAAATTGGTGCAGCGGTTACGAAGATATACACATGTAACCATAAGTGGGCGTGGCTACGCCCATTTTCCAAAAATTTATAATATTCTTATTTTTCGTCGAAAAATTATTGTAAATATCAATTTTGAGCGAATAATCTCCAGTAGTTACTAAAATATCGTAGTTTTCGTATTTCTGAAAATTACCGTTATATGGGAAGTAGGCGTGGTTATTGAGCGATTTTAAAAATTTTCGGCCATTTAGTATGTTGTGCGAAGGCCAACAACTGTGCCAAGTTTGGAAGAAATTGGTGCAGCGGTTACCAAGATATACGCATATAACCATAAGTGGGCGTGGCTACGCCCATTTTCCAAAAATTTGTAATATTCTTATTTTTCGTCTAAAACTTATTATAAATATCAATTTTGAGTGAATTATCTTTAGTAGTTACTAAAATATCGCAGTTTTCGTATTTCTGGAAATTACCGTTATATGGGAAGTGGGCGTGGTTAAAGTCCGATTTCGCCCATTTTCAATACCAACCTACCTTGGATTAAGGGAAACCTACATACCAAATTTCGTTAAGATATCTCAATTTTTGCTCGAGTTATCGTGTACACGGACAGACGGACAGACGGACAGACGGACAGACGGACGGACAGACAGACATGGCTTAATCGATTTCTTTTTTCATCCTGATCATTTATGTATACATTTGTCTATATCTATCTCGATTCGTTTTGGCTGTTACAAACAACCGTTATGTGAACAAAATTAATATACCCTTGTGCACAAGTGCGCTCGGGTATAAAAATTTTGCAATCCCTCGAAAAGCACCGAAGTGTATCGAATATTATCGATATTAGTCGAGTTATCGCCATTTGTTGAGTTATCGAATTTTAGTAGTTTTTAAATTCATTGAATTATCGATATGTATCAAATTATCGAAATTTATCGACAAACAGTTATGTATCTGGTCTATTCCAAGTCCTGCCAAAGACCGCAAGAGGCCTTCAAATATGTAAAAAATTGTAGTCACGTTTTAGTTGAAAAGAAGAAGATTTTCCGGCAAGTAGTTTGTACCTTAAGCTGTCAAAAAAAGCTATAGCTCCATCTATAAAAGCGCTTAAGAAAATTCGAAGAAATGTTCATGTGTCAAATTTTTTTGTGAAAAGGAGTACAAGGTAAACCATGTCTGCAACAGAAATATATGCCGGTACCATTATTTCGTGAGGAAAGAGGGAGACAGTAGACTGTGAAATATCAGATGTCAAAATTTTGAAACAAACACACGAGATAATGGCCCATAATTTATATAAGGTGGTGTTATTAGATCAGCTGATTTTGTTAATTCACCATGTAATGGCCTTTTGTTTTAAAAGCTGGATACTTATCTTAATAAGATAAACGACGTGCTAAGTTAGAAAACCTCTCCAAGGGTCTTCGAAAACTAGAAAAGTGGTTTCAAATCGAAAATTGAGAGATTGAGCTCTTGAAATTTTACAAATCCGCTTTTCATCCTTAACAAATGTAATTGTTAAAATATTAAATATAAAATTTCTCGTCACCAAAAAAAAAAAACAAAAAAACAATTTCTCTATTTTATTGTTCCTTCGCAGCCATGAACCTATCAGCAATGAATTTGTGTGCATTTGAGTGACACAATGATGCCGAGGTCAAGAGAGCACACAACAAAAAACAACGATACAAAAAAAACAAACAATCCAAAAGTGACCAAAAAAAGCAAATAAGTCAATGAATGCAAGTTGGAATTGAACTTAAAACAGTGCTCGGATCACACACGTGACTATGCCATAAAAAGGGTTTTGCGAAGCGGGCAACTCAACTTTCGTGTGCTTCAAATGCGCATTTCTTTTGTTGGGCTGATGCTCGCATTGCTTGCGTTTACCGGTCAAGATCACGTGCATATACCGAACGCTCTACTACGAGTATGCGAGTATGCTCCAGTGATGGCAGCGTGAGCGTGAGAGCGCATTGCCATTCGCAGTCAAATCATGCGCTACCAAAAATGGAATGTGTTTGGATAAGGCCATTTCATTGCAGTTGTCGCTTATTGGATTTTTGTTTTTTCTGCTCATAGCCTGTGGCAAGAAATAGTCGTTGGTAAAATGAGATAGTTAAATTTTTAAGTATTTTGTATAAAAAATATATATACTTTTATATGTAGTTGCATACATTAATTGCCGGCATATGGGAAATTAATTTTGCGAGCATTCCTCTGACCTTTTGAAACGGCATTTCTACGTACCTAATGTGCCACAACGCCCACTTTTTTATTTCACTATTTCGCTTATAGCAAACAACTTCTAGCAAACAACTTTCAGCTTTCTTTCAATTGCTGGGTTAGTAAACATGCAACGCCCATATTTCTATGATTTTGCAGCCAACTCCAGTCAGGTGCTGTTTCATTAATTTGTAGGAGCATTTACGATTGCAGCACATACGATTTGAAATGCCTTAAATGCATAGGTAACATACTCGTGTTCAGAGAAATGGCATATATGTACTAATTTGTAGCTAAGCAATTTGTCGTTAGCCATTACATAGCAAAACTCAGACTCAATTAATTGCTGCTTGTAAGCAATTGGTTTGTTTTCTAGGCTGTTTAGATAATTACATACCAGAAATGTATTTTTTATTATCGAAATGTGATTGGCGCTTTTGTATCGGCTGAAGACGTAATTATTATTTTATGAGACACTACTTTTGATAACCCATGCTTAAAATCCAATAACTTGAAGGGTGCTGTTCCTGTGGTGTAAATTTATGAATCTGACACCAACCTTTGAAATGCAAGGGACTGATAATCCACTGCGCCCAACTTTATCACCTTGCAGTCTTGACCCCGGCCAGCGGAATACTTCACTACGGTCCTCAGCTTATCGTTGGCTACTCTCATCATTCACGGCACATGGAACTCTGGCAGCAGACTAGTCCCACTGCTAAACCCGGGGAAATCAAACCAGAATAAGTCTTATCGGTCGATAACTCTCCTTTCCCCAGGAATATATCCACTTTCGGTCTTAATACCTCTGCACTTCACGTTATATTTGACATCCGGCCCTAAGATAACTGTCCTGGTAGCCGCGCCTATGCAAGATCTGGTCACTCACTTTTGACATCGTTTGTCCTTGCACGCTGTTAATGGACATTGTGGCATCTTCTACCCCACAGGGACTAAAATGATGTACGGAAAATTATTCGAATAGTAGTACTTTATCGATTTGAAATCTCAAGTCCTAGAAGTATTAAACAAGTGCCAATTCCCGCGCTCTTTTTGCCACTTCGCGCAAAAAAATACATAACTTTTGTCGGAAACTTTTCTTTTTCTGGAGTGGAATTCGGGTTAATATTGCTTACGCAGTCACAATTCGCAAAGACTAGTCCCTCAGCAAAGCATCCAATTTATGAAGATCTTCGAGTGAATCCGTGGCGAATTCCTGCTGGAGGAACTCAGGAACGAGAATCAAACGCAGCTGCAATAGAATGGAATGCCAATGCAAAATATGCCTTCATACCTAACCTAACCTAACATATGTCTTCTGACGTCCAAAATACCATAGTCACAGAAGAAGGGTCCGCTAGTCAAACATTTTTTATAGTCTTTACAAAGAAATTATCGCATCTAATTAAAAAAAAAAGTTTAATATATTGGGTAAAAATTACAAAAAAAGTCAAATTTAAAAAGTAAAAATCGCATTGATTTTTGAAATTTTTTTTTTGTTGAAGGTGTTTTGCATTTTTTCCATATAAAGTATTTTCAAAAAAAAAGTTTTGTATGGAAGAGACTGCGTGAAAAAATTTGCCAAAAATCAAAATTGATTGGGCTACAAATCTGCATATTGCTGAATTTTCGCGGGTTATGCACAAAGTTTAGGAATTATATTTTTATGTTTTTTGTTGTAGAATGAACCAAATTTATATACAAAATTGGCGGAAAAATATTAGAATAAAAATTGTTGCATATATTGTGAAAAATTTGCTGTGCCAATACTTTGTTCCAAACACATGTTTAATGAGTTTACGTGGCTATTTTAGCAGTTAAACGAACTCCCTTAATACACGTTCGTAGAAATAGGTACTGGGATTTCTTATATAAGGCTAGAATGATGGATTTGGAAAGTGTCTCTATGCTGGTCTAACAGAGCTATAGAGCGAGCAAACTCCCGCTAAATTTCAGTGAAATAGAGCAACATTAAAAGAAGACTTTTTGTTGCTGCATAGCACAGAGGCATTCAAAAACGGCCAAAAGTCAACTTAAGATTTTTTATTTTTTATGCTAATAGCCAAAATATACAGTATTTAAGGTAACTGTTAGTAAAATATTATAGCAATTGCCGCAATATTGTGGTCACAATTTCATTTTGATTAAAATAGTTGTATGTTAAATTGGCATGTCCGGTGTACAGAAAAGTTTTATTTTTTTTTGCAGAAAATAATAAATATTTTCCTTTTGTCTTTTGTTTCTTGTTAAAAAGATGCAGTAATATAGAAAACCATAAATCAAAATAGCCTTTGCTTAAAATAATTCGACATCTTTATTGAGCCAGGTGTTAATTTTTATGAATTGTGCTCGTTGTCGTTTAGCAGTACCCCTGTGTACCATCTCACATCACAAAAACAAAACATGAAATCTATTCTGCATTAAATGCACTTTAAGATAAATTTGCTCAATTTTGCGCATTTTGAAATTTTTTTATTTTATTCATCTTCTTCACTGGCACTGTTACCCTGTGAGCAATTTTGGTTCGATCCTTAATATGTGTTTATCACTACCTATAGATAATTAATTCTAAGTTTTTAGTTTTCTGAGTTGCTGAGCTAAGTTCCGAGATGATGAACATAACTGACGATTCATCCACACTTTAATTTTATTTTTTCTTTAAAAACTGAAATTTTAAATTGTTTTTTTCTTTTTCTGAGAGAAGCATTTAACCACCTTATTTAATGAAATTAAAAAAGAATTTAAAAATAAAGAAAAACAACAAGAGATTACATACAACAAAAATACAAAACTAAGCCTAAATTCTTAATTGGTAAAAAAATAAAAAAATATAAAACAAGGAAATGTAAAATACAAAAAGAAATAAAAGAGGCCTGAATTGGTAATGGTGAAGACTAAGTTTGTAATGCAAAATATAAAAAGATAAAACAGTGAAGTCTATTTTCGTAATTGGTAGGAAAACTATAAATATAAAAACAAAAAAAAAAATTTAAAAAATAAAATCTACATTCGCAGTGTAGCCTCTTCCTGGTGGGCTTCGGAAACTTCATTTTATGTAGGCTGCCTAGGCCGTTGCGAGTTTTTAAATCTAACTTCAAATTCGTGATCAGTGAGCCCAGAATTCATAGAGTAGCTAGTTTCCATCCAATCCGATTACTTTACACAATATTGTCCGCCATATTGGATTCGCAATTTCGAATTTTTAAAATCTAACTTCATACCACAAAAAACCCCTGTAGCAAGTTTTAAGCCATTCCGATAAGATTTCGAATATTGGCCACTTCTTATCGTTTGCTGAACCATACTGCATAATACTGATTAGATAACGAATAGCTCCAAAAAATAGATTTTTGGACGGACAAAATTGAAAATAAAATATATTACGATTGCTAAGTATAGAACGATACATAGGTCATACTAGATTTCGTTGAGTTAAGGTGCATATCTGACGAGATACAAGTCATCGATGACCTTCCGCAGATACAGTCATTACCTACATATAAACTAGGCTTAGCCTTTTTTGAACTCAACTTTTCACCGTTTCAAACAAAACGCATAAATACTTGTACATTTGTCAGTTGCTTTCAAAACGTTGCAGTTGCCCTTTGACGACCCAACTCTGTGCGCCATTCGCAGTGGCAAAGCAAATTTGTTGGGATTTTAGGCAGTGGGTGGTCCTCAACATCTTTGTTTATGCAGCTACTTGGCAGGCTATGTCAAAGAGGTTGTATACTGTAAAGCAAACACAGTTCAACATTAAGATTACTTTATTGTTGTATTTGTTTGCTGACTTAAAGTTTCCGCGCGCGTTATTCAACTTTCACAACAACAAAAATAAACCACTACCACATCTAAATACAGTTACAATTTTTGTTAAATTAAGTAGTGACCAGTTGTACGCTGCATGCAACAGCCGTGTCATTACGGTTACCGATGCAAGTGGCGCATTGAGGTAGACAAGAAAAAAGCATTTGAAATTTAAGAAAATCCACCACCCACCGCTAAGTGGGCTGGGAGCTGATGGTTGGTTGGTTGGTTTGTTGGTTGGCTGGTTGGTAGGCCACACTGTCGCCTTTGCTTTGGTGCAACGTGGAGTGCCACTGCCACCAGGATGACGCAATGGGGTGCCGCAGCCACAATAAATAATCGCTGAAAACTAAATCATGGCAAAGACTCTATGAAACGAAACAAAAAATAAAAAATAAATAAAAAAATCTGAGGCAGCTAAATATAGAGCAACTGGACGTGCACACACACACACATACATGCAGTTAGATTTCTGTGCGTTCTAATGCACACAACGAAACTTGTTACTACCGCCAGTATGGCAAATAAGCGCCAGGATCAAGTGGCGCACCGGCGCGCTTTGGGTGAGGTCGCCTTTGGCAGCTGCTGTAACCATACACCCCTCCAGCTGCTACTCCCCCTTTTTTCACGCTGTGGCATAATTTTCCACTTCCATGCAACTGGCATTTGTCTCTAGGCAGCAACAACAATGCAGCTGAGCATCGGCGGCACACGTGCGCATTGTCAACACACACACGCAGCAACGTGTTGCTTGAAGGCTGGCTGATTATTTCTGGTTCAGCAAAGTGCGAAATCAATACTCGAAGTCAAAAGCCAAGAAACAAAAAAAAAGAAATAACATTCGCTTCGGCAGTGAGTCATACTCCCGTCATATTCGTGCTCGGTTCCGGCAAGTCTGATTGAATTTAGTACCAGAGAACTTATATAGATAGAGAAGGTGCAAACTGAAAGTGGAAACTATTCGCGGACGAAAATTAACAGCGTTAGAAAAGTTCAAGTCGGAATGTAGAAATTCTGTTGAATTTAATGTTGATAACATAATACAATGTTGAGCAACATGAAATGTGATGTTCTTTGCGAGCAAATAAACGAAAATATGGTAAATCTTCACATAATTTTCATTAATTTGTAACTTTTTTTAAATTTTTTATCTTGTTCTCCTTTTATGAAGATGCAAATACAATTTAAAATAATGATAGTTTGGCATAAAGTTTACACACATATGTACATGCATACATAGACTGGCAATCAAAAGTGAGTGCATGGTGTTTTTTGCTTAATATTTGCAATGATTTTCAATTAAATTTTTTTTATTATCTTTTTATAAAAATGTGGTTCATGCTTTAATTAAAACTACATAAGTCAAAGTTTCAAACTTTACATAGAACATAGAAAAATTCAACGAATTCTCGTCTAAATTTTGACCTGTTTAATCTGAATTTTTAGAAAAATTTGGAGTACGCAGATAGATAGGTTTTTTAATTCTAGTGGAACAAGATCAAGTTTTAAGCGGCTAAAAAATCGGGTTGATTTTTAATGATTTTTTATTGCTGACGGCTTTTTGCACTTTTTACCAAATAAAAGGGAATTTCTTGTAGAGTAAAATGCGCACGACCGTGTGCAAACAAATAAAAAAAAATTAGCGCTATTTTTCACAAATTGCACTTGTTATATGCATGAAACCGCAAAACCAGTCGAAAATAACAAAAAAGTTTAACTTAAAAACATTGCAAATATTAAACAAAAAACAGGATGCACTCACTTTTGATTGGCAGTGTACATACATGTTTGTGTTTAAAATTAACTACTTATGAAATAATTTTTGTGGCACGAACATATACATACTTGCGCTTTCTAAAAATGGGAATAAAAATTGGATGCGCATAAAATTTTAATTCCAATAACTAATATTTTAGTGAAAACATTTACAATAAAGCTTTCAGTAACTTTTGGCAAATTTGAGCGATTATGTGAAATTATGCATGCGTTTGTACCTGCATATCCATTTACATATATTATTTTAAACAAAGCTAATAGTAAAATTTAAAATGGAATATGGATATGACAATTAAAAAAAAAACAAATAAATTTATTACTTGGTCCGTCCGGGATTTGAACCAAGACAAACGGCGAGACGCCAAAAAGTTGCATCGCCTCTAGCGTACACGCCACGGCACATTACTGAAACGGCAATCTCTAACATATATGAAATTTTTCATTCGTCCAAGAAGACAAACGCATAAATATGTGTGCATTTATAAATATAAATATGTGCATAAATATGTACGATTGTTCTGCTTTCGTCTTCCCCTCGCCGTCATCCAACCACAGACAAAGTATTAAATTTCTGCGAATTGCCACGACGCCACCAAAATTAACCCTTGGTTGACGAAATATTTAGGTTTTCGCATAAGTTTACATTTAATAAAGCCATACTCGTACATTTTATATGGAGAAGAATATTAATTAATTTAAAATTCTGCATGTAACCATGTTCTCGACGATACATGTAACTTTCATCAAGATTAACCATAAAAATTGTGCTTCATTTACAGTTGGAACCAGCTGAAACCAAAAAAACTATGTCCGCTAAAATGGGTTAAAAACCAACAGGAATTGACATTTTTTACACGCATCCAGTATACATTCATATACACATGTACAGTGGAGTAGCACTAGCTTGAACATTGCATTGCTTGTACTTTGATGTGTTTGAATCTTTTATGGTACTGAAGATTTGCTTACGGATGAAAAATATTAAAAATCGTCCGTGCATATATGTAAATATACTTTTATAAACGCTTTGAAGTATAGAAATTTTTAATATTAAAAAATAAATAAAATAATTTTTTTGTATATATGTAAATGGTGTTCAAGGCACATTGACCCACCTGTACAAAAATCGTGGCGCGTCATGGACAAAAATTTTACAATTTCGGACCGAAAAATGTGAAAACGAGATAAGTTGCCACGTTACATCTGTGAACTTCCGATAAAACCACATATGTTTGTGATTTTAGAAGTTTTGATTTTATTAAAAAAAAATTAATGTATTTTCCTGCAGAAAACGTACACTTTCATTTAATGTTTATTAAAATGACACTTTAAAATACTAGTTAATGATTGAAATATTGGTATGGAACAGAGAAATAGTGTTTTGTCAAAAATTACCAAAAATTACCAAAATTCGAGATAACTTATTTTACTGGATATAGAGAAATAATTGCCACTTTTCACTTGGCTGGCCGAGATTTCTTCAATTTTACATTTTAGAATTTTTGTGTCGGATTGACAAAGTTGCGCTTGATGGTGATGAATTTGCGGGGAGATGTGCTGCGGTTGTTTTTATGAATGAATTTACTTGGCCTTGAGAAATATGCGCATGCGTTTATGAATGAAATAGTTATTGTTGTATTTGAATATGCGCGTAATTATGTATGTGTGTATGTATGCTGCCGTGAGTTGTACATAAGTACATTTGTATATATGTGCGTGGTACTTAGACAGCAATATGCACGTATGTATGGATGTACTTATATATGCATGCAAAAACGTTGTCAATTAATGGAGCATGTAGTACATATAGATACATATACATATGTATGCGTGGGAAATGCATTTTCATTTGACTCCAAAACTATTGGGGCATATTAGTAGACGAAATGAAGTCGACTCTTAAGTTAAAGTTTGTCAGCCCCAAATAAGAAGAAAGTTAGTATGTACTTACATATATGTAATATTATGTGCTGGTGCAAGAACGTTATCAATAAATGATTTTGGAGTATGTGTATGGGGTACATATTTACATATGTAAGTACATACATACATACATTCAGCTGCCATCAACAAATTATGTTTATTTATTTTTAATGATTTTCATTTAAAATATAATTCAATCTGGAACAGAAACCACAATAATAAAAGTTTAAAAGCTTGCACAAATTGCAAAAAAATGAATCAACCTTCAAGAAATGGTCATCCAAATTTTTTATTTTAATATTGAATATATTTTCGGGTATGCAGTATTGTAGTCCATTCAATTATATTATAAGAAAGTGCAAGTTTCAAGTTGTTAAAAATTACCGTTGATTTTTTAGATTTTTTTTGTTGGGGTACTGCTGTTTTTCCCATACAAAAAAAAAATTTTGTTCATGTGTTATATGGAAGAAAATGCGAACAACCCTCCACAAAAAAATTCTAAAAAATGAACGGCAATTTTTAACGACTAGAAGCTTGACTTTCATATACTATAATTGAATGGACTACAATACTGCATACCCGAAAATTTTCTAAATATTCTAATTTTGAAATTTTTATAACAATTTTTTGAAGTTTGATTTATTATTTTGCAATTTGTGCAAGCTTTTAAACTTTTATTATTGTGGTTTCTGTTATAGATTGAATTATGTTTTAAAGGAAATTATTAAAAATAAATAAATAAACATAATTTGCAAAAAATATCATTCTGAATTTCGTTGCTAATTAGTTGATCGCATCTGTATGTACTACAAGTATCCATATGCGCATGCCTGGGAAATGGATTTATTATTTACAAATAATATCTACGAGTATTGCAGTAAAAGTCAAAAACAACTTTGAAGTTAACAAACACATTGCTTTATACATTTTTTTGTTAATGCGTCCATCTTTAAAGTGAGTATGTGAAAAAACCAATTTTATCATTTTTTTAACTAACATGCATTTTTACTATTTACATAATATAATACTCGTACAAGAAGCGAACTTGAACAGATGCTTTTTAAGTTTTTAGCAACATTAACTACTGAATAAATTATATTTAACAAATGGTGATGCAGAAATGCAAATCAGCAATTCTAACTAATATAAAAGTACATTTAATATAATTTAACTATATTAATTTATTTAATTTTATAAAAAAAAATATACATGAATACGTTTCTGCATTCACATGCAACCTAGCAACACATAGCCAGACACTTGCATCAAATATAACATTATCATAACAGAAATTTACATTTATCTCTGTTAACTCTTCTTGAAATGTTAATCGCGCTGTGGTGATATTCCATGGATTTATTTTTCAGCCAAACAATTTTACGTTCCAAAAATTTGCTCCTTCTCTATCTATCTAAGTTCTCTGTTAGTACCACCAAACATACACGCCGCATGCTTGTTACTGTGCAACATTATTACTTTCTGGCATCCGAAATGAATGTTGTCAACATCTTATTTGAGAAATTGTGACATGATTGATTTTTCATGTCAAGACACATTGTCGTAGACAAAGTCATCGCATTGAGACTTTCTAAAATATTTCACTTAAAATAATCGCCACATTCCTCAGCAAGCAGCATACGCACAAACTTTGCTCTGCTGTGTGTGTTCTATGTAAAAGCGCGCTTGGGTGCTGCATAACTAAAAAAATATGTACATACATATCTATACAATAAGTACGTGCGTAAGTAAGTTCATTTTCCATCAGCATGATCCATCAGTGTCCATTCTCATCGCTTGACTGCCCATGTCCAGTTTAGCTCAGTATTGTTGTTTTTGTTGGCAGCCGCCTGCAGTTGTCCATCAGCCTGTGTCCAGGCTTGTGCGTCCGCTAGTTGTTTCCACAGTGTCTCGTTCGTCTCTTTGGTAGCTGCTAGCTTCTATGGGCTTCGGGTTTAATTTTTTAATTTTCTCTAAAATTACGTGCAACATGCCTCAGACAACCCCTTAAGATACCTGCGGCTATTCAAAACTACTTGCTATAATTTCTTCAGCGATATAAAAACTGCCTGACTATCAGAAAAGATGGCTGAAAAATAGATAATAAGGCCGAGCTTGTTATTTCACTCACTACAAGTAAATTCCTTCTTGCTGATAAGAACTTGTAAAGTAAAACTTCTTAGTTTAGTTTGAGACGACTAAAGAGCAAAATCGTCCTCACACATAGGCCAAGAATAATGGCGCTGTGTTTTTGTGTATATAAATAGAAATGTTTGGGTTTAAGAAAGATAGGTTTTCTGCTATCCATTATAACTATACCAATTTTTTAAAAATCGGTTTGTATTTTTTGTGTTTAAAATATTTTTTTTTTGAAGAAGAAGAAAAGATATTTTTTGGTTTTAAGTGTTTTTTCTCCAATTTTTTATATACGAAGTATACAAATATGTATACCAAAAGAAAGGGTGTTTAATCGCATTTACAACGATACTAAAGGCGATTATAAATGGGTTAGTGATTTTTTTGTTAAATTTTTTTTTTATAAAAAAGCTTTTTTTTCTTTTAGGTCTTTTTTCTCAAATTGTTATATACGAAGTATACCAGTATGTATATCAGAAAATATAAGGTGTGATTGCGTTTACAACGATAACAAAATCTGTTAGTAATTTTTTTGTTTAAAATATTTTTTTCTCCCGCAAAATCTTTCTCTCGAAAGCTCCAACGCCTCATCGAACCCTACCAAGGTGGTTAATGTGTCCAATCCACATTGCCTTTTGGTACCGACGTGCTTGCATTTCTTCTGGATGCTTGCATTTCGGCCAAGTGCTTGCATTTCAGGGCACTTATCATCGCATTGAGTTGATACATTGTGCTTGTCGGGAACACGTGGGGTAGGGTTGTTTCAAACAACAGGTATCCACGTTAAACCCTCACGTAACCGACCATATTTTGCATAAGAGCTCCACGCGGCCATGCTAGAATAGCTCGGCTGGCAGACCGTCGAAAAGCCGGGAAAAAATATCCGTATTCTTCTGCGTAAATGGGATTTTAATCTACCTACTTATCTGTTCGGACCTTTTTTTTTCTGTATTCATTTGTTGTAGACAGAGCTGTGTAATGATTGAATCAATTGAGTGTGCATTCTCATTTTTTTCGTTTCAAAAATGTGATTGTTTGATTTAAAAAATTTAACAACCACTCTTGAGATTGGTTACAAATTGTAAACACAAAATATGTAGTGTGTTATGGAATGGTTGACACCCATTCACATAGAGAATGTGAATGCAAAAAAAAAACTCAATCATGTATGATTGGACGTTTATGGGAATGCAATCTGTCATTATCATTCAGTACTAATACTATTTGTTGTATCAGGGTTGAAATTTTTGTACTCAAAATGTGAAACCAGAAGATTGCCATCTCCCTTAAAATAAGTAAACAAATAAATATTTGGTGCTAAAATATTTTTCTAAGTGTTTGGCCGAATTTCTGCTCAAACTTGAGGCATGAGTTCTGATTTTCTAAGAAGAGTTTTCAAAGCAGAAATATACTCGAAGGTTTGCCATTGCGTGCCGAAGGACGACTGCTATTTTGGGCTATGATCTGACCAGGTATTTAACCATGGTCCTATGGAGTGGAAGTACGCACATGTAATCACTCTGCTACGGCGACCGCCGTAAGTACATGCTATACATATCGTGGTTTAAAGTACAAAACCGCGTATCAAGAAAATGCAAAACCGCGTAATTGCATAAATTATTTTCTATAGAGTAAAGTCACCCATATTTCAAAATGGTTGTCTTCTTTATAAAGCAAACGTATTCTGGCTAGTATATTTCAGGACGAATGGATAAGAATTGAGCCAAGAGTTTTTGTGAGCAAATCCAATTTTTGGCAGCCAATGTCAGTCACACGGTTTTGCAGAATGACGATACGCGGTTTTGTACTTTAAACGACGATATATATGTACACATATTAGATTATTTATTCTCAAAATGCATGAAAACTATAGTATGCTTGCAAACAATTAATAACATTTTGTGATAAACAGTTTTACAAATGTATTTGCACTTCAAATTTGTATTTTAGTAAAGTATTAATTAAATAAATTATTATTGTAAATTATTATTTTAATAAATAGATATAAGGATATTTATACTTGGCAACTCTTGGACTTTTCTTCATTTGTAACAAATGACAGACGTAAACAAAATAAAAAAATAATTGTATTTTTTCAAATTTAAAGCAAACGGGC
>NW_023458560.1:53851747-53853059 GCF_013731165.1 Rhagoletis pomonella
TTTTCTTGTCGAGTTCGTCTTGCTCTCTCATTCTGGTATTTATTGACGTCACGGCCAGTTACTCTCAGCTCGATTGGCGCAATCTTGTATTCTATCATTCTTGGCGTTTTGGCATTTCTCTCTCGCAATTGCACCAAGATGACGTCACGCAAAAATTACGCTCAAAAATCCTCTCTCATTGGCGCAATCTTGTATTCTATCATTCTTGCTGCAAAACTGTATTGAGAATTGTTTGCGCAAATTTTACAAAAATGAACAAATGAACGAACGACCGACCGTACGAACGAAGGAACAAAGTAGAAAGCGTAGTGCTAGTGAATAATTGAATTTGATTGAAATCGGTTATCTTCAATGGAAGCGTGAAAAACACGAAAAGCGTGGAAATTGTAGAATTTATGATACTTAGTACTACAAAGGAAAGGCATAGAAAAGTCAATTAGTAGAGTAAATGTTTTAGTTGTGACAGCACATCATTGATAATACTACTAACTAGGCGTTGAAAGTAATAAATTATGAGGGGTCATAAAGCTTCAAACTAATTGTACATAATAATATTTATTTGTTGCTATTTAATCATCTCTTATTCAGATGGTTATCCTAATCGAGCCGCAAAGGTAAATGTCTTTGCTGGAAATTCTGAAATTCAAATTATAACTCAGGGCATGGTGAATATGTGTGCCAAATTCTAATTAATTTGGCGTTTCTGTAATGTATCTATCTTAATTAGATACTTAGTCTTTATATGTATGAATATGATTTTAGTTTCATATCAGTGCCAAATTGTTATATTTTATTTAACATAAACTCAAAAAAGTTGATGTATCCAATTTTGGAAATGTGGCAACTCTCTTATAAAATACTTTCAATATACTTTGGTGTAAATATGTAAGTTCAATTTGACGTTTAAAACAGTTAGAAAACCTCTTCAAATATATTTCGGAGCAAAACGTTTTTTAAAATTTTTCACGTATTGTAATATTTCATTTAACTTCTCTCGTTTGATACACATATTAAAATATTTCATAGAACTTGTTAATTAAATTGATTTTGACTTCATAAACGGCTGGCAATCCTCTTAAGAACTAACATCGAATTTAAGCTTTCCTAAATCTCACTCGTTTGAAACTGATTTCGAATTTCTAAACAGGTGACAACATTTTTCAAAAACTTTTTATAAATAAATCCTACTTAAACCTCTCTCGCTTAAATAATACCCGTATAGAAATATTTAATTTAACTAGTTAATCAGAACGGCATGAAACTACTAGGCCTGGGTAACGCAGCGCGGCGTTGCGTCATTGCGTTGATACCG
>NW_023458560.1:53853159-53854627 GCF_013731165.1 Rhagoletis pomonella
GAAAACCTGTGCCCAAGCATAAGGACGATATGGTGAGCAGAAATAATACGTAATAAGTATAGTTTCTTTTATAAATATTATTGTTTTTCAGGTGGAACGTGAATTCAATCAACTTCTTGAGTCCGCCAGTTATCTATCTCATCAGCTAGACTTTAACTACGCCAACGATGACCCTATCTCGTTGGGCCGAGCACTTGAATGGATCATTAAGCTGCAAGAGAAGGCGGTCAAAGAAAAACACGTACAACACTTGATGATGATCGGCGAAGCACAACGAGGGGTCATCGCATATCAGACCCATGTTTCGGAATTATTAGGCAAAATACAAACCTACAAAGAGACACATTCAAAACTCATAAAATCACGTTCACAACGCAGTGGAGATTGTGATGCGCTTTGATACACGTTCCACTCATTTTGAGTGGACCAAAGCCTGTAAGGAGTATGATGAACTTATCAAAGAAGAAAAGGCACTGCAAGCTAAATTGAAGGAAATTGAAAGCAACCCTCCTAGGTATGTGCAATAATTAAAATTTTCGGTTTTGCAAACTAATGTTCCTAATACTTTCCCTAGTGATGTTTACGTCTACTCTAAGGATCGTCAAATACTGGACTGGCACTTTCCGAATCTGGAGTTCGCAATGCCACACCTCTCAGTAATCTTCAGTACCTTTCTTTCGATTATAATGTCGTTGAAATCGCTTAACTTTTTTACACAAATTTTGCAACTTTTGAGAATACATATATGTAAGCAGGGAAAAAGTCGTCAAATTTTGCATAGTTGTAAGAAACCTAAATTTTTGTAAACCCTAATAATTAATTTTTAACTTTTAATATACATCAAAAGAAGGGTAAATCGATTACCTTTCTCTCGATTGTAATGTCGTGGAAATCGCTTAACTTTTTTACACAAATTTTGCAACTTTTGAGAACACATATATGTAAGCAGGGAAAAAGTCGTCAAATTTTGCATAGTTGTAAGAAACCTAAATTTTTGTAAACCCTAATAATTAATTTTTAACTTTTAATATACATCAAAAGAAGGGTAAATCGATTACCTTTTTCTCGATTGTAATGTCGTAGAAATCGCTTAACTTTTTTACACAAATTTTGCAACTTTTGCATAAATGAAAGGAATAATAAATGAATAAAGCAAATAAAAATCGTTGTTTTCAGCCCTGGCCTTTCAAAACTCCTGCTCTTCTAAAACCCAGATAAATGCAACGAAGGTTTTATATTTTCAAGCACAGAATTTATTTAGTTTTTAGTATATTTTCAATTAATTTCGCTTATACATATACATCAGAGATCATGAATTAAACTCATTTTGCATTTATATGCTTTTTAGTGTATTTTTAATTAATTTCGCTTATACATATACATCAGAGATCATTAAATAAATTCATTTTGCATTTATATGCTTTTAGTGTATTTTCAATTAATTTCGCTTATACATATACATATCAGA
>NW_023458560.1:53854637-53856902 GCF_013731165.1 Rhagoletis pomonella
AGAGATCATGAATTAAATTCATTTTGAATTTATATGCTTTTTAGTGTGTTTTCAATTAATTTCGCTTATACATATACATCAGAGATCATGAATTAAAATTTTCAGTTTGATAAAAGATCAGGAAGTTGTTTAAAAATCATTGTTACCTAAGTTATAGTTTAAAAAAACAATTTGAGATACTTTACTTGATTTCAGGCTCTCGAGTTTTTCGCTAACAAGTTGCCCAGCGTGTGAAAATATACGTTCACAAGGAACAGATGTTGCGGAAATACACAGTCGTTTTTTGACAAGCTGGTACAATCGGGGATAAATATGTTTTCTTTGATGCCACCACACCAGTGGATCACTAGGCTTTCCGGAAGAATCTTTACGCTGTAAGACAGGCTCTGACAAGTATTTATCTACTTCTACAATTGCAGATGCTATCTGATTTCCTGGCCTTGTGTGCTTCTGAACTTCAGCGTCAAAATCCTTCCATATTAATTCTAATCGATCGCTATTTATCCCGCCAACAACCGAATTGCATTGATTGGGATTTTCATCCCTAACAAAATTTTCGCAGTTTTGAACAACTGTGTTAGCTACTCTCGAGTATAATTTTTGAATATTCGAATTATAAGCCGTTTCGTTTATGAAACCAAATTTTTTGAATCTTGGATCCAAAATTGTTGCTTGCGCAATTAATTCATTTAGTTCAATATCTTTAAACCTTTCATTCAGTTCACTTAATAGTCTAGTTAATAGCTTTTCTACAGAGGGAGTTAGTTCCGCAATATTAAATGATTTCAAATGCTTGGTTAATTGTTTTATATACAATATTAAGGATGATGCACTAATGTGCTTTTCGACACTTATTAAAGTAGTAATAATTTCAAACATTTCCATAATTTTCATAGATTGCTCTGCTACTAACCAATCCTCGCTAGTTAAGAGATTAATTGTACGTAATTCTTCGTCTCTGACCGGCATTGACGATTTTACCAAAGCTAAAGTGGTAATAACTGCATCCTTAAGAACTAAAAATCGTTTTAGCATCTCATAAGTGGAATTCCACCGTGTAGGTACATCGTTGATGAGCTTTAAAACTGGTTGGTGCATTGATTCTAACGTAGCTTTAAGTTTTGAATGGCATGACTACTCTTTGAAAAAAACCTAACAATTGATTTAACTTTACATAAAACAGGTTCTATTTCCTTTAATCCTGCTTGTGCAACTAGATTTAAGGAATGTGCAAAGCAACCCCAATGGCGCCAGCCTCCCCCGCGCACCGCTGCTTTCATATTCGCAGCATTGTCAGTTACCACAACAGTAATTTTGTTATAAATTCCCCACTCATTAAAAATTTCAATCATTTTTTTTGTAATGTTTTCGCCAGTGTGCCTTTCCGCATAAGCACTACAAGCTAGTAAGTCCGACGCAAGAAATGTTCTTTTTTCTTCTTCTACAACATAATGAGCGGTAACGCTGAAAAAACTGTCTTGAGCACGAGAAGTCCACCCGTCCATAGTTAAGCATATGGCATAAGCTCTCTCTAACCGCTTTTTAACAATTTCTACTGTTTCGTTGTATGTGGCAGGAATCAATGAGGAAGAAATGGTTTTTCGGCTTGGAAGCTTGTAATTGGAATTCAAGAGAAACACCAACTTCTTAAATTCTATGTCTTCTACTACACTGAAAGGATGATATTCACGGACTATTTTTAATACCTGTTGATCGATTTCGCGCTGCTTCTTTATTGGAAGAGGTTTATATAAAAAGTTTGTTACTTGTGGCTGCGATGCGTTTAATTCCCGTGGTCGGATCTGAGTAGGGACCTGCGGTGTTACTGTGCTATTGTTGAGCTGATGGGGGTTATGGTTATTGACTGCACTGGTGTTGTTGTTGACTTCACTGATGTTGTTGTTGACTTCACTGATGTTGTTGTTGAGCTCACTGCCTTCGATGTCAAGAAGTACTTCTTCTACAGGTTGCGCCTGTCTAGAGATTCTCTGGAACTAGTGTCGTCTGTTCATGTGACGAATAAGGCCGCAAGTCGATTTATTTGACACCGATAACTGCTGACCACACAACTTACACTTAACCTTCTTATCCTTCTCCTCCGAGAAGTGCAACCACACGTCACTCTTCTTATTAGATGACATTTTTTATTATTTTATTATTATTTTGTTGTATTGAAACGCCAAGAAATTTTGAATATAAAACGTAAGGCAGTGTTCTATAGCTTCAATTAGTAGTATGCTTGTGAACAAGGATGTTGTGGAAGAG
>NW_023458560.1:53856912-53863350 GCF_013731165.1 Rhagoletis pomonella
CAAAAGAAGAACAATACAAGAACATTAACTTACCTGAGTTGGGCAGCAAGGAAGTCAACATTTTTAGCACATTCGTCGTTTCTAAAACATCATCTTCTACTACTCGCACAAACGTCTGGGAGCTTAGCACACTCGCTTGAATAATATCCGATTTGCATTGCATTTTTAAAAACTCAATGTGATGTTATGCTCAGCTACCTTCTTTTCCCAGCTGTGAGTGTTTTTCTTAAAATTTTTTCACGGCATGCCGATATTTTCACAACCACGATGCGGTGGTTATGTTTTTCGACTTATCCATTGCTTTGGCAATGTAAAGAAATTATGTATTTTGTGCATTACTTTACCGGACTGCAAGTTGAAAATCTTTTCTTAATATTTCCTTTCATAAACTTCATAAAACCTGGTATATATAGCCAAAACGTCCCACTTATGAGCGCTCAATAACCATCCGTCTATTCTCGTTGCTGCACAAACTAGGGATGCGCGATGTTAGCCGATGATGTTCTGTCAAAATAAGACAGAAGGGAGCAAAAAGAAGACAGAATGGCGGGAAAATAAGAGGGAATGGCGCGAAAAGAAGACAGAATGGTGGGAAAATAAGAGAGAATGGCGCGAAAAGAAGCCAGAATGGCGCCAAAAGAAGCATGATGAAGCACCATGCGAAAAGAGACTGCATGGCGCAATTGCGCTGATTCAATGCGTTGATACCGGTTATGGCGCTGGCTTCAAGGTATCGGCGCCAGAAAATTTGCTGCGTTACCCAGGCCTAGAAACTACTTAATAATCGCACTTAAAGAACATACGCGTCATGTGGGTGTGGGCGTCCCATCACAGAATTGGCAAAGCAGCATTGGACTCCGTCAAGTTAAAAGATCAATAGGGGGAAACAAAAGAGATATAGTTTTATCATTTGCCTGCCTTGCCAGGTTAAAGATCTGGCCAACTTTCCCCTGCCGCTTTTGCGACTCAGCTTCCTGAGTGGGAGGCAGTGGCAAGACTTTGGGAAAAAAGTCTGAGCTCAATGTAGCCAGAGAATACGGAAATTGACATTATTGCCCTTTCAACATTAAATTTGCGGAGCTTCGCGACGGCCGGCGTCCGCGCCCCGCACCGCGTTGCATCACGCCACGCTCGCACTCGGTTTAAAATTACGTCCACTTTTCTCATAGGGGTAAATTTCAGAAATACGGAAACTTTGATATTTAGAACAAACCGTTTTCAATTATTATTTTCTTTTTATTGGATTAGCCATTTTGGTTTAGTTCTGATCATTGTGTAATGAATTTTTATATGAACATTGAGGTCGGTTGTATGTTTTGCGTAAAAATTACTTTTTTTTTTAAATGGGTATCAAACTAGCTGTAGCTTCATTTTGAAAACATTACTGAAGAGCGTTAAATGAAGTTTTATATTAAGGGATAGAAACGTGGGGTTTAGGAAAACTTCATTTCGAAAATATTATTTAAGTGGGTTTTCGACTTTTAGTGATTCGAAACAATAGTCTCAACACTTATAATTGTTATTAAAAATGTTATATTCCTTAAGCTGTACAGATTATTTTACAGTAAGCAAAATTATAAAGAAATTATACACTTTCTAATTTTTTTTATGCACAAAGAAATTAAATCTGGGTCTTAAAAAATCTTGGAAATGCTGGGATTCAATATTAAGTTTTATAGTTAGTTTCAAATACATATAGTTATCTTGGAAAAACATGATTTTTTTCATTCGTGAAACATGCTGGAAAGGACTTATACCTTTTCCTTTAAACAAAATTCACTTGAATACATATTTCATTAAATATTAATCAGTTGAACATACTAAATTTTTTTTTAAATTATATAATATATAAAACTCTCCTGTAGAAGAAAAACCCGTTTTACAAAATTACTTTAAATTACCACGCTTCTATGGTTCACAGTTTTTTCCATGCCAAGTTAAAGCAAAGCCATAACTTTCAGAAACACATACACCCGTACCCAATTACGAGCATCTCGACCTATTAAATCTCATCAAATGATCTGAATTTATGAAATTTTATTCATTCATAATTTCTTTTATGGCATCGGAGAATTTTTCGTTTTTATGCATTTGGCACTAAAACAAGTGCGTTTTGCAAAATGAAATTGCCAGCAATAGAATTTCCGCAGAAGGCGTAATAGATGCATCCAACAACAACAAGACAATGCCAACGCTGACATAGCTGCATACATATGTATGTATGTACATACATACAGCTGACAGTGATGAGAATGACATCATCTCAGCGCTTTTGAAATGCAACGTTTCTCATTAAAAATGGGTGATTTGAATGAATTGTGTCGAAGTGATGCATTCAAAACGAAAAAAAAACGAAAACAACGGGGAAGGGGAGGTGTCTGAAAAAGTGTGATGTTAAGTGATGGCAACGAAACATGTGCAGTAAATTGCAAAAGTGCAAAAATCTGCTAAATGCCACGATCCAGAAAATAAAGGTCGCGCCATTCGCGGACCGCTAACCCTCTCATCGTCGATTTGACAGCATCCACCCAATCGCTGACGTCATAAAATACTTTTGTTTACATTCACTGTTGCCAACTTAATGCTTTTCGCACCAAATTTAGTGGGTATTCAAAACGCGAACATTTTTGAGTTTGGTGCTTGGTGCGTTTTTGGTGCTTTTGTTTTTAGTTTGAAGACACCAAATTATAAAATCTTAAAAAAATGGAAGCAAAATTTATAGCAATCATAAGCGTGGTAAGCAACTTCACAAAAATTTAAATTAAAATCATGGCACAATCATAAGCGACAACAAAATATGTGGCAGCACCTTCAATCAAGCCAGAAGTAATCGACCGTCGTGCAAGAAACATTGATTTTTAGTAATTTGAATCGGCATCCTTACAATATAATTATGTATGCATATAAAGTCCATAAAATACACCAATAAATATTTGGTGCTTTTTCAAATTCAAAACTTGGCAATACTGCCTTTTGTTCGATGCTTCCTCTTTTTCTTGTCGAGTTCGTCTTGCTCTCTCATTCTGGTATTTATTGACATCACGGCCAGTTACTCTCAGCTCGATTGGCGCAATCTTGTATTCTATCATTCTTGGCTAAATGCTATGCAAATATATCTATACATGCATGCATGGTTACATGTATACATACATGCATACATATGTATATAACAACAAATACTACTATAATTAAGTGTTTGGATCTGTAAATTTGTATGGACATGGGCGTAGCCAGGTGGGGGCAGGGGGTGCTCGAGCCGCAACCCCCCCCCCCCCCCCCCCCCACCTTCAAATTTTTCCTTTTTTTTTATTACAAAATACCCCCCCACAACCCCCCCATAAGAGGGGGGGGGCCCCCCCCCCCCCCTAAATTTCATTCTGGCTACGCCGATGTGTATGGATATGCATTAAAATGTGTAATTGACTATATATGGAATATAGTAGCGGCAGATAGCTAGATATATTCATAATATATACAAACACACAGATATCTCGCCTTTTTAACACACTGAACATATTCTATCTTTGCTTTTTTATAACTGTATTGACATATTATGTTTGTGCCACTTAATAAATGTCAGCCATATTGACTAACTGGCTAACTCACCCACTGGCTAATGACATACCAGTAGCTCTGTATGTACGGATGCAGGTACATATATATGTATGGTTGAATGTGCATTCAAATAGCGCACTTAAATGTCACTGGGCCTGTCTGTCTGGTTGGTTAACGGATCGTGGCACAAATGAATGAAATGAAATGCATCCGTTAGATATGTATTTGCATTCCTTTTTTCGTGTTTTTTTGTTTGTTTGCTTAATTCATTGTCTGCCGATATTAAGCGACGACAGCCGCTGCTTCGAACCACAAAACATATAATATGAATGTGTAAATGTTGTAATGACAGTATTAATAATAGGAAGTGCAGACAAAAAAGTCAACTGCGGTTGTTGGCAACACAAGCGAAGTGACAGAGGCAGTTAGTTAGACGAGGGCCATGCAAAAAAAAACATAATAATAAATTATATGCAAAAATTAATCAATGACAGTGCGAATGCGGTTTAGAAGCGCAAATAATAGCTATAAAGTAATATTTTATGCAGTTTTTGCGTAAGTATACATATGTACGTACATATATGTACATGAATATGTGACCTGGTCTACGGAAAGGGGGCTTAGGTGTCAAAAAATCAATTTTCACTTTTTGGTTGATTCGGATGGAAGATGAGATGCTTTTTCACGTGGTGAAAAGCAGAAAATCCTAACTTGCTTAGAAGTGTACTAAAAATAATAATAATATTAATAATAATAATAATAATATTAATAATAATAATAATAAAACTATAATAATATTCCGACCAACAACAACACTTACTGGACCAACAACAACACTTACTGGACGTCCGGCGCGGAGAACAATTAACGAAATAATGAGAAACTGACGAAACGAGTTGCTTACCTTTAACAGCTTTTTCACAGAAAACTAGTTTTCGCACGTAAGCTCCCTTTTCGTAGACCAGGTCACATATGTTGTAGCTAATATGACTGCATAAATACGCCTTTCAACGGCGCGCCGCTGGAAATCAATTTGACAAACTATTTGTAATTTCAAATTTTGTTTCAGGTCAAAACTGCAATATCTAATATAATATGAAAAAATATACATATGTATACTCGTGGTCACGCAAACCTTACCACATCTTTGTTTTAATTTGGTATAACTAAAAAAATTATAAAAAAATATATATTTTTTTTAAATATAGTTCAAACCGCCAGAAAAACTATACATATAAATAAAATTTTTAAACTGAAAATTTAAAAAAAAATTTTTTAATTTCAAACTTTTCAATAAACAATTTTTAGTCAAATTTTGGATATACAGTTTAATATCCCATTTAGTTTTAATATAAGAAAGTGCCATTTTGAAGCAGCTCAAAGTTCTGGTTGTTTTTTGAAATTTTTTTTCCATGCGATGCACACAGGCGGTCAAAAATATTTTCTGATCTAGAGAGTAGATATAAAAAATAAAAATCCGTCGTTTATTTCTAAACTTTGTGCAAAACTCAGGAAAATTCAATACGCTTTGCATACAGATTTAGAACTTTATAAGCCGACTTTGTAAATAAATTTTGTAGCGCATTAAATTTTGGTAAAATAAAGTGCAAGATTGAAGTTGCTGGCAATTTGTATGCTCATAGTATATTCCATATAAACAAAAAAATTTCGAGCATACTTTGTATGAAATAACTGTGGGACACGGTCGCGTGTGCGATGTCGCGCATATTTCCCATATAAAAAGCAGTCGTTACATGAAAAAAAAACTACACACTGCCGATGGTGGCAAAACTTTTTTCAAAAATCACGGAGAATTTTGAGTCAAACTTTTTCTAAAAATTTTTATTAAAAAAAAATGAAATTTTGATCAATGTTTGATACACTTTTCTAAATTTTGTACAAAGTTTGAATCTTTTATTTATATAGTTTTTGTTGAGGTTTGAAATATTAAAAAAAACAAAAAAAAACTGTTCATATTAATTAACAAAATTCTACCAAATTTAAAAAAGGAGGTTTTGCTTGGCCCCGATTTTTTTATTCATATTCCAACTTTATTACTTTACTATTTATTTATTTACTATACTATTATTGTTAGTATTATTTTTTACTCTATTACAGCTTGAATTGTAAAACTACACTCGGCAACCACTAACTGTGGTTAAGACCGTGTCAGACGTGGCAATGAAATTTATTTCGAAAATATTATCAAATATCGAAAAATCAAAAGGCAGTTGCATGAGCATGTAAATTGTCTTCCTTCTGAAAGGGATTTTTTATTTCCGAAAAGCGAATCGTAGGAAATATTTCAGAAAACGCTTTTTGGCTGCTCACACAGCGAATGAATTTCTGGCAATTTTTCTTGATACTAAAATGCAACCGTGAGCCTCGTTATCGGTTGTTTTTTTTTTTTCGTGGTTATAATTAACTTTATTTTCAATTTGAAGATTAATTTATTATTAAGGATGGAACCTATAGTTTGCACTAAATATCGCAATGCTTTCCTTAAAGAACCTAGAACCTAGACTCAGTAGAGGCAAGCCTTGAATATTTACGAGTATCAAAGTAGGGTTCTCTTAAATCACAGTCGTAGTGGTGGATTTCCCGGAAATCGTTTCGTCTCCCTAGCTGGCTGGCTGTTACTTTTTCATTGAACCCAAGGCAAATTACCGAGGACTTTTAACTCAACATTTATGCATTATTAAAATTTAAGCAACAGCTTGCAGTTGAGCAATTTGACCACAAGGCATTCACGGCGCACAGTTATGCAAATATAAATACTTATGCATGTATGTAATATGAATGTACCCTGTACGCACATTTCCTTGTATGCTAAAGCACAGTAAAAAAATGCATTACACAGCTGCTGTTGTTGTTGTTTTTATT
>NW_023458560.1:53863450-53869845 GCF_013731165.1 Rhagoletis pomonella
ACTTAACAAATGCTATGGTTGCTTTTCTAATATGCATTGCGCTGCATTATTGCACATTTCTTTACACACACACACACACATTTATATATGTACACAGATTTCTCCATTCCTATGCTGTATCACTCATACCGACCAACCGACCAACCAACCGACCAACCGACCGATCCAACGCTGATCGCGGCTTAGCTAAACATGAACGAGTACATGATCAGCGCCTGTGTGTATGTATAAGTGTGTTGTTGTATATCTTATAGCGCAAACAAGTGCAGAAATGGAAGAAGAATAGCAGCAGCGCGAATGCAACTCGACATTAGGAGGCGCATTCGCAGGCAATCAAGTTCAAATGCAACAACAAGAGACCGAGTATACCACCTCCCTCCCTCCCTCTCTTGCCTAGTTTTATTTTCTAGCTTCTGCTGTACTTTTTCTCTCTATCTCTCTGCATGCAATTCTGACTGCTGAATATAAAATTTCTTGACGTCAAGCTTTCGCTGCTGCAATTTCTGCTTATTTTTCTTCTCTAGCTTCTCTCCTAGATCACATCCCTTTGCATCTATGTACTTACCATTAAAAGCACCTACTTGCTTCACCAACCTACTTAGATTTCTCTCCTAAGTACTCGTCGTACATATTCCACTTGCTTACCTCCTCGGCCTGTGCCTAGTACTTCATCATTACATTTTGCGCTCGCTCTATTCTCAATCACTTTGTTGCGCATTACTTTTGTCTGAGTCATGCTGCAAAATTGTATGGAGAATTGTTTGCGCAAATTTTACAAAAATGCAAAAATGCAAAAATAAACGAACGACCGACCGACCGTACGAACGAAGGAACAAAGTAGAAAGCATAGTGCTAGTGAATAATTTAATTTGATTGAAATCGGTTATCTTCAATGGAAGCGTGAAAAACACGAAAAGCGTGGAAATTGTAGAATTTATGATTGTCATAATACTTAGTACTACAAAGGAAAGGCATAGAAAAGTCAATTAGTAGAGTAAATGTTTTAGTTGTGACAGCACATCAATTTTGTAATTAAAATGTGAGTGTGGGAAAATTGATAATACTACTAACTAGGCGTTGAAAGTAATAAATTATGCGGGGCCATAAAGCTTCAAACTAATTATACATAATAATGTTTATTTGTTGCTATTTAATCATTGTAATGCTCTTATGCTTAGATGGTTATCCTAATCGAGCCGCAAAGGCAAATAAATGTCTTTGCTGGAAATTCTGGAATTCAAATTATAACTCAGGGCATGGTGAATTTGTGTGCCAAATTCTAACTAATTTGGCGTTTCTGTAATGTATCTATCTTAATTAGATACATAGTCTTTATATGTATGAATATGATTTTAGTTTCATATCAGTGCCAAATTGTTATCTCTTATTTTAAATAAACTGAAAAAAAATGATGTAAGAAATGTTGGAAATATGGCAACTCTCTTATAAAATACTTTCAATATACTTTGGTGTAAATATGTAAGTTCAATTTGACGTTTAAAACAGTTAGAAAACCTCTTCAAATATATTTCGGAGCAAAACGTTTTTTAATTTCTTTCACGCATTGTAATATTTCATTTAACTTCTCTCGTTTGACACTGATATTAAAATATTTCATAGAACTTGTTAATTAAATTGATTTTGACTTCATAAACGGCTGGCAATCCTCTTAAGAACTAACATCGAGTTTAAGCTTTCCTAAACCTCACTCGTTTGAAACTGATTTAGAATTTCTAATCAGGTGGCAACATTTTTCAAAAACTTTTTATAAATAAATCCTACTTAAACCTCTCTCGCTTAATACCCGTATAGAAATATTTAATTTAATAACTAGTTAATCAGAACGGCATGAAACTACTTAATAATCGCACTTAAAGAACATACGCGTCATGTGGGTGTGGGCGTCCCATCACAGAATTGGCAAATCCGCATTGGACTCCGCCAAGTCAAAAGATCAATAGGGAGAAACAAAAGAGATATAGTCTTATCATTTGCCTGCCTTACCAGGTTAAAGATCTGGCCAACTTTCCCCTGCCGCTTTTGCGACTCAGCTTACTGAGTGGGAGGCAGTGACAAGACTTTGGGAAAAAAGCCTGAGCTCAATGTAGCCAGAGAATACGGAAATAAGGTCAATTGACATTATTGCTCTTTCAACATTAAATTTGCGTAGCTTCGCGACGGCCGGCGTCCGCGCCCCGCACCGCGTCGCATCCCGCCACGCTCGCACTCGGTTTAAAATTACGTCCAATTTTCTCATAGCGGTAAATTTCAGAAATACGGAAACTTTGATATTTGGAAGTAACCGTTTTCAATTATTATTTTCTTTTTATTGGAGAGGTGGTGCCTCAATGGTGGTCCCGTAATTTGGTTTAGTTCTGGTCATTGTGTCATGAATTTTTATATGAGCATTGAGGTCGCTTGTATGTTTTGCGTAAAAATTACTTTTTTTTTAAATGGGTATCAAACTAGCTGTAGCTTTATTTTGAAAACATTACTGAAGAGCGTTGCCACCTGTTCAATCAAAATCAATTTAATAAACGCGTTAAATGAAGTTTTATATTAAGGGATAGAAACGTGGGGTTTAGGAAAACTTCATTTCGAAAATATTATTTAAGTGGGTTTTCGACTTTTAGTGATTCGAAACAATAGTCTCAACACTTATAATTGTTATTAAAAATGTTATTATCTTTAAGCGTACAGATTATTTTACAGTAAGCAAAATTATAAAGAAATTATACACTTTCTAAATTTTTTTATGCACAAAAAAATGAAATCTGGGTCTTAAAAAATCTTGGAAATGCTCGGATTCAATATTAAGTTTTATAGTTCGTTTCAAATACATATAATTATCTTGGAAAAACATGATTTTTTTATTTGTGAAACATGGTGGAAAGGACTTATACCTTTTCCTTTAAACAAAATTCACTTGAATACATATTTCATTAAAAATTAATCAGTGGAACATACTAAAATTTTTTTAAATTAATATATAAAACTCTCCTGTAGAAGAAAAACCCTTTTTACAAAATTACTTTAAATTACCACGCTTCTATGGTACACAGTTTTTTCCATGCCAAATTAAAGCAAAGCCATAACTTTCAGAAACACATACACCCGTACCCAATTCTGAGCACCTCGACCTATTAAATCTCATCAAATGATCTGAATTTTTGAAATTTTATTCATTCATAATTTCTTTTATGGCATCGGAGAATTTTTCGTTTTTATGCATTTGGCACTAAAACAAGTGCGTTTTGCAAAATGAAATTGCCAACAATAGAATTTCCGCAGAAGGCGTAATAGATGCATCCAACAATAACAACAAGACAATGCCAACGCTGACATAGCTGCATACATACATACATATGTATGTATGTACATACATACAGCTGACAGTGATGAGAATGACATCATCTCAGTGCTTTTGAAATGCAACGCTTCTCATTAAATATGGGTGATTTGAATGAATTGTGTCGAAGTGATGCATTCAAAACAAAAAAAAAAAAAACAAAAAACAACGGGAAAGGGGAGGTGTATGATAAAGTGTGATGTTAAGTGATGGCAACGAAACATGTGCAGTAAATTGCAAAAGTGCAAAAATCTACTAAATGCTATGCAAATATATCTATACATGCATGCATGGTTACATGTATACATACATACATACATACATACATATGTATATAACAACATATACTACTATAGATAAGTGTTTGCATCTGTAAGTTTTTATATGCATCAAAATGTGTAAATGACTATATATGGAATATAGTAGCTGCAGATAGCTAGATATATTCATAATACATACAAACACACAGATATCTCGCCTTTTTAACACACTGTACATATTCTCTGTTTGTTGTTTTTTTTTTTATAACAGTATTGACATATTATGTTTGTGCCACTTAATAAATGTCAGCCATATTGACTAACTGGCTAACTCACCCACTGGCTAATGACATACTACCTCTGTATGTATGTATGCAGGTACATATATATGTATGTATGCTTGAATGTGCATTCAAATAGCGCACTTAAATGTCACTGGGCCTGTCTGTCTGGTTGGTTAACGGACTGTGGCACAAATGAATGAAATGAAATGCATCCGTTAGATATGTATTTGCATTCCTTTTTTTCGTGTTTTTTGTTTTTTTTTTGTTTGCTTAATTCATTGTCTGCCGTTATTAAGCGACGACAGCCGCTGCTTCGAACAACAAAACATACAATATGACTGTGTAAATGTTGTAATAGGAAGTGCAGACAAAAAAGTCAACTGCGGTTGTAGGCAACACAAGCGAAGTGATAGAGGCAGTTAGTGCAATGCAAAAAAAAACATAATAGGGCTATTCGCGATTCGGTGTATAAGAGCTGACAAATTTATGCAATTGCAGAAATATGCCATGGATTGTGAGCGACCTTTATTAAACTGTCATGGCAAAGCTTTTGCAAAACAATTTTTGTGCATCAGCTTTGGGATTGTTTATGAATGCAATGCATAGCATTTTTATGCTATGGATTTTCGGTATTGCAAATTTGCCAAGCCATGACAAATGCAAATGTGTGTATTTTGTTTGTGTATTGCAAATAATTTGCAATACAAATTTGCAATGCAATGATGCTAGGCCATTTGCACCGGATTGCGAATAGCCCTAATAATAAATTATATGCAAAAATTAATCAATGACAGTGCGAATGCGGTTTAGAAGCGCAAATAATAGCTATAAAGTAATATTTTATGCAGTTTTTGCGTAAGTATACATATGTACGTACATATATGTATGTATATGAATATGTTGTAGCTAACATGACTGCATAAATACGCCTTTCAACGGCGCGCCGCTGGAGATCAATTTGACTTTACTATTTGTAATTTCAACTTTTTTTTCAGGTCAAAACTGCAATATCTAATATAATATGAAAAAATATACATATGTATACTCGTGGTCACGCAAACCTTACCACCTCTTTGTTTTAATTTGGTATAACTAAAAAAATAATAAAAAAAAATATATATTTTTTTAAATATAGTTCAAACCGCCAGAAAAACTATACATATAAATAAAATTTTTAAACTGAAAATTTAAAAAAAAATTTTTTAATTTCAAACTTTTCAACAAACAATTTTTAGTCAAATTTTGGATATACAGTTTAATATCCCATTTAGTTTTAATATAAGAAAGTGCCGTTTTGAAGCAGGTCAAAGTTCTGGTTGTTTTTTGAAATTTTTTTTCTTTTTTTTTATAAAAAAAAATGAAATTTTGATCAATGTTTGATATACTTTTCTAAATTTTGTACAAAGTTTGAATCTTTTATTTATATATTTTTTTTTTGAGGTTTGAACTATCACAAAAGCAAAAAAAAAAAAAATAAAACTGTTTATATTAATTTACAAAATTCTACCAAATTTAAAAAAAGGTGTACGGTTTGCTGGCCACGACTTTTTTTATGCATATTCAAAATTTATTACTTTACTATTTATTTCTTTATTATACCATTATTATTGGTATTATTTTAATTACTTTATTATCAATAAGTCCGTGTTTTTGTTTTCAAATTACCGCGCTACAGCTTGAAGTGTAATTCTGCACTCGGCAACCACTAACTGTGGTTAGGAGCGTGTCAGACGTGGCAATGCAATTTATTTCGAAAATATTGTCAAATATGGAAAAATCAAAAGGCAGTTGCATGAGCATGTAAATTGTCTTCCTTCTGAAAGGGATTTTTTATGTCCGAAAAGCGAATCGTAGGAAATATTTCTGAAAACGCTTTTTGGCTGCTCACACAGCGAATGAATTTCTGGCAATTTTTCTCGATACTAAAATGCAACCGTGAGCCTCGTTATCGGTTGTTTGTTTTTTTTTCGTGATTATAATTAACTTTATTTTCAATTTGAAGATTAATTTATTATTAAGGATGGAACCTATAGTTTGAACTAAATATCGCAATGCTTTCCTTAAAGAACCTAGAACCTAGACTCAGTAGAGGCAAGCCTTAAATATTTACGAGTATCAAAGTAGGGTGCTCTTAAATCACAGTCGTAGTGGTGGATTGCCCGGAAATCGTTTCGTCTCTCTAGCTGGCTGGCTGTTACTTTTTCATTGAACCCAAGGCAAATTTCCGATGACTTTTAACTAAACATTTATGCATTATTAAAATTTAAGCAACAGCTTGCAGTTGAGCAATTTGACCACAAGGCATTCACCGCGCACAGTTATGCAAATATAAATACATATGTATGTATGTATGTATGTAATATGAATGTACCCTGTACGCACATTTACTTGTATGCTAAAGTAAAACAGTAAAAAAATGCATTACACAGCTGCTGTTGTTGTTGTTTTTATTGCAACGGAAATGTTTCATCGCAGATTCATGTTCATTATCCACACCGTTGT
>NW_023458560.1:53869855-53873918 GCF_013731165.1 Rhagoletis pomonella
TGAACTAAATATGCTTCTCTTAACACAAGATTTGATAACGAATACTACCCTGCGGAAAAAAATTAGCTATGACAAAACTAACTTTAAATTAGTTGTAAAGTCATGCAGTAGTCATGCAGGCGTTATCAGGAGTTTGTTTTCTTTACACGCTACCGTTTAAATATCCTCCTACAAAAAATATTTTCAATACACTTTTTTTTGCACTTCGCAGATATTTTTTTCGAATTCAGGACAAATAAAATAAAGATCGAAATTTTACATTATTATTTTGATGTTATGTCAGATGGAATTCAAATGTGGGACCACCTGCAAAAGAACGTGTAAGCATATATTTAATGTTAAATAAAATAAATAAATACATATCAAACAATAGTCCCATTTCCTGCAGGGTATATACACAGGTACTCAAACTTCGCCAAAATCAGTTTTTTCTCTTAATTCAATGACTATAAGTGACCATCAGGTTAAGGTGCAGGAATATTCTTTTCAGGGATTGTAGTCGAGGGTTCTAGCTTTAATTTAAGCCTAAGTGGAAGGTTCTACAGCCTTTTGTTTCTTTGCTAGAGCTTCTCAAAGTCTGGAGCTGATGGAAACTTTTTACCTGCGGATACTTAATCAGCACCAAAAAGTTTATCAAAAACAACAGAAATTTTTTTTCGTTGATGCTGGAGCCAAGAATCGAGCCACGAACCAACCGATCGACAGTAGGAACCTGTAAGCACTCGGTTACGGTAGCAAGAGCCAGTGTTGCCAGTGACTTGGTAAATAAAATCCCATGCAAATATAACCTGAATCCCGCTTATAAAAAAATAACGATTCGGTACTCAGCCACCATTTTTCGACCAGTTTCTAGAAAAATTTCCTATGAATCGTTTATGAAAATCCAGATAAGCGACAAAAATCGTATAAAAAGGTCACTCTATATGTTTTTGGGATCGCTGAACCGGATTGGGTGGTCAGTTCGGTCTTTCGAGGTCATTTAAAGGTCATTTAATAGACGAACTATTGGAACCTCAAAGTGAATCCAATCCAAATTTTCTGTTATTATCGAAATGATTTTGGAAAAATCTTTAGAAAATTCAGAATTTCCGAAATTTGCTATTGATTTTTAAAAATTGTACCTTGTTTTGCTAGGAATAAAATATTATTTTCAAAGTAGTGACTAAAGGAGAATATTTTCTTTTGAAATTTTGCCAAAAATAGTTGTAGAAGTGGGAAAAAATAATAAAAATTGGTATAAAATGCAGATTTATTCTAAAAATTTTTTCACATATTTGCAATGCGCTCACAAAACTTATTATTTCTTTAAATAGTACAAGTTTCCTTCTTCCTAAACTCATACATAAACTCAACACTGGTTAAAAATTAACCGAGCAAAAAATTTTTAAGTGCCGGGAGTCATACGAAAATGGTTTTTTAAGAATAAGTTAATAATTTTAGGGTGTTAGAAAATTTGTAAATGCAGTTTCTGGATCTTAATGCTTCGGTGAATTTGCCACCTCTGGATTTACCGTTCCAAGAGGAGACAATGAAAATGATGTGTCGAATGCACTCCTTTGGATTGTGGCACGACAATCGGAGTTCCAGGCACAGATAGTTGTTTAGAATGTTGTCAGAGCATTACTCTTTGTTTTTGGCACCTAATGACAAACTGATACCTCGAGTCTCCTTTTGAAGAAAGTGCGCCGTTAGATTTCCTACGAATCAGAAATGGGCTGACAATGGTACCGAAGCTAAATGAGATCTGAACGTTAACTTCAGATGCTTAACTGCTTTAGGTGCAATGGCAATGGTCTTTCAATCGGAAGTCTTTGCAATACTGGAAGTGGCACACAGGATAATTGGCGAAAGGTGGCGCGGACATAAAATCAGGATCTGCAGTGACAGCCACGTTGTGCTTTAAAGGCCTTTGAAACGCTCGCACTTCCTCAACCCCTGATAGCACTGAATACGGGGCACAATCCATGGAGACGACACTGTGTATATCTTGTTTGGAAGATGAGGGTAGTACAAACAATTTTTTTCTGTCGCTGTCCGGGGTTCCCCAGATGGTACATTTTTGGATCGGATTTATTGAGAAAGAGAGAGATGCATTCTCTTTCCCTCAACCAACTGCTAAGATTCAAAAAGTAGTCGGGTAAGTTTGCAGAGGAGCAAAGAATTTCCACCCCACCTATATCTCCATTTCCACTAAATCCTGACCCTAGGACTTAAGTACAATGGGCAATACTGCCTGAGTGCTTCTAAAGTTTGTTTTTCGTTTTTGCGGCCGTCCCTGGGAGGTAATAATGGTGGTCAAATATAAATGCAGAAACAAAGAAAAATACAAAATAAAGATATGATGAAAAGTTAATTTCGTCATTATCTTATTTGACTTATAAATTGGCAATATGAAATTTTAATTCTTGACATTATTTTGACAGCCGACTGTCACTACTGACATGGCTGTCAATCACATAGTATTTACTAAAGTTATATATAAATTTTTAAGTGAATGGCCAAAATCGATTAAATAAACTGAGCGGTGCTTCTACCTGAACGACTTGCAATGAAGCTATGCCATAGTACTGCATGTGGAATAAGAGAATTACTAAGATAAAAGAGGTACAAATAAACATTAATGTAAGTTATATATAGGTATAAATATGGACATGATAATATGCTTGTATAGTAGGGTGGTCCTTAAAATATCAATAGCATGGGGCAAACCTTCATATTTTTCTACGTGAAAAATAAAAACCGCCACGAAATTTTTTTAAGTTTTAAACATATATTTTAGGGGTCGCTACCAAGGTCTGAAAAGATTTGATTTTTTAAATCGGAAAAATTCGAAAAAATTTTTTCTTTGAATAGCTTTAACTCAGCAAATTTAAGAAGTTTAAAATATAAATTACAAGAAATTTTCAAAGTTATCAGATTTAAAGTTAAAATTTTGTGGAACTTTTGCGATTTAAAAAAAAAATTATTTTTTTAAACCCTGGTAGAAACCCCTAAATTTGCTTAAATTTAGAAATTATCGTGGCTGTCTTTAATTTTCACGTAGAAAAAAATACAGGGGTACCCCATACAAAAATTAAATTTTGATATTTTTAAGGGCCACCCTAATGTATAAGTGCATATGTTAAGGTATGTGATTGCGACAGCCTACGGATGCACAGTTCAGCACCAAACAAAAAGTGAAAATGCGCGCGCAGCTCAAGTCCAAAAATTAACGGTGATATGAAGCCTTGACTACAGGAGAAAAATAAACAAAAAAAAATATATAAAAATAATTACAAGAAATATGTAAATAAATGCACATAAGTATAAAGAATGGCGAAGAAATGAAAAATGGTATCGAAAAATGCTGAATTACAATGTGCTGGCTGGCCAAGTTGTACATCATGTGACGCGCCGCCGCATTTTTGGCAGGCAAGCGGCTCCGGTGCACAGTGTGAGATTTTGCCAAACTAGGAAGTCAAAATTAAATTTTAGCCAAAGTTTTAGAGACAACAACTTGAAACTTGGCATGAAATGGGACTTGTTCCGAACTATCCCTAAAAAGACTAGTAAAAACACCATTTTTGAGAATAGGGTGCTTTAAAGATTTATTTATTCTCCGGAGTAAAACCGAAAAATTTGTAGGGCATATGTTTGGCAAATACAAAGAAAATTTTGTGGCGATTTAGAAAAAATTTAAAAATATAGGTTAATAGGACCTTTTTCATACCAAAATGGCCGTCAAAGTAAAACAGGGGTCAAAAATTCATGAAATTTTGACTTTATAATGCTCTGGGCATTCCCTAAAAACTCAAAAACCACTCCCAAATATTTTTTTTCTAAAAAGCTGATATAATTATCTAAAACAGCTCCCTAGGTCGTTTTTCATTAGGGTTTTTCGTTTAGGCGTGAGAATTTTTTTGGTAGAGCTACTGCCGATCACCTTCTTAACCCTATAACTCCCCAGGGTTGCATTTAAGATCCCATCTCCTGAAGAATTTTTTGTTCGTCTAGATCTAGCCTATCACCTCCCAAAAGAAAAGCACTTATCACTGGGGCACCCTATATAGACTGAGTCTTTTTT
>NW_023458560.1:53874018-53885012 GCF_013731165.1 Rhagoletis pomonella
TACACCTGCGAAAGGGTAATGGTGGCAAATACAAATGGAGATACATACACATAAACAAACAATAGCATAGCAGCGTACACGTAAATGTTGCACTTGCCATTGCAACAACAGTAGCAGCAATAACAACAATGACTTACGTGGAACGCACAACAAAGTTGAAAGCTGAAAGAGCTTAAAAACATACTCACATAGAATCTATGAAATACATACACACACACACACAATTAAATACATGCATGCATACATATCAAGTATGCAACAAACTTATTCGCGTATACACACCGCTGCAACGGCTGTCAACGCGCATGAACACGGCTGACGCGGTACATAGAATTTGCTGAAAATTTTAATTATCAGTGTTCTGAAGAAAGAAAGAAGCCAGCGAGATAATTCAAGGTAGTCTATTGGCTTTTTTTCATTCAGCACCCAGCTGATGACACAAATTGGGATTGGCAGCCCGTTCTGATACTGTCCGTTGATTTCGACTGCATACCCAGAAAAAAACGATATTGAGTTAGGTTCGCTCAAGTAGCCGCCCCGCGATGGGCTTACTTAAACATCTGTCCTTGTGTTATAATTTAATAGATTTTTCTTGAACCCTCTAACTGCAGATGATGCGTACAACGTCCGCAAGTTCCACAGGCAGCTGATGTCGACTACAGAGAGCTTAAGTCTTAGTCCAGTGGAAGCAGAGCAGCGGTGCAGCGAGCTGCAACAATAAGAGCCCAAAACGAAATCGAGTTGCATCGCATGAGCTCCTAATGAACGGCTGCCCAGTCTGGATACCTGTGAGAACCGAAAGTCGGCGCCTGACCGGTCACCAGCGGTCAGTAGGACCTTGTAACGTTGCATGCTGGGGTTTACGTCGAGAGCTTACTGAGCCGAATAGAAGCTAATCTGTTCATGAGCAGTTCATAAAGTTTCACAGAAACTCTTAGACCTTCCCCGTGCGGAGAGGTCGGCTAGATGATACCCTGCCTAGGCAATCTATCAGCCGTGCAGTTTTCCCTAACTCCCCTATGTCTAGTGACAAATGTCAGCTTGTTTCGGAAGTTATCCGAGGTGGTCGAGAGAAATATCGGGACATCGTCGACCAGTTTCGATTGTACCGTATGAATATCGGATTGAATGTTGATTTGCCGCCTGTCTATCAGAGTAATACTCCTATTCTATAGTACAATGGTATGTAGTCAGTCGGCTGCCCCAGGTAATAGCGTTCACCTCTGCTTGAAATACGCTTCATAAATCCGGCAATTTAAGGATCAGTTCTACGACAGAATACACCTCCTCTAACTTTGCCTTCCAACTTCGACCCATCCATGAAGATGTCAATTAGATTTCTATTACAGAGGCTGGCACTCTCCCATTCAGCCTTTAGCGGGATGTGTATAGAGAAGAATTCGTTCGTAGGTAGCACCAATTGGTATGCACCAATTCCTTTCCGCAGCTATAAAGAACTTTTAAAAGATTTCCGAGCTCTTATACGCCTTTACGAGGTGAAGGTAAAAGGAACTATGGCAGCCCTCCCTTCAATGTCTAAGGCTATGACGCTAAGCATGGCATTGCGCATTGAGAACAGGAGTAGTCCAAAACCCACCGCCAATTCTAGTATGCTGGGCTGAACTCCGCTTTTCTGGCATTATCAGAAAGCAGTTTGTGACCGCGTTTAAGTCGTCCTGTGTAAGTCAAACAGAGTGTCCAGAAACTTTCTTCTGACTATGAGTGCCACGTTACCAGTGCAGTCGTTAATCGGACCTCCTTTTCTCTGCAGCTACTCCAGGACGTCATTAACTTGAGACCCAGAGAAAGGAGACCCCACTTCGCTATAACAGTTCTGTAGCACAACATGCCTCAAATAAGTCCGGAAAGTTGCCACCCGAGCTTAGTCAGCGCTCTTACTATCGCCCTATCGCCGCTTCTAAATTGGGTAAGGCGCCAACTATGAAGTCTTTGTTCTCAAAAGAACTCCTATACAGCTTTGACAATTATTTGCAAGACAGATCCCACTGGTCCACTCCGTCTCCAAAGATCCCATTTATTATTTAAGTACAACTTAATTAGTATGACATGGGTCATAGTAATCTGATTGGTCTGAGATCCTTTGGAGATACTTGAGAACTTTTACCGAATTGGTAACAAACGTAGTCGGACCATATCACCGGCTGACGCAGCCGGCATACTTGGGAGTGGACCAACGTCTTGCTATCTCTACAGGCATTTGCAGAAATCGAAGCTTTAAGAAGGATTTCTGAAGCATTTTATATCGCAAACCTTCCTCAATCTTAAGCAATCGAGACATCGTCATCGAGTTTAGCTAAGGCAGTGAACCCACTTCGGGGAGAGAACGCAGCTTTTCCGGTGGCTTCTCTTTAACAATTTAAGACAACTGGCATCCCTTTACTCTGTCTCCGGGGTTCGAGTTCAGAAAAGATTTGCAGAAAAAATAGAGCCCAGATACTTCAATCTGTCACAAAGCGTTAGGGGAAAGACGCTCATTGCCGGAATCTTATTAGGAATAACGCTTAGCCTGCAAGTAGCTGTTCATTTTTCAACCAAGTTCAGGTACCCCAGCGTAAGTTGGAGCAGAGTATCTGGGAGCTTCCTTACACGGTGTTCACATGAGCCGATTTTCCAGGAAATTTTAGAGCCGATTAGTTTAAACAAAAGTTGGCTGCACCCCAACTGCATTGGAAGCGATTAGTTGAAAGGCCGTTTTCAACACCAGGCGATTGTTGGTTTCAACGTAAAGTTGGTTGTAAATTCGCCTCATGTAAACACCGTATGGGGTAACTGGTTATTGCAATATTCTAAGATATAGGGCTGCTTATAAGTTAACCAGCGAGTGTGCCACATTTCCCGGAACTCAGAAGAGTAGCCCATCCCAATCGAAACTACGAGTATTTCGACGGCTGAGTGGAAGTTCGACCTATCTCGGCAGCCAGTAAGAAAACGCCCTATCTCAGAAAGTTTTTCAAGAACACGCTCTTTCAGAATTCGCTTTAAAAGCGCCCTATCACAGCTGCTGCTTAAAGAACGCCTTATATCAATTTATTTTCAGTTGAGACAGCTCATTTTTGAAACAAATCGGGCGTTTTCCAACCAAATCCTGAAGTAGGATGCTCTTGAGCCCCTTTTTTCAGATATGGCGTTGTCGAACTGGCTGCCAAGATCTCCCACTCAGCCGTCGATATACAGAAACACTTTTCTCCATAATAAATCTCATAAATCGAGTAATCGTAAGTAGCACATGGCCTTAAGCTGTCGTAACGACAAACTGATGCGGCGCGTGTAAGGAAAGCTCGGAACTGACAGTTGGATGGTTGCCAGTTACGCCAGAAGGCTGATCATCCCCCGACCAAAATCGAGAGTTGTCACTTAGTTAGCTGGTTAGCAGAAGGTTCCTAGATCGCCCATGATCAACTACCTTATCAAAGACCTTACAAACTCTGCAAGCCGAGGTTCCCATCCGGCACACGCTGAACCTATGAAAAGCCCATTTGTCCGGAAAAAGTTACCCGGTAGCCAATGGTACCACAATGACCTCCATTTTATTGGTGATGGCTTCTAAATTGCCCTGCGCAGTTTTCTGCATTGGTGCTGCGCCGCATAACCCAAATCAGTCTGATGTGGAAGTAATCCGAGGCTATAGAGAGAGATATCAGGAAATCCCAGACCAATTTTGACCTCACCATCAGCAGTCCCAGGGCTGGTCGCTGCTTGGCTGTCGGAGTTTAAATTTATTATTATTATGTAATTATGCGCCACTTTGTAACCTAAAAGTTCTTCTAGAACTGTCTGCAATCATTTCAGATTTTCGTGACGCTTATGGCTATTAAACTGAGCTGGTCACATTGGTTCATTGCTCGCGGTCAGCGCCTAACTAGTCGTAAAAGTGATATTGAAAATTGACTTGGTGCATAGTCTTCTATGTATTGGTCTCTAAAGCTCCTTATTTGCGATCACACAAGATTATTGCACGCTGTAAATCTTTATGGTAATTATATAAGTGTTAGAATCATTAGTACATGCAGTCGAAACAAACAAATGCAGGAAGTTATAAACTTAGATTCGTTCCAGATTTTATGCCAAAATAGTTCTGTGGTTTTTCCGCTAAACAGAGTTGCTAGATGAGTACAATAAATTTGGTTTCCACAAAATCGTGCGATTTTCATCGTGTGAATATTATTATAAGTGCTCATAGGAAGTAGATTTTAGTTAGTTAGCTTTAAAAAATAAGAAACTATAAAATTTGAGCGTTGTTGTTTCATAAAGTTAGATAAACTAAATTGTAAAATAGTATCTGCCATTGCAGATTAGTATGCGCCAATCAATCATTTCTATGGAAAGGCTCTGTTCGATCGAGCTCGATCTTTAGCCAATTTCTCTTTCTTTCTTTATGCTTTCATTCATCCTGGCTTTCTAGTAGGTCATATCTTTTTCCATCTAGCGCTTGAGGCGTTTCCTGTAGTGGTCAGAGTAAGCAACTTCCAGGTTTGACAAGTCGTTCATTGAACTGAAATAGCCAGTAAAAAGTATGTCAGAATTCTTGATTCGTGCCTTGTAAGGTGAAGGAGTCTCCTCTGTAAAAAGAAATACTTCGTAATCCTTCACTAGTTTCATAGTTGCAAAATTGTGATGAAGGTTATCCCTAAAAGAAATATAAGATAAATATAGTCAGATTTTTCACGAATATATGGATTGTTCCATACCTACCTTATCACAGACACCGTTTCCTCAATTTCAGGCACCTATGTGAAGTCTTATCATTGACAGAAATACCAATAATTTTCATAATAGAGATGACACTGAGGACCTCCATTCGCTTCGGTAATCGAATATACTTAGTGCATCTCCACGCCATGGTGTTGTGAGTCAAGTTGAAGTAACGAGGCCGATATGTCGACTGCATTATTATAAATTGTGAAACGACGATGGCAGCTCCCGAAACAGATTTATTTAGAAGGTTGACAATGTAATATCCTTTGCTTTTGGGTCCAAATGAAAAACTTACAACTGGTGTCTATTCAGAAAGTTTTTCTACGAACTAGAATTGGATAAGTCCAGACACTTTCTTAGATAACTTGGTAAACCCTTTCTATATCGACCACTCCAAGACTTAAAATGGAACTGCTGAAAAAGGGTAAGTTGAGTTGCTTAACTGGTTAATGTGTAATGAAAACGGTCTTTAAATAGAAAGTTCTTGCAATACTTAAAGTACCAGGCTGAATAATAGGCGAAAGGTAGGTCGGCGATACAGTACGTGCTACATGGGAAATAGGAGGATGATCAGAATAGTGGAAGCAGCTCACTACCCACGACTCTCCAATGGCGGACTAGGTTCGAGAAAGAATTGGAGGGCGAAAGGCAAGCAATGAAAACCGTCTTGTGTAGCCGGCCGAATTGGATCCAGTAAGCGGCGTAACTTTACGGAAGTTACTTCAGAAGGCAGTGGGACCTTGGTGGATGCATCGACATCCAAATCTGTTGGCGAACACTGCAAGAGAAGGAAAACTGCGGCGTCACCCATTAGTGCCAGTCCCAATGTCTCTACGTGTGTGACGGGTACTGGGATGTCATTGCCCAATTCCGCTGGCCACGAAATTCATGTCTAAACCCAAGGGTAGGAGGTCTGAGGTTCCGGCCAACTTGTTGCGAGGCCGCTAATTGCCGTAATTGGGAGCGCCGGTTCGACTCGACAGTTGACTATAGCTGAAGATAAATATTGCAGGGGCCATGTGATCTGAGCCGTCATTGCCTCCAACACTGGAGCCATAGCTTGTGGGTATGATAAGAGGGATGGAACCAATGTAGTACAATGCCTCTCCCAAGCAAAAAATCTTGCGCACAGTGAGAATAGAAGACAGCAGATGTGCTTTCCTGCTGCCGTGTTCAAAATCCGTGGATAGACAGTATGCGTTGGCGTGTTATTTCTCATTAGATCACAAGAAGGGTAGCAAGCTGGCGCGTAGAAACGGCGCTACTACGTTTTGTGAAATGGACTACGTTTGTGAAAATGAACCAATGATTTAGCCTATGCGAACTTGGGGTTCCTAGGGGTTTTATCGTTAAAAAAAAAAATAGAAATATTTTTAAGACGAAAATTAACTTTATTATTTATAATATATTGATTGAAATAAAAAGTATGTAAAGCAAACTTTTGTACCGTTGCACACCTATGTATGTACATATATTAAGATGGGGTTAGCTGCTAAGGAAATTAAAACCGCGATGTTTAACCTTTTAAACTAAGCGCTTAAATGAAATCCTAATACCTTAACGAACAATAGCTAATATGAATTACTTGAAAAAAAAATTAAACATAAAAATATTAATAGATTCTCGCTTCATAGAAGAAAAACCCTTATCAAAACCTCCTAACCTCAAAATTTTCAAAATAAAAAAGTGCTCTAAACTAAAAAACTACTACGCAGTTACGACTAAACAATTAAAATATGTATGTGCAACAAAAATTTTATTCAATGATACCTAAAAGAGAGAAGCAAAAAACACGAAAAGTATCTATCCAACCACACAAAAATTTAACAAAAAACTGACTCTACCAACATAAAATGCAACAAAAACTATGCACATGCGCAGTAAAGTCTGGATGAAGTGGAAGTGCAAAACAAAATACTGATTTCAGAATGTATTTGGTGAAAATTGGCACCCAACCAAGCTCAGCTATGTATTCAACCCTATCCACCCGCTCTTAACCCAACCAAGGGGAATGCAAAAAAAATAAAAAATTAATAGAAGTAAAAAAATCAAACAAAAAAAAAAGCAGACTCAAACACTGAGCGAACAGTGAACCAACGAGCAGTGCAAACAACGAACTGTGCTTACTAGGGCTGTGCGATTAATTGATTATTCAAAATTTTAATTAATCATAAAGTAAATAACTCAATTATTCGATTAATCGGAAATTATGATTACTCAAAAGTTCAGTTACTCGAGTAATCAAGATTTTGATTAACCAAAAACAAAAATATTTGAGTAATTTGCTTTATGATTAATCAACATTATGAATAAAATGAGTAATCAACATTTCAAAGTACTCTTTACATACATACATATAAAGCAGTTGAAGTTCCTTGATACTTTGAAAAAAACGTATCTGTTTTCAAAAATTAAAATGAAATACATACATACATACATATTTTTTTCATATACAGAATATAAAAAAGAAAATAAGCATTTTCCAAAGCAACCTCTTTTAACGAGCAAAATTAATTTTTTTTGAGTAATCATATTTCAAGTAACTCGATTAATCATCGTTTTGAGTAATCAAAATCTTGATTACTCGAGTAATTGATTAACCGAATAACTGATTAACCAACTTGCTCGAGTAATCGAATAATCGCACAGCCCTAGTGCTTACTCAAAACTATAGCAAGAAAAAACCGGCCGAGAATACAACGCGCGCAGTTAATAGATACATATGTATTGCAACGATTTCTACGTACATACGTACATTTATATTCGTAAAATAAGGAAGTTTGCGAAATGCAATGAAGACGTACGCTCTCCCCTATACTACAAAATTGACTCGCAACAGTAGCAATTCGTTTCGATGGCAGCCGAACATGGACTCTCGCTCCTCGTTAGCTCATTGAACTAACTATTACTCGTTTGTTAGTTTGTTAGTTCAATTGGTTGGGGATTTCGTGGGTTCGTTGATTTTGTGCTAGTAGTTACTCGTTTCGAATTCGATGACTCGTACATTGGCCGAGGACAAGGCCTCGGTAAGCGTGTAGATATGTATGCACATAAATGAACATAGCTAGTGTGTATCCTTGCATGCGAAAAAGGATGGCCTTAAAGGATAATAGTTCAAGTGCAAAGAGGATGCCGTCAACGAACGCCAACGAAGTGCCACTGCATATATGTACTAAAAATGTATGCATGTCCGTTTGCGTGCTGCTCGAGCGATGGCGCTGGGTTCACAAGTGCACCTACAGCATATAGACACGTAAATATTTGCGATTGTATGCACTTGACGAGGAAATGCAATTGGAATTCAACCAAAAATATAGCTTACTATTGGAAGGGGAAATTCGTCGAAACGAAATACACTAATTAAATAATATCAACATTACAAACAATGAAGACATGTTGAGGTAGGTAAGCGTACGGAATTAACTTTTAATGAGTCATACAAATGTTTATGCTGCTATAAAAATTACATAGCATTTCACAAAAGGTTTGAAAATAGATTTTACAGAAATATTTTCAGCCAATAAAATAAAAAAAATGTTTTAAAAGCGATGTATGTATGCTGGTATATTTCATCATTCTATACATAGTTACATATACATATATACCTAGTTATGTGACAAATTCTTTTCGCTAAATCAATTCAAATTGGAATTTCGTCATTTCAATATCTTATACCACAATTTTCTACCATTTCAATGTCATCAGACTTTGCTTAATTTGTCGCCTGCGGCTAACACCAAAGCAGTCGATGCCGCGACAAGCTAACACTAGCAGACACCCTGCGGCGATAAATGCAAGTGCAGCCATGGATTTTTTCCTGTTTTTTGTTTTTGTATTCAAATAGAATATTTTTCTTTATCCTAGGACAGCGCACCCCTTTGACATTGGCACTCGTGAAGTATAAAGGCACCGGCGGTTGCTACATATGTTGATACTGATGAGTGTCGCCCAGGCGGGGTTGACAAAATATGAATAAAAACACAGGATCACACATTTTAGTTTGGTTTTTGTTCTCCAGACGCCACTATCCAATTGCTATGTAGTATTGCTCGCTGATTCCGAAAATCGAGTTAATTTATTTTTGTATGGATACGTTTTTGAGATATTTTCACTTTACCGTTATTCAGCTTAAAACAAAAAGTGGTTGCACCTAATCACGTATATCTTTCGAACCAATTTAACAATCTTAAAAGTAGATACGTCAAATAAAAGCTAATGAAATCCTCCATAAACCATATATAGATCACTTTCCGATAGGACTTATAGTTTCTGACAAATTAATTAATGTCACTCAGGTGTACGTGGCGTATAAGTAACTTTCTTTGCTGCTCATTTTTCATACAAAAAATCTTTGCGTATTTTCATTTGACCACACATTATTTCTTATTTATTCATTTATTTATTTTCTACAATGTAATCTAATTTTTTTTTTGTAACAGAGCACGCTTCAGTACAAATGCAAAAATTTGGCACAGAACCTGTTTTTTTTTTTAATTTCTCTTCTGTTAAAGAGTGATTTTTTCATTAAGAAATAAAAAAGCTGGTATGATTAATTAATTTGTCAGAAACTATAAGTCCCATCGGAAAGTTATGTATACACGGTTTATGGAGAATTTTATTAGTTTTCATTTGCCGTATTTTATATTAAGATCGTTAAATTCATTCGTAAGATATACGTGATTAAAAGGAACAAATTTTTGCTTTAAGCAGAATAACGGTAAATTGAAAATATCTTGAAGACGTATGCATAGAAAAAAATTAACTCCATTTTCGGAATCACCGAGCAATTCTACATAGGAATTGGACAGTGGCATCCACAGAACATTTTTGCTGTAAACCAGTGAAATTGAAGATTTTGCTTTTTAACCAAATAAGGTTTGTGTAAATCTTTCCTTAACATTGAAAAGTCCCGACTATTGAAATACGAAATAGTTGAACATATTTTTACCAAATATGGACAAAGGTTAGGCAAGGACTCGCTTATACTCAGGATTCCTTTGTGATACTTGTAATGGAATTTCCATACGTGTAATGGTGCCACTAAGAACCACTTAGTACTCAGAAAAAAAGTGGATAAGCTCCTAAGTAATATGTTTAGCAGTAAGGTCATCCAGATCATCAAAGAAATAACTGCCAAGACCGTTTGATTATTCGGAGCAATGGGATGGACGCTGTTGCATCGTCATCCATGCAATTTTTGCAGCAGTATTTCCAGCGTGCACCCAGTTTAGCTGCCTGTAATCCAATCAGACATTGTCCGGTACTGCAGTCACTATGCGGATGCCCTTTTTCTTTAGGTTAAGTACACGTTCTGCTTTGACCATTTATGGCTAAACAATTTATGGAATTTCCAATTGGCGTCAGTTGGCACAGCAGCGAAACGACTGGCTTGATTTGTTTACCTCGACCAATATCGCTTCTAAGGCGGTTACAGCGCCAAATGAGAAGAAGAAGAAGTTAACATGTTTAATTAGTGCAATCCCCGATATCATTGGTAAATAGCAAAGTAGGAACTTGTCGTCAGATGTTCTGCGCTTACTCATCCAAAAATTAAAAATGCAAAAACAAGTAATACTTAGACTACTATTTCGTTTATAAAGAAATGGTACACGAACTAGTAAGTTTTTAATTTTTTGGGGGGCGGGGGGTGTTTCTTTTAAAGCAAATACTACTTGTAATTGTTTCTTATCTCATATCTTGGATCGCCTCTGCGTATGAGTAACATAGATCAAGAGAGCCGAGTAATGAATTCAAATACCTCACCCCGGTTTCACGAGAGCAATTTAAGTGAAAAATTATTATTTTTTTTTACAGCTTCCATATTAAATTCAAACAAAAAAATACTTTTACTGGTTTTCTTTATTAAGGCCGTTTTCACACTGGAGAGTTAAATCACCTGCAGCAGTTTATTTTTAAATGGTGTGCTGTTACTAGTGTGATTGTCTCGGTTTTTCCAATCGGGTTTCCACCGTTTTTTTTTATATCTCTAAGAGGTGTTTTAAACGCGAATATCGAATCAACCGGATTTTTTTATCGATCAGAACGATTTTTTTTTTATTTCATACAAATCTTGATATCTCAATAAAGGTTCTGAGTTTTTCGAAGTTTTCAATGCGAGGGAAGCCCCTAAACAGTTTTAAAATGATATCCTAGGTTATTTAGGAATGAACAGTAGACTGGGTCGGTCCCCATACAAAAAAAAAAAGTTGCTAATGTCCGCCCCTAAATTTAAAGATTATGTTGAGAGGGTTCTGGAAAATTTTTTTTTTTTTTTTTTT
>NW_023458560.1:53885112-53895643 GCF_013731165.1 Rhagoletis pomonella
GGCCGATTTTTAAAATTGATATGTCATTATTTTTGTCTTGAGAAGCTTCACTTTTCGTTCTTATGTCTTTTTAAGCTTTGAAGTCGCGTTCGCATGATAAGGGCAGAAACAAAATTTTACCCCCCCTAAAGCATATTTTTTTCCTTACCAAACGAAAGTACTTAAAAATTCAAGAAAATGTTGCCTTCAAACTATATTACTAAAATAACCAACAAAAAAGTTATTTCACTTACAATATTTATTGCTACTTAAGCAAATTTTGGCGCGAATCAAGGCTTTTATATTGGTCTCGGCTTTCTAATTTTGCAAAAATGTGGCCCAGGCGCTTTTCATCAGTGACAGCACTTGCAGACTCACTAACAACACGCACAAACCGTTCGGTATTCTGGGAATGACAGAGGAACTCTAAAAAAATCAATTTTTGTTGTACTGTGTTATTATACTTACATCTGAAACTCATGTTGACCTGTGATATTAAAAGTGCTATAACTCCTTTGTTTATTATTTTAGTAATATAGTTTGAAGGCAACATTTTCTTGAATTTTTAAGTACTTTCGTTTGGTAAGGAAAAAAATATACTTTAGGGGGGGTAAAATTTTGTTTCTGCCCTTATCATGCGAACGCGACTTCAAAGCTTAAAAAGACATAAGAACGAAAAGTGAAGCTTCTCAAGACAAAAATAATGACATATCAATTTTAAAAATCGGCCATCAAATAACCAAGTTACAACGAAAAAACCATTTCGGCTGTATTTCGGAGGGTTAAAAAAAAAAAAAAAAAATTTTTCCAGAACCCTCTCAACATAATCTTTAAATTTAGGGGCGGACATTAGCAACTTTTTTTTTCGACCCAGTCTAATGAACAGTATCTCATATTTGATTACAATAAATGAATGTTTGGCGCCTAAACGTTTTCTACGTGTTCGGCCGAGGTTCTCCTCCAATTCGTGTTCTGCTTCTTGATGTTGTGACAGAAATCTATTGTTTTACTCCAACACCGAAGAAGATTTTTATGGCTGAAGTACACTCTGTGATTTCCGGTTGTCTGCCGAGAGCCGACCGCTATTTCAAAAAACTTTTTTTGATAGTGCTGGGATCAGAAATTGCACCATGGACTCCTGAGCGGCAGGAGAGACATCTAAGCACTTGGCAAGAGCTCTGCTCAAATCCGAAATAACTCAGAAAAATGCAACAAATTATTAAAAATAGTTAAAATAAATCCAAACGTGAACCTCTCGTTGATTTTTATGTTTTTTTTATCTATAAAAACTTTGTACTCATTTTTCTTTGCTCCTTTCTAAATGAAGGCTATCTTCACTGTTAGTAGTTTTATTGCAATTTTTGGTCATGACTTCATAACAAGATAAGCATTTTCATTGTACTTAACTATGCAAAATAAAACCGGTTTATCCGGTTTTTTCTTAATTTCAAAATCGGGAACCGGTTTTTTTTTTTAATTTCAGTTCTCTGAATAACTCAAAAAATCGTTTTTGGAAAGAAGAGGAATAATCGAATACCCTTGCTGTTACCCGTAGCTAGCCATCGAATTTTAGTTAACCACGCACTGTGACACCGGCCTAAAAATAAAACAAGTAAAAGGTTTAAGTTCGAGGGGAGCCGAACATAAAATATCCAGCGCACGCAATAAATATAGTTTTTCCACCTTTCCGAAAACTACCGTTACCTTGGTTAGCAGGAGTGGTTTTGCCGCATCCATTTTTCAAAAACTTGTTAGAAACTTATTTCTTGTTTTAGAAATATTGTTAACATCAATTTTGAGTAAATTAGCTTAAATTACCGTTGAATGGGATGTGGGCGTGGTTATTTTCCGATTTTAAATATTTTGAGCCATTAATATGCTTTCACAGGACCAACAATTGTGCCAAGTTTAAGGTAAAGTGGTGAAGCGGTTACCGAGATATTCACTGCTTTGTTATATTTATAGTGGGCGGGGCTGCGCCCATTTTCCAAAAATTTCTAATATTCCAATTTTGAGTGAATAAGCTTAGGTAGTTACTAAAATATCGCAGTATTCGTTTTTATGAAAACTACCGTTATATGGTAGGTAAGCGTGGTTATTGTTCGATTTTTTACACGGACGGACGGACAGATAGTCACCGCTAAATCGATTTCTATTTTCATTCCGAGCCTTTATGTATACATTAGTCCATATCTATTTCGATGCGTTTTGGCTGTTTCAAAAAAATGACTAAGTGTTTGTTTCTAAGTGAAGTGCAATTTGTGTTCAAATACATTTTACTCTTTCGCTGTAAATGCAGTTTGAAGTGGCAAATTGTGTTCTTGTAGCATTTAGGTACATCTAGTTCCTTGGCTATTCAAAAATGAGTTGTCAACGTGAGGCCTGTAGATGTACAATGAAATTATATTTTTTTTGAAGAGTTGCCACCTGTACAATATTCAAATTACTTATAAAGTTAAATGCAGTATTACAATACGGGTATCAGTTGAAATGGGTTTGAAACGGTTTTGTTTCTGTAATACTCGTGGCAGAGTTGCCATCTGTTTAAAAAGGCGATATTCAAATTGACCTAAAAGAATTTGGTAATTGAAATCAATGGCAGATTTTTAAGAAGGTTTTAGCTTGAAAATATTTTGAAGATGGTTTTAAAAGTCGAATTTAGTTACATTGAACTGAAGTTATATGAAATATTTAATTTGGGTGTGAAATGAAAGGGTTTTAAAAAATCTTTAGTTTGAACAATTAGAATATTTTTTAAGTCCTTAAGGGCGCTGCCACCTATTGAAAAAGTCAAATTTAAGTTATATAATAATTTATGGGAATTATTAAAAATGGGTATCAACCGAAATGGGTTTTGAAATCATTTATTTCTGAACAGTACTTAGGAGAGTTACCACGTGTTTATAAAATCAAATTCAATTTAATTCACCAGTTATTTGAAATTTTGTAACATAATGCCAAACGAAAGCGATTTAAAAATGTTTTAATTTGGAAAAACTTTAAAGAGGGTTCCCACCTGTTTTAAAAGTGGGATTTAGTTAACTTATACTGAAGTTGTATGATATATTAAAAGTTGGTGTCAAATTAAAGAGTTTTAAGGAGTCTTAAGTTTAAACAATTAATATCTAAATTTTTTAAGCGTTTAAGAGGGCTGCCACTTGTTGAAAAAATTTTATATACATTTTTTAATAAGTTAAGTGCGTTATTAAAAGATGAGTATATATCAACCGAAATTGGTTTGAAAATCATTTATTTCTGAACAGTATTTAGGAGAGTTACCACGGATTTATAAAATAAAATTCAATTCAATTCCCCATTTATTTGAAATATGTAACACAATGTTACAATATGACGAGAGCGATTTAAAAAGATTTTATTTTGGAAAAACGTTTGAAGAGGGTTGCCACCTGTTTGAAAAGTCGAATTTAGTTAACTTATACTGAAGTTATATGATACATATATTAAAATTGGGTGTCAAATGAAAGAGTTTTAAAAAATCTTCAGTTTGAACAATTTATAAATTTCTTAAGCGTTTAGGAAGGCTGCCACTTGTGAAAAAATTAAATTAAAATTATTTAATAAGTTAAGTGAATTATTAAACGATCAGTACATGTCAACCAAAATCATATATTTCTAAACAGTATTTAGGAGAGTTTCCACATGTTTTAGAGCAATATAATTCATCAGTTAATTGAAATATATATCACAATGTTAAACGAAACCGACTTAGAAAGATTTTTGTTTCGAAATACTCTTAAAGAGGGTTGCCACCTGTTTGAAAAGTCGGACTTATTTGGCTTATACACAAGTTAAATGAGATGTTAAAATATGAGTGTCAAACGAAAGAGTCTTAAGAAAACTTTTGTTTGAAAATATTTTTGATTAGTGTTGCTACCTATCCGAATAGTAATATCTATCTAACTATGTACATATGTATGTATTTATATATGTATATACATATGTAGTATCTTTAATACGCGAAGACATTTTTAATGAAGGTCATATACTATGTACATATGTATGTATTTATATATGTATATACATATGTAGTATCTTTAATACGCGAAGACATTTTTAATGAAGGTCATCAGACCAGCACCGTTATTTTGAATTTCAAAAATGAGATGACAAATTAAAGAACTGGGCCTGTAGATGTGTAGATCGGTTTACTTTGTTAAGTTAACAACATGCGCGACTTTTATTTACTCAAAAATATCTGGACGAAGTTAGATGAAACATTTGGAATATTTATTTAGGTTTTTGCATAGTGTTGCCACCTGTTTAAAAAGTTAAACTCAACGAGTTCACTAGTTAAATAATAATACGGTGAGTAATATTCAATACAGGATGGTTAAAATATGAAATACTATGTTCAAAGGCAACAGAATTTACAATTATTCATACGAAATCTAGCCACAAATTTTATGTTGCAAGCAGTTAAGCATCCAATTATATAAATTTATGTACATATGTATGTCTGTAATTTGAAGTGCAATATCGTTGTACAGTCGCTACCTTGCTGCTTAGGCAGCCTAGCTAAGTGCATATGCAGCTTCGTTGACTAATAACTTGTAGATTGTTAGAATCGTTAGAAATCTCCATTAATAAGAAACATACAGAAGTCTTCGTCGCTTGTACGCTAAGCTGCCATCCGCATGCACTTACTAATCGTGTCGCTGTGGCAAGCAATGCTTGTTGCCAATTCTGTTGCATCCACATTTCGTGTGGATACGTTTGCGCATGTAGTACATATATATGTATGTACATAGGTATGCATTATTCATGCCGATATTATACATGCAAACATATAGAGTTTTGTACATACATACATTTGGTTGTACATACATACATAATTCTCATCACACAACCAACTGCCACCTAGCTAATGCCATTGATGACGTTGCCTAGGTTTTTAAAGCATTCAACCAATATGCTTTTAACAGTAAATTTGTTGAGTTGGAGTATGTGTATGTACGTGTGTGTATGTGCGCTAGTGCGTGTATCACTATCTATTCCACAAAATAGAGAGATTTACTATGAAATTGTTTGGTTTAGCGTCCGGAAGCATAGAATGCAATAATACATTTACCTATGTGCAAAAATGCATACATATCTATGTACGTATGTATGTATATTTGACTGCATCACCAAAAAAGCTGCAGTTTTTTCGCCGAGATTACAAAATTTTTGACGACTTCCACCAAAATAATTCGGAAAAATATTAGGATTTACTTCACCTGGATCGATTTGAAAATACCTTCGAAAATGGAAATTTATGATTAAAAAGAGTTTCTTAAAGTACTTTTTGAATAAAATAACCTTAGGTGATAAAACAGTTAAGCCTAAAAAATTTGAAAAAAATATATATATTTTTTTTTCAATGGAATCATAATACATAATGAGATATTTGATGCTTTTTTTTAATTATTTCAATTAGAATTACGAAGTATCATTGGAAAGGTGTTTTCTCGGCCATTTTATTTCTTTGCAAATAAAATCAGAAAGATAAGATGAATAAGCTTTATTCAAAAGTTTTATTAAGATGTGTTGAGATTTGCAAAAAAAAAAAACAAAACAAAAATTGGAACGTGAATGAGTTTACTTTCAAAGACATATAAAGGACAAGAAAATACATTTCCAACGATACCTCACAAGTCTAAATTGGCAGAGTTTTGGCTGAGTTATTCAAGTCCTTCTTAATCTCTGAAAAAAATTTAAAAACAGTGTCAAAAATCTCATTATTATGAATCAGTTAAAAAAATGGTCATTTTATAAGCTTAAACTGTTTTGTCATCAGAGATGACTTTTTTAAAAAAGTACTTTAAAAAAAAATATTTTTTTTTTTAAAAACTCCATTTTTGGAGGTATTTTCAAAACGGTCCAGCTCACGTAAATCCTAATATTTTTCCGAAATATTTTGGCGCATGTCTTGAAATATATGGGATTTGATATTTCCAATGGAAAAACAGTACCGTGTTTTTTTTTGTATGTGGAGTGTTGCAGTCTAATGTATATATATACATATACATATGCACATGTGTATGTATGTATGAGGATGAACATATTTTCATTTGGCTATTACAAACTTCAGATTAGCACGAACAATACTAATGATATGGTTGAAATTAAGGAGAAATTTGGCGAAATTCATGTAATATGCATTCCCGTACATACAAATGTACTTACACATACATGCATGAATACAAACGCTGGCATATGAAAAGGCATACACATATAATATCTGTAGATTCATACATACGTACATGTTCGCGGAATTTTCAAATTACCCAGTGGGAATTAGGAGCACGTAATAATACCTTATTAGCAACTTACTCTTCACCTGGCAGTCATTGCCATTTCCCTGCCGAACGTCCCTTACTTTTACAAAGGCATGGCCGCCTTATGTAATTAGGAATTTAGAATGTACATTTGGTATCAGACATACTTCTGAGCCGCTTTACAAAGTAAGTTACGTGTAATGCAGAGAAGTCGCTCGGAGTAGTTCGGCGCTTGGAGATAACTTCGGCTGCACGTTACTTTGCAGCTGACAACGTAATGTGTCGTTGGAGGTATTCATTTTGTGCTTTACTAGTAGATGACATTGGCCATGATGACAATTTTGGTACTAAAAACTGAAAGAAAACATGGCTTACCTCGTAAGGTGCTTACCTATTTTCCCAGTGGGTACCTATATGAAAGTTTTAATAACATAGTTATGTTAAAGGAAAATTGTAGAAATGTAGCGAGTTATTATTTCAGAATGTATTCAGTGAAAAAAAAACTTGTAAAATAAAATAAACATCTGCCCCTGTTACGAGTTTAAGCCTGGATACAGATGCGGATTGTGACGTCAAGTGAAAGATTTCCGCAAATATGTATGTCTTTACATGCTCTTGTCTATCATTTCTTTTAGCGAATTCAAGCATCTCAAACGAATCTATGCCTAAACTTTCTAAATTCAGCAGGAAATGATTTCCCATAACTCTGGAGCACAGAAGACGATTGAACATTTCCCTCATCTCTGCATCTTCAACAGCAATCAGCTTTCTTGCTTCAAGTCTGGAGGCCACATGGGCAATAATCCAATGCCTCGTTAGTAATCGCGTGGACGGATAAACTTAGGAATCGAAGGTTTTTTCGCTTCACGTTATTCTTACATTCACTTTATATTTAAAAGTTGCATTAAAATTTATGATTGTGTCTAAAGTAAAGCATCTTATTATCGGTTTTAAATTGCTTTGCAACCAAGAAACATACATACGTCACAAACCGATAATAGAAATGCTTAACTTGAGACATATATTTATTTTTAATCCAACCTTTAAATATAAAGTGAGCTTTAAAGTTAAAGGTTATTTCAGAAAACGGCCCTTAACACACATCCAGTTAGCCGCTACCGACCTATGATCCTTATTCTTAGTTTCATTGCCAACGTGAGCCGGAAATTTCTTTATTCAGATTAAATGCCGGGAGGCGTGGGTAGAAAGCAATACTACTACAACCGGTTGTGTTGATGGAGACAGATTTAATTACGAAACCTCATCTGCTAATTTCCTTTGTTGGAATGCTGTTTGTACTTACTTTTGTAGTATAGTTACTTATTCCAGGGTGATGTTTCAGCAACTATGGAGACTGTAAATAAACTTGAAACCGATACAATTTCTCTCCATAATTTTCATTTATAGCCAAGATACATTTAGATATGAGCATAACAGTTTTAACGAGGACCGTATCGGTTATCATCGTTATGACAAACATCACAATTCAACCGTTGAAATTTTGTAATTTTTATTTTTTCGATCATACCATAACCATTGTTTTTAGATTTAACTATTTAGATCGTTTAGGCCACCGCTCCGGTTCAATGGTTAGACGTGCATATTACCACTACGCTGGGTCTGGGCTTGAACACTGGTCCATTAGTTGTTTCCACTTGTTAATGTGATATTTTTAGTAAAAATAAACACAAAAACAAAGATAAAATAAACACAAAAATTAAATAAAGATAAATATGAAGAAAAAGATTAGGATGAGGATTCCGATAAAAGTGAAGATACAGATAGAGAAAGAAAGATTAATATTAAGAGAGGTATATAGATAGAGCCGCTGTTACTCACCACACCTTAATTCACCACATTTCAACTCACCACACCCAAACCCAACACACCTGGTCCTACCGCACCTAAATTCACCACACATTGGCTCACCCTAACTGAACTCATCGCACCCATTTTCACCACCACTCACTAAAACTCACCCCACCTCAACTCACCTCCCCTCAGTTTAATTTTGAGATTTTAGAGATTTTCGTCATTCTCGGGTCCAAATCAGGATATTAAAGACCTTTTTGAGATTCTCGGGATTAAGTCAGGATTTTCAAGACTATTTCGAGATTTTCGAGACTATTTCGGAATTTTCGCTAAATTTATTGATTTTGTTATTGATGTGTTTATCGATTTTGTTATCGTTATAATAATCGATATTGTTATAGTTATAATAATCGATATTGTTATCGTTATAATAATCGATATTGTTATCGTTATAATAATCGATATTGTTGTCGTTATTTATCGATACAGTTATAGATATAATAATCGGCACATGACATCGCATCATATTGTACCTCATCTCATGACAATAAATCACATGATATGACATGACTTGACATAACATCACATCACATGACATCAAATGATATAACATCACATGGTATGACATCAAATGACATGACATCACTCCAAAGTTTTAATTTTCTAATAACAAAATCAATATATAATCTCAATTTAAATTAAAGAAACGAAATTAAAATGTATAAATAAAAAAATATAATAAAAAAAAAAATTACTGGCAGTTGCTGTCATCGAAAATCCCTTAGATGCGCATTAGATTTGAAGATTAGCTGCAGGAGTTATGTATTCCGGATCATTTTATCGATAATACATTTCGATAAAGTCGGAAAAAAGTAAATTGAATCCTTGAGCGCCAGAGTAGCCTAACTGACATTTCAAATTAGTTTAGGTGCCCCTTAAAATGTACTACTAGAATGGAAACGGTAATAGCCCGGGGCACGCTCTTTTAGTTTTCTTTTACTACAATATGCAGCATCACGTAAGTGCAATGAACTTTTTCGAAAGCATTTCTTTTTTATAGATCCTTTTTTTTCATTCTACTAAAAAAAAATTTTTGTACATAAATATATAAGCTACTCAGGCCCTCATGGCCTCAATTTATATGCAGTAACTAAATACTCGGAGCTGAGAAAGGGGCAGATGGTATTATAGGGCTTAGCACGGACAAGCCTGGCCGCTGGTTAATCATAGAATTTTTAATTTATGATTAAAACCATTTTCATTTATCTAATAATTTGATACATATGTATGTATGTAGCTCTTAAAGCTTTCAAAACATATTTCCGTTTTTATTGTCAACTCTGCTTTCAATTTTCTCAAGGATGTTTCCAACATCAAAATAAATAGCTATACATTTGCCAGGTCAAGCATGAAATGGTGATGGACATATTTTGTTTTTGTGTCCCAGACATTCCTCAATGATCGGTAGCGCAACGAATACACTGGAATGCGCTATAAAAAAGTAGTGTTAAAATATGAAAACATAAATATGTATATAAATATATTTTTTTTTAATAGCTAAGCTGGTAATTTAATAGCACTTTCTAAGGCACCCTGTCTGTAGAAAAATTTGATGTGAGCAAAATTTAGTTTTTATTTTTATGAAGGACATTTTGAGCAGGCTAAAAAATTCGTTATGCAAATAAAAGAAGTTTCGTTTGTTTCTAATAAATTTTTAATCTAGGAACGTCTAAGTGTTCGACAGGTTTAATCGGCATTCGTAAAATTATCAGTTTTTGTCTGCTATGTAATATAATTTTTTAACAATTCGCGCCACAAATCACATTTTCATGGGAATCTATGCTAACGCCAAAAGATTATAACTTTTGAACAGCACGTCGCTCAGTCGAACATCCTCCCAATTTATGGGACAATAACTTCTACCATTCCCTTTTGACAGCGTTCCATATAAGTAAAATTTTCAAATTTTAACGACTTTCTCTGTATACCACAAGCCATTGTGTGAGTGTGTGCAGATCGCTGGTGCAACGTTACAAATTTCATGGCTTAGAAGGAGCAAAAAAGCGTTGCAAAATAGGTATCTGCAGACTTTTTTTATTTACGCTAATATATGTACGTTCATACATATGTATATGATCGTGTCTGTTATATTAGAACAGCAAATCTGACAGGCTGGTCTGCAACTTGCTTTTTACTGGCTTTCATATAGTACACGAAGATAGGTAGATATGTAAGCCTCCATGTATTTACATAGAAAGTCTTTTGCCAATTTTGCCATTGTCTTCGAGCCTCAGCATCTGGCTTATAAGTATGTATTAACTAGATATTGCTGCATGCGAATTCGCTGTTGCTATGCCACAAATTGTTGCATGGGTACCAAAGCGTAGAAGAAGAAGTAGGCAAAAAGCACGCTTAACTTAACAAATGCTATGGTTGCTTTTCTAATATGCATTGCGCTGCAT